>NC_092877.1:187151118-187478618 GCF_028372415.1 Notamacropus eugenii | reverse complement strand
AGTGCATTACTGTCTTTATTGGGATAATCCTTTTAGTCACTGCTCATTAAACCCACTCAAAGAAAAAAGGAAAAGGTGTTTTAAATGGACTATTAATGATCTCACCAATAGCTAGATGATAGCCTGAGGAACGACAACATTTAATAATATTTGGGGTTCAGAACTGCACAAATGTGATCAAGAGAATGTAACAAAAACTTCATTCACGAATATTTCCAACACTCCATTTAAAACTAACGTATACTCTGTATCTCAGACTACTATTAGTTTTTTTTCTCTTTATGAAACTTGAAAGTTCTCCTAGAGGAAAGCACAGAAAATAAATCACTATCAAGATGTGGTTTGATTTTTAAGTAAATATTTGAATCAAAACATTGGTCAAGCCAGCCACACTAAATAATGAAATAGCTCATTAACATTAAACAGATGATCTATATTGTGTAACTCATGAAATAACTAAAATTATCAAATTATGAATTAATAAAAAATTTACTCAACATTAATATATGAAGCAAATTAGATTAGAGAAATAACCATGATAATATAGACTGAGTTAATACTAACTCATCTTCGAATATTTGGGAATATATCAGCCATTCTGATATTTGATAAAATATCAGTATGACCATACCACTAAACTTGGTAGAAAAGATATTTACAAACTGCTTAACTCCAATACACCTTCTAACATTAAGTTTTTCCTAACCTCCTTCCTATTGTTAACATTGTTCCCCTTTGGAACACATAGAACATTTTGTTTTATAACTCTCTAATAAATCAATTATGTCACATTGCGTATAATGTTAAAGAGTTCTTTTGTCTTATTCCTCCTAGACTATTAACTCCACAATGTCAGGAACCTAATTGAATTTTAACTTTGTGTCTCCTGTCTGCAGTCCCCTCAGCACCTCGCGTAGAGTTTGGTACACAGATGGGACTTAATACTGATTATGCTCGTTCAATGAATTAATTAACAAAATGTACTCTGTATCATGAAAAATGTCCACATGTTCTCAGCAGAGAGAGCTGGGTGAGTGGCAACCACTGGCACACAGAGTCCATAAAACTAGGAAAGAATTTGCTTTAGCAACATTATTTGATAAAACAAGAATGAAACCTTTTCGTTTAGGCTGTTAGTTTATAAATAGTCTGGCCCCCTGTTGTTTAAATAAACTACTCATTGCTCTCTCCAAGGGAGATCATGTCCCATGGAGCCAGAGCTGAGCCTGAAAGAAACAGAGCGGACAAAGGGAGGAGACAAAAGAAGCATACAGAAAGCCGGAGAAAGATTGGATGGATACATGGAGACCAAGTCCCAAGAAGCAAGGTAATGCTCTAATATTCTTCAGAGCCCAAAACTATCTGAAAATTCTCCAAGGTGAATGCATTAGGTTTAGGACAGAAGCCTGCAGATGAAGCCAAATCATTTCATAAGGCAGAAAATCAAGTGCTTAAACCTTCAGAAACCATCACCCTGGAGGAACTCACCAGGTAATTCTGAGCACATTTTATCCCTCCTGAGGAAAGGTAGAGGCTATATGGTGAGAGCCACTTCTTGTGCTTATTTTTCTCTTGTTAGACCCACACAATTTTGAAAAAAATCGGCTTGTCATCCTTCCCCTCACTCAATAGGCAAGCACACATATTAACATCTTTGAGGCTTTGTTCTTTGAGGAAAGAATAAAAGGGAGTGCCCTGTACCTTTCTATAATCAACTTTTCCCTCCTAGTTCATGACCAATCAATCTTCCCAATTCCCCCATCTCAGATTTATTATTTTTAATGATGTGTGTTTGTATAATGTTTATATAATAATGATATGTTTGTATAATGCATAAATAGATGTAGCAGAATATAGATGCTCTGAGGCACCAGAGCACATAGTTGAGGAGGAGGAAGGAAGCATTCCTGGAGCCACCATGCAACTCTAGGAGTTTGACCTATAAAAACAAGCACAGGTCAAAATCCAAAATTTTCCCTGTAGCAATTCTGCTTGACGTGTATCAGATTGACTTGTATACTAAGTTACACTGTACTAAATGAAAATATGCATTTGGGCAAGAAGCTCTACTTCTTAAATAAGAAAAGAAGTATATAATGCCTGAAGAGCAGAAAAGAGATAGCAACTTATCCTAAGGATTTCAGTAGCAGTTAATGTAGAATCAATGATACTCAGACACAATTATTAATGATAACAACAAGAGCTGGCATTTATGTAACTCTTTATGGTTCACAAAGCACTGCATAGGAGCTATATGAATTAAAATTATGATTTAGTTCCCTAACACATACTAGGAATCACACAGTATTATAACTTGTTAACCCAAAATTTAAACCTTCAAAAGTTGTAATGAACATACTGAATAACATCTTAACATTTTAAAAAATTAATTTATTTGTTTTCAATTTTCTACAATTACTTCCATAAGTCTTAGATTTTTTCCCCCTTCCCTCTCCCCTCCTTTCCTGAGACAGCATGCAATCTTATATGGGTTCTTTACATACATTCTTATTAACCACATTTTCACATTAGTTATGTTACACAGAATAATTAAAATGAATGGG
This sequence comes from Notamacropus eugenii, assembly GCF_028372415.1. NCBI lineage: Eukaryota > Metazoa > Chordata > Mammalia > Diprotodontia > Macropodidae > Notamacropus > Notamacropus eugenii. Next base: position 187,476,054 of record NC_092877.1, on the reverse strand, counting down.
AGAAATCATGAGAAAAAACAAACTAAACCAAAACAAAAACATAAGAGAAAATATTCTGCTTCATTCTACATTCCAATTCCATGGCTCTTTCTCTGGATGTGGATGGCATTTTGCCTCAAGAGTCCTTGGGGAAGGTATTAAGTCCTTGCATTACTGCGAAGGCCTAGGTCTACCAGAAACAGATCTCACACATTGTGGCTGTTACTGTGTACAATGTTCTCCTGGTTCTGCTCTTTTCACTCAGCTTCAGTTCATATAAGTCTTTCCAGGCTTCTCTAAAGTCTTCCTGTTCATCATTTCTCATAGCACAATAGTATTCCATTACATTCATATACCACAACTTGTTCAGCCATTCCCCAATTGATGGCCATCCTTTTGATTTCCAGTTCTTGGCCACCACAAAAAGAGCTACTATAAATATTTTTGTACATGTGAGACCTTTTCCCATTTTTATGACCTCTTTGGGATACAGTCCAAGAAGCAGTATTTCTGAGTCAAAAGGTATGCACATACCTAAACAAACACATAGCCCTTTAGGCATAGTTCCAAATCACTCTCCAGAATAATTGGATCAGGTCACAGTTCCACCAACAATGAACCAGTGTTCCATCTCTCCCACATCTTCTCTAACATCTATCATCTTCCTGTTTTGCCATGTTAGCCAATCTGATAGGTGTGATGTGGTACTTCAGATTTGTTTTGATTTGCATTTCTCTAATCAATAGTGATTTAGAGCATTTTTTTCATATGACTATAGATAGCTTTAATTTCTTCCTCTGAAAACTGCCTGTTCATATCATCTGACCATTTATCAGTTGGGGAAACAGCTTACATTTTTCACTGGGGAAAAGCATTATGATGCCCCCACCCAAACACAACATCATATATTTAAGGGAGCTGTCTGGTTTTGTTGGTAATTGAATTTATTCAGCAAGAACTTAGATATCATGGCTCATAACTTGGATATAAAACATGAAAATTAAGAATAGCAGATGATATGTATAACATTGTGAACACTTTCTTCATAACTTCCCCGAGGGAAACAATATAATCTTTCTTGTCCCCCTTTTTATAGATGAAGGAATGTGCTCAGAGATAAAACTTTCCTTTCCTGACAACACTGAGCTGAGAATAGTCAGAACCAGGACTCAAACTTAGGTCTTTAGACACAAAGTCCAGTGCAGAAATCTTTCACAGAAGATTTGAAATTATCTTCCAAGTGGAAAGAACTCCATGGAGTTTAAGTCAACTCGTTAAAACAAGCAAACACATAAACCAACTTTATGTAAGCTCTATGTACAAGGCACTCTGTTAGGCATGGGGGATAAAAGGACAAAAATGAGACAGTAACTGAAAATTGCCCCCTCTAAAAACATCAGTACAGGTAGTCAAATGGATTTTGTATGGTTTAAATGCAAACAGTGAAAGACAGCTTCCTTTAGTAAATAGATCAAACTCAAATTATGAAAGATCTACTAGGGAAACCCATAAATAACTGGGCTTCCCACAACTAACAGGTATTAACTGCCATACAATTAAATGAAAGTGATTAAAAATTATTTGTTTCACATATGGTGAACATATCTTAAGACAAATATCAATGTGAAGATGCTATCGTTGCAATGCTGATAAAAGTATTTGATTTCAAAATGCTCAAATACTGATATAATTCATAACATTCAACTGTTAATGAAATATATTCCAGGAATCACCAAAAGGCTGTAATTTTTAAAATCTGCTACTTTAGTAAAGAGAAGGCATATGGAATAACAAATGTCAATAAATTATATTGCTCACAGATAGCAAAACCAAAGACTTCTCATCTCCACAAACTGACTGGTGACTGTTATTTTTTGTAACTGAGTGTATGAGTGCTGTATTGATGCCTATCATTAGAATGCAAACAGTGGCATTTTATTGATCATACTGATATTAGAAAAATGGATCTGAAGGACATTCAAATAAATATGGCAATGTAGAGTTCTAAATACTAGATTGATTATTGCTTGACATGAGCCAAATTCCCTTTTATTTTGCCAAATCCCATCTAATCTATCTAAAAAGCCAATTCTCCAGTTTGGGGAGAATTAAGGTACTTATTTGTGCAATGATCTCTTAGCAGTCCTGTTGAAACAATTTATCCCATTTGTGATCTGTAATTAAGAGTTTTTGTGATACTTTCAAATTGAAGTCAATCAATATATTCATATTCTCAACTGAACCCACCAGGATTTGTTGAATAAGAATATTACTGAGATCAAGAACATAGAATTAAAGTTATCTTTGGTTAACATGATCCAAAGAAAATATGTGTTTCATGGATACCAGTGTCAAGATAGTTAAATAAGACTAAGAAATCTGTGACTAATGATGGATAGTGAGACTGAAAAGTGAGAATTATGTTGAATGAATCAAAGACTTCTACATAAACTGAAATCTACATATTCTTCCATGACAGTTTTGAGCAAAATGGGTTGCTCTAAGATCGTCACAGACAGATGAAATTCTACAGAGAGAACGAAAACACCTTGATCATTCTTCAAAATACAGCATCTCCAGGGAGGATGAAACTTTGCAAAGTAGAGAATTCTTTGCAACATATAACATTATGTTCTTCATCCCAGCTTTTGAGAAGGGCATCGCTATTGACAGAGCCACAAAGATGGTTAAGCTTCAGAACAAATGGCAGTCTGTGGAGATCTTCAAACAACAACGGGAGGTGTTGCGTAGACACCTACACAAACTTTTTTTAACATATGGAGGAAATGTTACAAGACTTTAGACATGCTAGAACTGTTACCATCTTAAAAAAAGAAAAGAAAAAAAAGGCCCCAAATGATTGTTCTGAGAGTTACCATCCCAGTCCTCTACTCTTTCTTCTAGATAGAATTTCTCCATAGAAGTCAGTGGAACAACACTAGGAATTAGTTATTCTTCCATCCAGAGGCTCTACCTTCTACTGCTATCTAGCCCACATGCTGGATTCCAGATGCTGGAAAGGTGCATGGAATAGGAACAAGTTTTAATATTATGGTTATGAACTTAACAAAAATATTTGAAAATAATAATAGGTTGAAACTATTTTCAAATTCAATTTCCTCATGAAGTTCATCAAAATATTATGGCTAGTCCTTAAATAGCCTTAATTAGATTAGGTCATATTCATCCTAGAGCTCTTAATGTATGTATGTGTATGTGTATGTTTGTATATATGATGGATTCGAAGTCAGGGACTTGCGTTTTTTTTTTTTTACTTGAATCTGTGTTTTCAGAACTAAGTACAGAGTTTGTCACACAGAAAGTACTTAATGCATATTTCTTTACTTTTCTTATTAATTTTTCCCTTTTATCTTAATCCTTTCCCTCATCCTTCCTTCCATTCTCTTTCTCTCTCTTCTTTATTCTTCCCTTTCTCTTTCTTTCCTCCTTCTGTTCTTCTTTCCCTCTTCCTTCCTTTCACAGTCAAGTGAAGACTATGCATCCCTTCTCTGAATGTTTTATGGCTTGTATTTGAGATTGAAGGAAATACTGAATTTCAGTTAGAAGTTTCTGAAAACAAAGATGTAAGTTTTCCCCTATCTAAGCTTACAGACCTCTTGAAAACAACTCACAAATGCCTTCCTTAGAGTTCTGTGCATCTGAAGTTGAGTTGCTGTTTGGTTGTTTTTCAGCTGTATTGGATTCTTCATGACCCCGTTTGGGTTTTCTTGGCAAAGATGATGGAGTGGTTTGTGATTTCCTCCTCCAGCTCATTTTACAGATGAGGAAACTGAGACAAACAGGATTAAGTGACTTGCCCAGGGTGAAACAGATAGTAAGTCTCAAATTTGAACTCAGGACTCCTGACTCTAGGGCTAGTGCTCTATCCACTGTGTAAGCTAGGTGTCCCTTTGTATTATTTTTAACCCTTGTTAGTACTTTGACTAACCTTGGTTAATATCTTTATTATATACTTAAACATCATTAATTCTATTACTTTTAAAAAAAAAAACTTCTAAGTATTATTCTGGTCACCAAGAAGTAGAAAATTGGGAGGGTGATTGATAGAGTATGACATCTACAAAGCATCAAAACTGCAGCCAGAATGAAGATCTATGAAATAATTGTCCTCTTTAATCTATTAGACTATGAAACTTGGACCAGGCAATAGTCACATCTAGCTTTTAAAAACAGTTCTATCAATATCACTTCTGAACCCTAGTGAATATAAATTTCTAGGACATGAAGATGGGTAGCATGCTAAATGTAACATTATTCTGGGATTAATCTAATAGTAATAGATGAATCAATAGTGAAATCAATAACAATGCACACACATAGAGAAGGCTTAAGGTTCTGTGATTTTGAGTCACTTAGTATGTCAAGGATCTAAGCAAATGCCCAAGACTGTTAATGACAGAGAAGTTGCTGACCTGGATTGGCAGAGTGAGCTTCCTTTTCTTCAAGTTTTCTGTGCCAATGTTATCAAAGAGTTTATCTCTCTCCCTATTATGTGCATATATTATTTCAAGATTTACAAAGAGCTTTTCTCACAAACACTCTATGGGGTAATTATCAATTGAATCACTGATTGGTTGAATTGGTTGAATAGCAATCAGCACTTAGCACTGGAAGGTTTGTAAAGCATTTTATACATACAGACCATAGCAGAAGCCATACTGCAGGTTTAAGCTTTGCCATAAGACTTTGGGGATCCTTTGAGCCCCATGAGGGAGATACTATCAGATACTGTTTTACCGATAATAATAAATGGTGCATCATGTAATACTTTAAACTGTGCAGAGTGTTATATGAATATTATATGAATATTGAATCTTTACAGCAACCCCAAGAAGTAGGTGTATTATTGTCCACATTTTACAGATGAGGAAACTGAGACAAAAAATTAAGTGACTTGTTCAGAGCCACAGCAAATAAATATCTGAGGCCATATTGGAAATTCACATCTTTCTGATTTCCCATACCACTTCACTGCGTTCGATGAGGAAACTATGGTCCAGAGAGGTTAAGTTACTTGTTGTTCACATTTTTTCACATACCTAGAATAAATGTCAGAGGATTCAACCCAGGACTGTGACTTCAAATTTATTTGTCTTTCTTCTGTACCTTAATGCCAAAAGACTTCCTTGAGTCACACAGGTAATAAGTATCAATAATTAACAATAGCTGCTTACCAGCGCAGTTACTGTCTAGTGACATGAGCAAAGGGAATTTGTATACAAGAAATGCAGAATTGCTGAGTCACTAAAGTACCTCATACATGTGGAATACATCTGTATTTTGAAGAAGAAACCATAGGTGATAACCTACCTTGGCACACAGAAATCAGAGTCTTACATTAGGAGTTGGAAGGGACTTCATCATTTGTGCCTACCTCTTCATTTTATAGATGGGAATACTAAGGTCCATACATAAAAATTAAAATTATTCTTTGAACAAAGACTTTGGAGACCTGAATTTAGGATATTAAGTTGGAACTTCAACCTCACAGACACTTCATAAAATTATTGCTGTTCACTTTTTATGTGATCAGTTGATACACTACCGTTATATTTATGTGAGGGAAATCAACTTGATTTAGACATTGCCTATACTTTTTGTCTCATGGAGCTCGGATGGTTTATGAGGGATCATCTTGTCTAAAATTCTACCTCGGGCAGCTAGGTGGCACAGTGTGTAGAGGCTGAGCCTAGACTCAGAAGACCTGACTTAAAATCCAGTCTCAGAAACTTACTAGCTATGTGGCACTGGGCAAGTCACTTAACCTCTCTGAAACAGTTTCTTTGATCAATAAAATGAAAGGGTTGGTCTTGATCTGGCTGTTAAGGCAACTTCCAGCTCTAAATATATGTTCATATGAGCCTATGAGTTTTGGGAAAATATATACCTAAACCATCTAGGACACAATTTACCTGTCTTCATGATATCTCCAAGGGTCAAAAATTGCACTACCTCATGTACTAATGTTCATGTTGTTTGTATTATCTAGAATGGGTTAGAACGCTTTATAATGAAGTAGCATTCTGAGTCTTCTTAATTTATTTCATTGCAAACAGAGCAAAGATGCCCAAACTGACCTGACCTGAATAAACTCAGGGAAAGAAGTTTGGATAGGAATTATCTAAAAAAATGTTGCCCCCAAAGTTAGGCTCTAACCTGTCTCATCTCATTAGTCTTATCTCTCACACCATTCACATATTTATTAAGTGTGGATTTATAATTCATGGGAATAGAGAACAGGGCCTCCTATCCTAAAATCTCAAAAAGTATCTTGTCATCCTAGCTTCACAACTTTTCACTCCTTTTATTACATTCTGCCCACTTAGTAATGGAAGTTCAGGACCTTGTGCTCAATGGTCCAATGAATAGAACTGCTTCCTAAGACACCAGCTCTTTTGCCAGACCAGTTTCACCATGGTTCAAGGGAGTAATCCCTCAGCACACATGGCTGGACATTTGCTTCTGTAGCTATGGCCTCATCAGCAGCTACACCTAATGAAGATCCAGAAAATAAACTCCTAGCCACCAAAGTTCATGACATTGTCAAGGGTTCAACATCTAAAACAACTATATTGGATCAAGGTAAATTAACTGATTCCTGGACTCAATAAAGGTAATGCCAGTAAAAACAAAGTCTGCCCTACCAAGACAGAAAGAGAGTCTTTTAGTATAGTGATGAACTTGTCTATCATACTAGTTGCAATCTATATAAATCTGGAGAAGATTATTATGAGAAAACTGACCATCAGGAACTGAATCATTTTGGACACAGCAAATCATAAAGGTGATCTAGACAAGGGTGGAAAAAGTGGGATCTATGTCAACATAAACATACCCACACAAAAGAAATCAGATGTATTTTAAAGTGTAGAAAATTATTACTTGATCTCATTTGCCTCATCTGAGTTATAAAAATAAAGCTTCTATTTTTTTAAAAAGTAAATATTAAAGTCTGATTTATGAGAAAGCACATTGGAGATCAAAGAAATCAGCAATTTCTATTAAAAAAATTGGAACCACTGAAACAAGCCACCAGACAACTGTGTAATTGATTATTATTTTTGCGATGTGGGAGAAAAGTTTTTACAAGGTTGTTTGCACATATCAGTCAATGCATGAAACTACCTCACAATTTCTGGAACTGGCTTTTGGCCACATTCAGTAACAGCACATTTAAAATGAAGGCAAGCTGTCATAAGGCAAGCTGGGGGTAGAAAATAGTTTGGCAATTAAAAAAGCTTGAGCACATTTTCCAAACTGAATATTCAAGAACTGTAAATCATTAATCACAACTAAACCACCTGCTGGGGACACTGTAACCCAGCATAAAGAGCTGCCGTGGGCATTATTGTCAGTTTCAGACTGAATTCAATTTCAAACACTATCCAGGGGAGGATAGTGTACAAGATGTTTTGGATGAAATCATTTCATTAATTTTAAAAATTAAAAATAACTGTCTTTCTTCTTATATTTCAATAATGAAACTTCCCATGAATCTATGACATTATTTCTCTGTCTAAAATATCAGGTTATTTCTTTCTATCTGATTATCCATTCAGTATGTCATTAAGATGACATTGAGCTTTGTATTCCAAAATACAATACTTTTCCTTGTAAATATCTCTACCTATGCCCAAATATATATCCTGATACCGCAATTAAGTTATAATTAAACATGATGTTATTTTAGAAAAAAAAAAGATTGCTGAGATTTTTTTTTGCATGAGTATACTGACATTTTCAGCTATACATTCTAGCTTCTTCTTGAATTAAGTATCTTATTACAGTCGCTTATGAAAGCAGTAGTAGGTGTTCAGATTATGACTCAAATTAAAGTCTGTTTTTACAAGCAAGAATAAAATTTCTTTAAAGCTATCCTGAAAAGGAACTGACTGGATATAAATTATGGTCTTAAGTAGGCTAACATTTGCTTCTCTGTTTTCATAAGATCAATAAGAGCTGTTACATTCTGCTTTCCAATAAACCACAAACTGAGTGCCTTTCAAAATGCAGTTGCCCTTCACTCATTTATACTGACACTCTTGGGACCATTTGTAAATCTCCACCTACCCTACCCCCATCCGGCAATTTTTATGTTTATATAATGGAGAATAGATGGCTTCCATTCTCTGTGAAACAGTCCCATGCCTCTATGTGGTGTTTTCCTGTGACTATTTGTGTTAACTACATCCCAAAGCAGGCAAAAGTAGCTAAGCCTCTAAATAGTTGAGAACATTCTCCTCTTCATTCCTGTCTCCACTTACAATAGATCTGTTATGCTACTTGTCAGATCATTCATTGACTTTCATTAGCTGGGCCCTCTCTACTACACACTTTTCTTAATGTGTGTATGTATACTCAAAGACATGGTCATCAGACTCATTTTCTCTTTACATTCTTTACCTCAGAGAATTTCCAGTCCCTTTCCTTGTTCCTATCATAGCAATCATCTTCAGTGCCTACCAACTTGAGCTGTTACCCCCTTCAGCAAAAGTAGTAGTATTATTCATGTTTAATAATCGTGTTTAGAAAATACACTTGCAAAATAGAGAAAACAAAAGCGTTTCCTTTGAAATCAGTTATTGTAGACTCTAAAGCAGAATTTATTAGTATTACTTTACCCTTGTGCATGCCCTAAAGTTACCTTGATATTGTGGTCATCTCTATCAGTCTTACTTAACTGTATCTATGTCTCAGTGTACCTGGACAGCATATGAGCACCATGCTAGGAAACTGAATGGTTTCCCTTTGAATTGTCTTTGGAAGATTGTGAAAATCACATGGCAGGATAAGACATCAGACACTGAGATCCTTTCTGAAGCTACACTGCCAAGCATTCAAACCCTATTACAGAGAGTGCAACTCTGATGGATTGGCCACATTATTCAAATGCCAAATGTATGCTTGCCAAAAATACCTATTTTATGGAGAACTCACACAGGGCAAGTGCTCACATGGTGGTCAGAAGAAGTGATACAAGGACACTCTCAAGGTCTTTCTTAATAACTTTGGAATTCATTGTGTGGAGATGGAGATACTGGCACAGGGCTTCCCAGCATGGCGGGCCCTCATCAGAGAAGGTACTGTGCCCTGTGAGCAAAGCAGAATTGAAGTAGCTCAAAAGAAATATGAGATGCACAAATTTAGAGATTCCACCCCAACTGTTCAGATGGATTATTTGTGCCCAACCTGAGATAGTGCATTCTGAGCTTGTATTGGTCTGATCAGCCTCAATGGAATGCATGGTAACTAGATTCTAACATAGTTATGTCATTTTGACCCTCTTCCAGAACAAAGGACAACAACTTAAATCTATATCTGCATAACTATAGAGTTTATTTGAGTGAGTTCTAATGCATGTTCATTGGGTTTATCTTACCATTTAAATGTCATTTTACATAAACATTTGGCTTTCAATAAATTGACAGCAAAAAATTAAATAATATTTAGAAAAAAGATAAGATCCAATTCTATAATTTCAGTAGTGATAAAAGAGTTGTCTCTACATTATGATCCAAAATTCTCTGGGCTTATTGAACAGGAGAAGGCTAATATATTTGCTCTGGAATTTCAGCTTAACTTTGATGTAGATTGAGTCATCATTTCTGCATGCTGAATAGAGTGTTCAATGGAATCATAATATTCTATTATTATAATCAGAGAAAACAGTTGCATCATGTTATAACAAGTTACATGTCTGGATATTTAACTCTTTAAAATATCACATAAAACAATTCTACTTAATGTGCTTGATTAATTAATTGATGAAGTCACTATTCTCATTACATTTATTAAGAAAACTTTTTATGAGCACAATAAATCCTACTTCATCAGGGGAAATTAAAACTTTTGGAAGTTAGTAAGAAATAATCACTGTATTTTAGAAGTTGAGAATGACAGCATTTAAGAGGGTGCGTTCCCTTGTTACATCTTGTAGTTCAGCTATCTATTTACATTAATTTGTGGAATATTCCCAATGTACATCTGTTTTCTACTCCAAAAATAATAAGAAAATTATCCCTTTCATTTTTTATTTCTGTAGTCTTTGACTTATGTGAATCTGGAACTCCTGACTTAATTTTTATACAAACTTTAGTTACTAAGTTCCTCAAATTTAAGTCATACCTTTGGTACTCAGAACATGGGGTACCACACAAGGTCAGACATGCTCAGGTCAGCAAATGGAAGTACCAATTCTATTTTTAAGATGAAAAGTGAATGTCAGAATGCACCAGGGAGGTATTTAGAAATATTGTGAGAATTATGAAGACAAAAAAGAAAAAGGAAAAGTGGATCAATTGTGATGAAAGAAAATGTAAGGAAAAAATAAAAGGAGGAAGAAAAGGTTATTCATCTGTGTAACAGAGCAAGATAGGATTTTATGCAATTTTGATTGGTATTCAAGAAAATTTTTAAAAGTGTTTTAGTGGATCTATAATGTAAAAATTATCATATTCAGAAACACTAGCCAACATAAAAAAGAGGGCTGAAAGTATTATTAGTGGCAGATAAAAGGGATATATTAACATAACACTGTGGAGCATTTGGTGCTACTTGATGTTTAATCTACTATATTTTCTATATATTTAACATATTTGATTTTTGTGGTGAATTTTTAAAAAGTCATGTAGAAATAAAAATCATTACAATATCCATAAATTCAATGTTCACATCAATAAACAAATTGTATGCTGTTTAAATATTCAATCCTTTCTTAACTGGCTTAGTTTTCATGCAGTAACTGATTAGATTTCTTATTTCTTACAGTTTTTTGTATCTATCTTTATCTATTCAAAGAGGCAATGATTCATAGAGTCTGGAGGGTCAGTTCTAAGTCAGGATGCCCTGAGTGTAACTGCTGTCTAATTTACTTACTAGCTGTGTGACTATAGGCAAGTCACAACTTCTTAGTGCCACAGGCAACCATCTAAGACTTGAAGTCTCAGTTGTCTTCTTGTATCGGTGTGGAGAATTCTTCGCCTTAGAATTCCTATATCAATGAAGTTACAAATCAAAAACAAAAGCATAGTTCTTTATTTTTTTCCACATTAATGATTCCATTGATAAAATGTAAACTTGATGGGAAGGAAAACTTGAATTTTTTTATGTGTAGCGTGGTTAAAATAAGCCTTGTGCCTTAAACATAGCAAATGCTTAATAATATTTGCTGAAGTAAATTGAAAGCATTTATCTATTATTTAATGAATGTTTTTTGCTTATTATGCAATAGTGGGTAGTTAGGGATAAAATATGTATTTCTACTTCCCAATTTAACTTTGCCAGATTGTTGGTCATTATGATTTAGACATTCTGAGGCATCTTTTTTTTAAACAAAAGCTCACATCAAATTTTCTTTAACTTGGCATAGAAAATAATCTCCCTTTTAAAAAATCAGAAAATGTCATATGTGGTTGCATTTATGATGATTTAATAAATAAATTTTATTTATATACATGTAATATTAATGAATCAAATCAATAAAATAACTGCAAACTTCAATACCTCCCTTTTAAATTGCCTTTTAAATTTTGTTTGAAAGATTAACTTAAGAAGATTCAAATTTAAGGAATTTTCATAATTAGGAAAAATAGGGTAGATCTTTTAAATGGCAAAAAAGATAAAAAATTTCTGTTTGGGATATTTGTCATATGCTTTAAATCGTTTTAAAATTGTTAATATGTTTTGAACATCTGATAGAAACAGCAGACAAATGAGATTTACTGAAACAATACATTCATGTTGAGAAAAATCCAAAATAACTTTTCTTCAACTTTTTTATACTAGGTTTCCATTTACATACTTGTACAACTTCAAATTCCCTTTACAATGAGCATCAATTATACTTCAATTTTTCAGATTACTGACGAAAGAAAACAATTTTCACTCCTTTATAGAACTGCCAATTGCAATTTGCCTTAGATCTTTCAGGCTAAAGGAGTCAGTTTATGTAAATCACCAAGTTGTGCATTCACTAAATGACAAAGAAGCAGTGTTACAGATGAGTAGCACAAACCAATATTTCCCATAAAGTACACAAATATTGCATGATTTAGTGTAGAAGACTCTAAGAGAAATATCACTTTAAAATGTACATCAGCTTTTCTAAGGGGAAATCCACAAAAACATAGATGGCTCTTCATAATAGGTTACTACAGAATCCTATTAAAGATAGCCCAACATCATAGTCCTTCATCTTCATAAAAACACAGTTCCTGTGTTCCAGTATCAGCCAGTACCGGGCACAGAAAGTATTGTAAATATCCACAAAACTAATTAACATTGGAATAAGAGATACAGAAATTCACCATCACTCTGGATTTTACTAGTTCTTACTAAAGAACAATCTATTTAAATACTCACCGCTATGGTTAGGAACCTAGTCTATATTGGAACTCAGTAATTATTTCCAAATAACCATGTGGACCTATCTACGCATTCTGTGAAACTCTTTGGGACAAAGTCTTATAAGTTTGGAAATACAAGAATAAGAAATATAAATTTACAAGAAAGGAGCACTGGTTTTTGGAGTTGAGTTCAGCTCCCACTCCTGACAACTAATGTTTGTGTTATATTGTACAGAATAATGTCTGGGATAATCTCTCTTTTTGAAAAGTTTCTATTTCTAGCATGTTCCCAAAAGTTTTTCTCTGAGAACAGTATTGCATCCATGTAATAGTAACTGAGTATTTCTACTGGAACTGGAGAAACAGTGTAGCATAGGGGCAAAACCATTGGATTTAGAACCAGAAAAGGTAGGTTCAAATAGTTACCTGTTACTTGCTACTTTTGATTTTGGGCAAGTCAGTCCATTTCTTTATTCTTTTGCTTTCTCATCTGTAAATTGAGATGTCCCGGGGAATGCAGTTTCTACCAAGTTGGAAAACTCTGTTTACAGTGTACAGTGCTAGTGACAGACTTATCCTTATCTTTGTGCTGCTGGGAAAGTCACTTCACGTTTCTACACCTCTGTTTACCTATCTTTAAAGTAAAGGTGTTGTGGCTCTGTTTCCTTCCAGTTGTAAATCCTATGGTCATATGTTGTTAGGTTTTCTGAAAATAAGGCTGAATGATTTGAAGTGGCTCTTTCCTAAATGGCTGGCCAGAATGTATGTCTAGGGCAAGAGACAGATGGGTTAAGGTTTATAGCAACTCATTCCTTCAGACAATCTAGCAAAGCATAAAGGATTTGTGATATGTATTGGTGGTGGAACCAAAGAATTTGACATTGAAGTGAAATACAGCAAAGACTTGCCTAAACAGAACTACATAATGAAGAATCATCAAGGTTAGTTTTGAATATGTAAATATGTATAGAGTACTGTTGTAGGTGCTGAGAGAGATGTAAATGAATCAGAATAAAATAGGGGATTTAGGTACTGGCAATAATAATCATAAATAACATATATAGAACTCAATATACATAAGGTAGACCTTATTCTAATTAAAAGTTGCCTATGTCATAATCATACAACATGAGTGCTAAACACTTAAATATTATGCATTTTTGAGGAGAATGGCAGTCTAAACAAACCATGAAAATTCTTTGTTTCCGTTGTGCATAGAATATATGGAATCACTGAGGTAGAAATATTGGAAAACAAAATTTGGCTTAAAAGTACATTAAATATAGGACACTTTCTGGGAAGGAAAACAACTAGCAATTGTTTTATCTTCTAGGAAGAGAAAGAGGATTGGGGCTAGCCTATGATTTCATTCATATAGGAAACTCCCAGAGGAGGAAATTCCCTTTACCAAGGAAGGTTGATAACTTCTCTGCAATTTATAATCATAGTTGCAAAGATCACTGAGAAGTTCAATGACTTGCCTAGAATCTTATAGACAGCACATGTCTGGGGTAAGAATTAAACTCATATCTTCTTGGTTCCAAGACCAACTCTTGTAATTAAACACCTCTCTCCCCTATTTTCTCTCCCCTCACCTTTATCCCTTCCCCTTTTCCCATCTCTCTTTTCTTCTCTCCTCTCTGTTTCTCTCTCTAGAAAAACAAGATGAAGGAGAAAACAAGGATCATTTCTTTTTTCAAAAAATGAACATTTTAAATGACCAAAACTAGCATATAAAATTGAAAAATATTATTAAAGTATACAACAACACTGGTATAGAACAATTTCCAATTCTTCACTTTTTGTACAAATATAGATGTAGACGATCCTAAAATAGAAAAAGATGTAAGTGACAAAAGCATACTGAAGCAAAGAATTTCTGGACTTTGTAACCATTCTTTGAGGCAATTAATTATTTTACGCAATAAAATTTCTAGAAGACAGAGCAACACATATATAACTTATCATTAGTTATGGTCAATCATTAATCATATTATGCAATTACAAGATAGAGAGTCATAGTTTTAAAAATCTGTAATATGCATACCTAATAGATACAGATGACTTGATATATTTTTCATTTGCTATTAAAAGAAACTAAATAGGAACTAAACACATTGTTTTGTGGAAGAAGTTGGCTTGTTCCATTATGGTGTCAAATTGCTAGCCTGAGTCCCATATCATAGGGGGCCTTGCCAAGCTTCGGATAGCCCAAGGAGACTGTAATTGTAGTTTAACTTATGAAAAATATATGCTCCTGGCTATAGGCATTTTCATTCACAAACTTGCCCATGTCTAAGAGAATCATTTTGCTCTTGTGTTGCACTATAATTATGGCCTCTCTAAGCCATCTAAAGTTTGATACTGCCAAGTTTACTGGCATATTTTCCTTCCTTAACTGCTCCCTTGTCCCGCTTTCTCCCCTTCCCTACTGGCTTAAAAAACCCATTTGTAACTTTTTCCCTCTACATAATTTCTCCCTTTGTGCCTTCCTGGAGAGAAGGTTTACTAAAAACAATTTAAGTGGCATGAATGGCATGTTTGTCAAAGGTAAAATGGAAAGTGTTTATACACTGTTGATACTTCTTTAACCTCTCTTACCATATCCTGTGCCCCTGCCAGGGGATCAAATGACGTTTAATTTCCCTGCCTTATGTTTTCTCATGAAAAGGAGAGCACAATGTTATTTGTTGTATTTTAAGAACATATTATTATTATTAGATATATCAGCATTATATTCTATTTCAATAAATATATATATATATTCATGTTTCATTTCATAGTAACATAACAACCATGTAGAATGGTAGTTTTTCCTTTGAAGGTCATTTATAAGGTCTAATCAGATGATTACTAAGGGGAAAGAATGGACTGCACTAACTATAAGTTAATGATTCCTGGAAAAATTGTATAATCATGAATTCAGTGATGGTTAGGAAACATATAGAAAAGGAACTGGTGATTTTTGTTACAAAAGAAGATAAATGATAAATTATATATAATGTGACTTTCCCATTTTACAAAGATGTTATTAGAACTATGACTTTGACCCCAAATTTTAGGCTCTGAATCTACTATTTTCCACTGTTCCACACGCTGTACACGTCTTCTATAGAAGTTACATAGGATCTAGTTTGAGGAATTAAATGTGAAATTGAGAGATTGGTGCTTCTACCTCCTAAAAAGGAATACATGAAAGATGAGCTTTCTTCTAGACTTCTTGGGATTATATGGGCATGGAAGCTGTTTCTTGTGTTAGCCCTCATTTTTATCTTAAATTTTTGCCTCTTCAATGTATTTTCTGTGCAGTCTTTTGTCAGTAAACTGCTTGATCCTATATTTTCCCATGTTTAATGAGCCATGTGGTTGCTTCATTGTCATTTACGTTAATCACAACTTTAATTTTTCAGAGACTGCTCTATTTTATGATTTATAGTTAACAGCAGCCATGATGTTGGATATGTCAGCGCTGGGCCTACAGTCAGGCATTCGTCCTGCATTCAAATATGGTCTCAGACACTTACTAGCTGTGACCCTGGGCAAGTCACTTAATCCTGTTTCTTCAGTTTCCTCATCTATAGCATGAGCTGGAGAAGGAAATGGCAAATCACTCCAGTACCTTCACTAAGAAAACCCCCAGTGGAGTCATGAATAGTCAGACATGACTGAAAATGACTGAGTAACAACAAACCAGCCAAATGCTGTGGTTAGAAAAGATGGATCTTTTTTTGCCCAAGGAGAACTTAGGGCCATTAAGAAGAATGAGGAATGTTTCAAATTAGATCTGGCATATTTTCCTCCCATTTCCTTCCGATTCTGAGTCCAGTTAATTTTCCAAGTATGGAATCTGGTCAAGATCTATATGTTGATAGACCAACTTTATGAGATGCCCATCCTGCTGAATATTATAATTTGGATAATATGCATTCTTTATCATTTTCCACCTACAGAGAAGCAAAACTCTTTTGAGTGACTCGGGGTCTCATTTGAGTGTCTATGATCTTCCAGAACTTGATGCAATCAGCATAATGTCATAACTAATGAGGAGCATGTGGAGGATCTAACCATTTGTGCTCTGCACTAGACTTTATCCATGACAGTGACGAACACCTCTGGTTATTCCATGTCTCTCTGTTGACTTGAATGACATTAATAATCAGAGCTTTGATTCAAGTTATGTTATTTTTCAAGTAATCTTGTATGATTTTAACTTACACATAAGAGAAATTTTGTTGGAGAAAAGTATTTAAGAAGTCACTCTATACAACTACAGAAGAATGTTATTTGCACAAATTTATATATGACCTCTATCCCAAGGTTACAGTAGAGTAATGTTGGAAACTACTTAGTGATTCAACAAACTAAGTGAAAAAGTTTGGTATGGGATACTTGAGCTCAAATTTAGAATGCAAAAAAGATCCTTTAATATTTCCAGACATGAGTGTCAGGAAACCTCCCCTGTCTTCAGGCTTTCTTAAATTCATGTCCAACAATTCACGTCCTTCTTAAAGTTAACAAACCATTATTAAGTACCTACTCTGTATAAGATTCTGTGCTAAACTTAGGTGAAGAAAAAAACGTAAGAAAACAGTAACTTCTTTCAGGGAACAATCATTCATTCATTGGGAGAAATGGAAAATAAGTACAAGATAATTTGAGGAAACTTCATAAATGAGGTTAGCACTACATTTAGCATTCAGAGACAAAGACTCATGGCTTTTTTAAATTAATGTGTATCTATCAATCCTCCTTTAGCAAAAGGAAGAGGTTCCAACCGAAACTTTCCAACTATCCATGTGGTAGTACATTTACTAAGTTTAGTAAATGTACTACATTTAGTAAATGCCCATTTTATTACATTTACTACATTTATATGTACATGAGGTAGTACATTCGACATTTACTCCTCAAACAAACATCATACATTCATGACATCCTATTCTTCCTTAATATACTAGCATGGGAAAAAAAAAGTGTGAGTTCTTTGATTTTTATGATACCAGAGGATGTCAATTTTTCCAGATGCCTTTTTCATACTGCGGAAGTATAGTTAAATTTTCATAATCTAATTTATATGAGTATTGATTCTTCATTACATTAAACATTTGGAATAGTATACTATCCACCCTGCCCCCCAACATCTCTCCAAAGGTTCCATATCACAAGTCTTAGAGTCTTGAATCAAAGAACAAAAGGAACTCTCAGCCTCTATGGGACAGAGATAACCAAATCAGAAGGGATTTCTAAGGTATAGAATTTGCATGCATATAACTTCTAATAGTGCCCATTCATGCAAAACATTAAAGTGAAATATATTACTTAATTGAAACAAAAATAAAAACAACTTTAAATATATTATGGAAAGATTCTTTCCTGTAACTTGTAGGGTAATATCGTATATAACATTTCATTATAACTAACACAACAACTAAATTGTTTTTTTTTTTAAGTTTAGAACATAATGCTCCAACACAGTCTATTTTTATCTTGTTTGACTTTAATAATCACATGTATTATTCACTTTTATGAGTGGATTTTCCATGGAAAAGAATAAAAAAAATATGTTCATGGTTCAGTAAATGGATCTCAGATCCATAACCATTCTTGACAGATTTTTAGCCTTTAATGCTTTAATCCTTCATCAGCATCACTGATGCAATTTCTGAAAAACTAAGGATTAATTTGAGAGCATCATTTTTGTTTACATCATCTGGAAGGTAGGATTCACACCGCATAATGTGTAAATCACATTTCTGTATAGCATACATTTTAGAGCCATCTTCATATAAAACTTTACATAATTGAATTGTATTCATTTGGCATTTTTGCATGGTATTGAATGATACTTCCTGAACATTGGCTGCTAAAATAAAAACGATACAATTTGACTTCTAAATGGCCAAGTGTTTTTGCTGTTGTTAGTCACGTCTGACCCATTTCGTGTTTTCTTGGCAAAGACACTGTAATAGTTTGCCATTTCCTTCTCTAGTGGATACAGTGGATCCATCTTGTCAGACAATTTGAGGTTAAGTGACTGGCAGAGTCACACAACCAGCAAGGTTGGAGGCTGGATCTAAACTCAGGTCTTCCTGACTCCAGGCACAGTGTTCTATCCACTGAGCTATCACCTTCCTCTATACTGCTATAAGAGTACTTTTGTGTAAGGCAGAGAATTCTCCATTAATTTTTTAATTTAAGTTTAATTTGAGTTTTCCTGAGCAAAAATTAATTTGGAAAAAAGAGAATGGAAGAATGTATATTTCTATATTCCTTTCTTTTCTTGGAATTATTTCTCCTAAATAACTACTTCTGTCTCTTAGAGTCCAGGAGAACCAGGTTAATTAGTATTCTATTGAAAACCTTTCACGTATTTGAAGACAGCGATCATCCAGCCCATCCTAGCTCTCTTATTCTCCACAATTTTCCAAAGGTAGCTGAAAATTTGCTCAGTAATCTCATGTTATAATTCTTCCAGTGTGTAATTCATCTTTGCTTAGTCTCTTTAAATAGTTGAGGGAAGTTGTTTCCTTACTTCTGGCTTCCTAATAACCTTGTCTGTGTCCTTTGTAGTCCAACAATCATTCTGCTTGACTGAGAAAACTTTCAGATTTGGAAGATGCCTACAGCTTTTTCTCAGTCATCTGTTGTTGTCCTAGTTACCAGCACAATTCTTTCCCATTTTGATCTTTCTTTCCTTCCCAACAGAAGAAAACAAACTAATCTTTTGATTTTCTAATTCTTATTTTTTTTATTGCCAAGACTTTTATATTCTTAACATTGCTTTTATAGGGCCGTGTCATGCTCGAATTCTTCCTTCCTTAAAAAGCTAACTGACTTTGCAGTGGAGTCAAATTTTAAAAAGAGACAGATCCCTGTGGCCATTTGACTTCTCTCAGCCTTTTTTAGGGCAGCTAGGTGGTTCAGTGTGTAGAGTGCTGAGCATTGTCAGGTCATCTTCCTGAATTCAAATATGGCCTCAGATACTAGCTGTATGATTCAAGGCAAGTCACTTAAATTAATTATTTTTGCCTCAATTGCTCATCTGTAAAATGAGCTGGAGAATGAAATGGGAAACCACTCCAAGAAAACTTCAGTTATGGTCATTTAGAGTTGGACACAACTGAAATGAGTGAATAGTAGTCTTAGTTGTTTCAACTATAGAATGAAGAAAATATTAACAATGAGATAATGCATTTCACCAACTTCAAAGGGCTATATAAGTATATTATTATTCCATGGTAATAAATATAATAGGTATATAAATATGCCTATTATTATAGGAACTTTGTTTCATTGTGAGCACATCTTTTAAAATCAGATTTGGTTGATGAGTTGCCCTATGATCCACATTAGTCTCTTAAATTAAGATAGCTCTTAATTGTTTCTTAATTTTTAATTTTGCAACTAAATGACCACAGAATCATAGTATAAACTCGATGTGATTGGAGACATTTAGACTATTACGACAATGTTCTCTTTTGTACTTCATGATACATATTACAATAAACTCTCCCTTATCCAACGACCACTTATCAGTTAACTCTACTTAGCCAGTACAAAAGAGGGGACCCCAGAAGTAAATAAAAATATCTGTCAGGACAAAGAAAATTGCTGTCAGAAGATCCATGCCCTAAAGCTGTTGTTTTTCAAGCTCGTACTGAGAGTCTATTTATTCTTATTTTACCAACACTTCTGAAAAACTTGGTTAATCTAGCAGTTTAAGAAAAAAATTGAAGCCTCTGTGAATGATTAGTGTGGAATGGGAGGGACATCAGAGACAGTTACTGTTAGAGACTGGTACATATGTCCAGAGCAACATGAAACTTAGAGTATTTGACAACCTTACAGTGCACTAGGGGATTGGAAAAAATAATGACAACCATAAAAAGAAAACTAACAACATTAAAAAAATGAAAACTTGGGGCCACTTGTATCACTGTATGTCTACTAAATTTTTATCAGTCTACCCAACCAATTTCCATCCATTCCTCATATTTACATGGAATATTTAAATATTCAGAAAAATGCTTTAAAAACCTTTTAACTTTTTTAAGAGATGTATTAAATGAAGCTACTATGAGCAAAGCATTATGCAAGGTAATGAGTACATGAGCTCATCTTCTAAACTTTAGAAGATAAATAATTATGATATAAACCTTTTTCAAAACCTCTGGTGAACTTCTATGTTCAGGAATTGAGATGTTTAAGCCTCTATTATCTCAAATGCATATCAATCACTCCATCAGCCCTTCCTAACAAAACCTCACCATGATATTGATTGCAGCAGGGAGTTCCAAATCTCAAACTCTTTCAAGGCTTTCATAAAGTAACTCTGTGTTTTAGAAGTTACAAGTTAAGACATGCTCCAAGGTTATTTTAAAGGGTCCGGAGGATGAAAGGCAATAAGCATTTATTAAGTGCCTATTACATGTCAGGCATCATGCTAAGCACTTTACAAATATCTCATTTTATCCTAACAACACTGTGAGATAGGTCCTGTTATAACCCCCATTTTATAATTGAGGAAACAGAGGCAGAAAAAGGGTAAGTGAGTTGTTTAGGGTCACCAGTAAGCATGTGAGGCCAAACGAAGTCCAGTCTGCCTTCTTTGGGCCCACCCAGGTCACTTCACACTGCAGTACCTGCTTGCCTTTTTCATGAGTCTCTTTGTTTAAGCTCCTGTTTTAGTCTTGAGTATTAAGTAAGGGTCTTAACATTGCTGATTTCGAGACACACCACACACACACACACACACAGACGCACACACATGCTGTGTCCAACCCACTTGGCTGAACCTGATAGAACAATAAGTCACAGTTGACTCTATGAACTCGCTTATTTTGTTTGCTGTCCAAACAGTCAGATTGCATTTTCATTAGCAAGTATGAAAAATGTCCCCATAACTGCATTTAGCTATTTGATATTTCTTGTTCTTTGCTGAAGGAAGCAAAGTGTGGCTTGTTTTATTTCACTCTCATATTGTCAAACCAATTAGGGTTTAACTCAGATCAACACTGGTACTTTGTCCCTGAGGAGAGACTTGATTTGTAACTTTAATATCCAAAGCTTTCACAAGAGAATTTTTAGCCTGAGGAATTCTTGATTCTGAGATAAAAAACTGAAAATAAGCAACCATTTAAAAAAATGGATATTTCAGAAGATATAACATCATGGGGTCTGCGACTGGAAATATTCCTGAAGGATATGCTTAAAAAATCTATTTTTATTATTATTTTAGCCAATCTTGGAAATCCTAGGGAAGGTAATAATAACCTTCCTTCCTTGGTGTTCTGCTGTGCTATTTGATTTGATTTGATTCTATTTGATTCATTTCTGGTAGGGATTAGCCAGAGTTGCAGGGCCTGGATTCAGAAAGACCTGAGATCAAATCTTGCTCAGACACTTCCTAGCCGTGCGACACCGGACAAGTCATCTAGGCTCTGTTTGCCTCAGTTTCTTCAATTGGAAATAGGGATGATAATAATACCTACCTCTCAGGTTTGTTGTGAGGATTAAATGAGATAAAGTTTGTGAAGTGCTTACACAGTGTTTGGTAGGTAGCAGGTAATATATAAATACTGGCAATTACCCTTTTCCATTCTATTCCATTTCATCTCATCCTCAACTCTGTCTGCTCTGTTCTTGCATACTTGACTTTTGGTCTCTTCTGATTTCTGATACCTCCATTCTATTGGTTTCTAGCCATATGAATCCTGTGTTACAGTGAAAAACGCACTAGGTCAGTATAAGCAGAACTGCAGTTTAGTCTGAGATCAGCCAGTATTAAACTATGATCTTTAACAAGTCACGGAATCTCCCTGAGCTCCCATTTCTTCATCTGTAAAATGAGATTAGAGGCCTCCAAAGTCCCCTTCCAGTCCTGATACTCTGAGCTATTGAATAGGAGTCTAATGGTTGCAGAAATGGGACAATTTAGCTCTCTTGACAAAAGTAAAGCATCTCAGGGAAAGGACAGGAAGAACTATGCACTTTGGGGACTTGGAACTATAACATCAGGCTCTAATATCTATCCCCTTTGTCTTAAGCCTTATTTCACTGAGACTTCTTGGAATCAGTCAACAGAGAGTAAACTGGACAAGATGGCGTACTATCACGATGAGAGACATATTATATGCTCATATTCCCACTTCAGCTATTGAACTTCAGTTAAGTGTATGGATATGCCTACTGAGTCCTAACATGGGATAAAACACACATCACATTTTTAATGCAGATTGCGCTTAAGGTTTACTTTTCTTTTACAGGGTGGCATATAATCACTTTGTGTTCATTTTGCCTCAGAAACTCAAGTTCTGACAATTTCAGTGTCATATGCGTATCTAAAGTATAAAATAATTTTTCAAGCTTTATCTTTTGTGATAGTTTCATCATACAGATTTCAAAAGCCTACAGAGCATTAGTCAGGGACAGGGTGATTAGTTTCTCTCTTTATGGATGAGTAATTAATATAAAAAGGATGGAAAAAATCCTTAATCCCATTACAGCTGATCCATCATTTAGCAATGCTTTTTGACTCTTCAAGGTAAAATCTGCATCTAAATTTCCCCAAAGCAATCAAGTCGTCAGTTTCAGAAAATTACTAAACCCCACAGCAAACTGTGCTTCAATGATAGAAAAAGTGAGGTTTTTGACATTCATCTAAGAGACTCCAGATGTATAAAATTGTTTTAAAGATTCTACTTTAAAAATTGTCCCCTATAGAACTGACCCAATTTTTCTTCAGCTTCCAAGATCCATGATAAAGTAAATTAGGGAAATGTGAAAAACACAGCAAATCTAGGCTTAGTCCTTTAGGTTACAGTCAAAAATCCATTTTTTGTTTGTTTTAGGATAATACTGTGAAAATAGTTGCTGAAGGTTCTGCCTGTTTTGTTAAGGGAGTTCTCAGACTAAGAACAAAAATTCTATTTCTCCCACGGATACTACATGGTCTGGTTAGCATCACTTATTCTGCACTTCTGTTCCTTCATATATTATAATGTTAAAATGGGACTACCAGATGTCAATTTATCTCTCCTCTGTCCCTTCACTCCTTTCTCCTTTCTTTATCCCTATTTCTCTCCCTCTTTTTCTCCTCTCCCTCTTCCTTTTTCTTACTCTCCCTCATGTTTTCCTTCTGTGTTTCCTTTTCCTTCTGTCTCAATATCTCTATTTCTCTCTGTCACTCTCTCACACACACAGGCATTAGTGCCCTGTACCTGTATTTTCATCTCTGTCTCTCAGTCTCTCCCTCTCCCTCTCTATCTCTCTCTGTCTCTGTCTCTGTCTGTCTCTCTCACATGTACACACACACACACACACACACACACACATGCACAGACTCTGAATTCCTGTATTAACTCTATTCTTTTTTTAATCTGGTCCAACAGAAAGAAGGATAGATGAGGGGAGGGAGAATAAAGAAAAAGAAAAGCTATGAGGAGCATAAAGAATGGATAGGAGGCGTTCAAGGTGGAAAAAGGCAGAGCAATTCTTTTATAAAGAATAGTGTGAATAAGGGGATAAAATTACAATAGTAAGGGGCATGAAACATGTCTGGGAATTGGTCTGCTGCTTTATTTTGACAAGGCTAACATCATAATTTTAGTATGTGCATATACACTTTTTTCTCTGAGATATAATGAATTTTGTCATATTGATAATAACACACAAATAAAAAGAATCTCAAATGTTTTAAATTTTAAGAGCTTAAAAGTATAATGAGATTTCTAGAACGCTACACATGTGCATGTGTATGTATATGTATGTGTGTGTGAATGCAAAAGAAACAATTAAACAGTGCCCTTGTCAAAAGTCTGGGAAAAGGAAGAAGTAAGGAAGGAAAGAGAAGGATGAAAGAAGAAGGGGAGAGGGGAAGGGGACAAATGAGGAGAGAGAATTTGATACTTCTTTTGGCTCCATTCTTCTTGTACAGTGAATAGGGTTTGGAATATACAGACACACACATACATACATATGCATATATGTGTATATATGTATATTTGTATCTCCCTCCATAAGTATACATACATTTGAAAGATCACCACAAGGAGACCTATTTTGTATATCAACAAGAAGCAGAATAAAGTCCAGTGAGCAGATATTACAAGGAGGAAGATTTTGACTCAATATAAAAAACAAAAAAGAATTATAGCCACCCACCAACGTGATGTTGGCTGCCTTTCAAATTAGTGAACACATTAAAGGAATGGTTTGACCAGAAGCTGAATAACCCCTTGTCAATGAAAGTCTGCAGAATGAAGTTATATTGACTCAAAAGTTGAACTAGACAACTTTTAAGTTCCATTACAACTCAAAAGCATTATGATTCCATAAGGTTGACATCTTACAAAACATAAAATGTTTTGTTAAATATCCTGCAAACCTATAGATCTATGTTACATATAAACAAAATTATGACTAACAGCAGCATTAAGATTTGTAGGTTATATATGGCACAAATGTGGGAAAGAGATACCATTTTGAAAGAAATATGTTTTAAGTCGGGATTTTGCCTATAGCTCTTGCCTTAAATTTGAAGTATCCAAATCACTATAGACCCCAACTGCTTCACTTGCATCTTCTTTGACGGATTTTTTTCCTCATAGAAAACAACTCTTTGCTTTTTAAAATCATCTCTGTAACAAGATATTTTTTTTGTAGTGTAGAGAGCAAATATTTGTTTCAAACAGATATCCTCCAGTGAGTAAGAACTTGTCAGATGGAAAGCATTCAATAGAAATAATTATTACTCAACATCTAAGAAGTGCCTTAAGAATTTTCCAGTAAAAAAAAAAAAATGAATTTACTAAGGAGAAATATATTCTCCTCTGAAGTGAAATAACAAACATTAGAAACTCAAGCAACTGGATTTGTTGACATTAATCAGTAACAGTTGTATATCTATTTAGCTTGAAAATGGCTATTTATCAATTAATTATATCATTGGTACCCAACTAATCAATTTTAATCATAATTATATTTTGCAATTATATGATACCTTTCATTTGGAGAAGTTTTAAGTATCTTACAAAAATATTTCATCAATACTCAAAATATTATGATTTCTACACCAGTGCATTAACATAACAGTCCTGGAAGATTAGACCAGACATTCTGAGTTAATACCAGGAATAGAATCGGAGTCCTACACCCTTCTATTCATCGTAAATGCAGAGAACATTCAAGAGCTACCTATTTTCAACAGCAAGGAATCATCTTCTGGAATGATACATAGATGAACAACTTATTGGCAAATTTCTGAGAGATTATATATAAAAATGAGAGTGAAAGGCTTCAAAAGATTTAAATTTCATAATTCAAAATCATAACTACTAACATTTTCAAAGTATACTCAGAAGTAATTTAATTTTTAATAAGGTTATACCAAGAGTTTGCTAAGAAAGAAGGGGGAAAAAACTTCTCTCGGGGAATTTTTTATGTAAAACTGAGTATGGTATACAGTATATCATTTGCGAATACTAATTTCTATCTTAAGAAAAATTGTAAGTCAGCTCAGTAGAAAGGAAGATAAAATCATAAAGGTAGTCAAAGAGACATGAATTCAAATCCCATATCAAATACTTCATATCTGTATGACTTTGAACAAATCACTTAATCTTGTCTCAGCCTCAGTTTATCCATTTATAAAATAGGGATAAGAATAACACCTAGCTAATAGTGGTGTTGTGAGAATCAAAGAAGATAATATATACACAGCTATTTTCAAACTTGGTAACATTATATTGGTTATTATTATATATGTATGTTTATATTTTTATGTATAATTAATATGATAATCTGTTTATTACACTATTTTATTATCTGTGCTACAAAATTTTTATCTGTCTTTGGTATATATGTTTTCATTTTAAGCTGACAATAGTGTTTATAAAAATAATAAGATACAGTCATGCAAGGAGTGAATTGCTACAATCTAGAATCCTGAGATGGTAATAAAGAAGAATTTTTTTTTAACTGTTCTAAATATTCAGAATTAACTCTAGCACTGGTCCTAACATTTGTGTGATCATAAGCATACTGCAAAACCTTTTACTTATAAAAATGAGAATTAAACTGCTTATCTATTTCGTTGGTATGTTACAAGATTAATCCATGTTCATAAAATACTATTAAAGTACAATTTTATAATATGTATATAATAAGCATATTTGTTTATGCGCTTCCAACAAAAGGCTATGTAATTTTGTTATTATGTTATTATTATGGTGTGGAGACTACTATAATGCAATTCTAATTGCCAAAAGCAGAGTGTGAGAAAAGCATGTATGTTTCTTCAAAAAATTGGAAGATAATTACATAATGACTTCAGCCTAGTATTAAAGTGGAATTAAAGCTGGATGGTTATGACCAACTATGTGTCAAAACTCCAGAATGTCAAAGTAATCTCTTTGAGGGCAGGGATTGTGGTATTTCTGCTTTTGTTTCCCCAACATCTAGTACAGTTCGTTAAATATTATAGATACTTAATGAATGTTTGTTGAATTGAATTTCTTGAATTGGTGAAGAAGTGGCTGGTCTATTTTAACCTCTTCATGGTAATTATACATAATGTCAGTGCTGCTTATCAACTAATCTTTTCATTCAAAATATCACAAACAATACACCAGTGAATCACAAGGTGGAATCCAAATTATCCAAGTAACTTAGTTTGAATGTTGATTCTTTGGAACATTTATTACTGCTTTTATATCAGGAAATTCTACTTCTAATATCATTATGAATAGTGTTTGATTCTCTTAGATGCCTCCATTAGAGGAACTACGACATTGTTACCAGAGACCACAGACAACAAGTTTAATAAGAAGCAATCCTGATATCAAGGCAATCTTGTTCATAAATTCCCATGATTCAAAATAAGAAATCCTCATAGGCATGCAATTGCATGGATACCGAATTATGAAATATAGAATCCACAGTAAAATGAAAAGGGGCAAATAAAGATAAGGTCATCATCACACCGTTAAAAAAGAAAATGCCTTGATCCTTAGTAAGAAAAAGCAAAACTGAAAACAAATTGAGCAATACCAGTACTCATTGCTTAAGGTACCTTCTAAAATTTCAGTGATTATGTGCATGTCAATAAAAGTTTATGAAGTACCTACACTGTACATAGCACTGTTAGGCATTGGGGGAGATACAAAGATGAATAGTATTTAAAAGTTTATAAAAGCTCGTGATACTATCAAATGGCAGTCAAAGCTACAGTTAAAGCCCTCTAACCCAATGGTATTTTTAACAAGACCCTGCAAAGAATAAAAGCATTTTTAAAATGATTCCCAGATTGACAAGAAATGATACAAGATTACAAAGATATCGTTATAATTACCATTTTTTATATTGAGATAATTAAATGAGGAAAACAAAGATGGCCTTTTGCTTTTATCCATTGCTAATGAGGGCAGGAAGAATATTTTGGCATGAACTAATGTGAAAGTAAAAAAAAATTCCCAACAATTCATTAGTCTGTAATAATAGCAAATCAATTGACCAAGTTAATCTGGTATTTCTTAATCACTCAATTCTGTGGAAATCATTCTGTTAGACCCTGGAAGAATATTAGAAATGATGTTTAGTGCCTAGAAGCTTTGAGATCAAAGAGAAATTTATAGAGCATTGGTAACACTATTGATCTTATAAAAACATTTTTTGCCATCCATAACCCCATTATTCCCAATCCAAATAAAAGGTTGGTAGAAAAAGTACAGAATATTTTAAAAGAAAACCCTCCAACATGTTATTTGAGATTCATACAAGTACCAGACATACTACCGTCTAAATATATATAACCTTCTGCATTCCTACGAAAGCTGGATCTGCAATGTGTATAATACTAAATCTGTCAAAATGTTTATTGTTATAACCTACAGCTCCTATGAATCTATGTTTCAGTTTCAAATGTGGAAAATGGGAATTCAGTTCAATAAATGATACACTTTTACTATTTCTCTGTTAATATCACTTGTTCTATTTTCCTTAAATGTTTATTTTATTAGTAAATCAAATCATCAGGGTAAAGATGTTCCAATATAGGAACTCCTATCACCAGTTCCTAATTTAGGTGATAAATTCTAAGGGATTACCTGGGACACAAAGGGATTTATGATTTTCCCATAGTCATATTGTTAATAAGGATCAGCTGCAAATTTTTAGCCAATTCTTCTTGACTTCAAGTCTGGTAATCTGTCTACCAACATCACTGCAGATATTAAAACACTAAAAATCATTATCAAGAGGCAGAATAAGGTGTTGGTATGGTATGAATAAGTGTTGTGAGCTGTCATCCACAAACTCCCATATACTTGTACAGATAAATCGCTAGGTAGAATTTTGATAGAGAAATGCTGAAAAAGTCACAGTGGGTCCTTTGTCTGGCCCAGATAGAGAGATAGATAGGGAGCTGTGGACACTGAGTAAAGGATCAATTCAGTAATACAGGTGCTCAGAGCACTTCAGAGCCCAGGGAAATACTCAACAAGAAGAATTATGCTCAAAGCACTATAAAACTGTGCATACTTATTGATCCAGCAATACCACTTCTAGGTCTGTATCCCAAAGAGATCATAAAAACCTAAAAAGGGTCCACATGTACATAAATATTTATGGCAGCTCTTTTTGTGGTGGCCAAGAATTCTAAACTGAGGGAATGTCCATCAATTAGGGATTGACTGAACAAGTTGTGGTATATGAATGTAGCAACGTGATTGTTCCATGAGAAATGATGAGCACTGGGATATCAGAAAAAATTGGAAAGACTTACATGAACTGATGCTTAGTAAAGCAAGCAAAAACAGGAAAATGTTGTACCCAATAGTAGAAACATTGTGTGAGGATCAGCTTTGATAGACTTAGCTCTAATACAATTACGAAAGAGTCATGATGAAAAATACTATGCATATTCAGACAAAGAACTATGGTGTCTGAATGCAGATTGAAGGATATTGTTTTTCTCTTTTTTTGTTTTTTTCTTTCTTGTGGTTTTCCCTTTTGTCCTGATTCTTCTTCTAGAATAAAACTAATGTG
The DNA here is from genome assembly GCF_028372415.1 of Notamacropus eugenii. NCBI lineage: Eukaryota > Metazoa > Chordata > Mammalia > Diprotodontia > Macropodidae > Notamacropus > Notamacropus eugenii. Next base: position 187,446,667 of record NC_092877.1, on the reverse strand, counting down.
GAAATCTATTTAATATGATTGTACATGTGTACCCTATTTCAAATTGTTTGCCGTCTTTGAGAGAGGGGTAGGGATGGAGGGAGAAAAATTTGGAAATCAAAAATCTTATAAAGGTAAATGTTGAAAACTGAAACCCACTAAATAAATAAATTTAATAAAAAATAAAGAAAATAAAATTTGGTAGAAGAAAAACACTCAACTACACAAGTGGATGTCCAAGGCCTGCACTGAGGTAACCAAAGATTTATAATAGGTTACTAAGACAGGGACAAGTTTTGGAAGTTACAACATTTGGAAGTTTTTTCACTTACAACATAACTCTCTGTCACAGATTCAGGGTGGAATAGGAAGGAGACCAGTGCAGGGGTTCCCAGATAGGGAGGACTTGAATGATACCCTGAGAAGCAGCAATAGTTTGGCTCAGGACCCATACCCAGAGCACAGTCTCTTCTGCTATATGTCCCAATCTATAAGAATAATCAAGGCAAGAACACTAGACCAAAGGGGAACCTCCAGTTCTGCCATTTAGAACCAATGAAGCCAGCCATCAGAGTCTCAGTCAACCAGCAATTTACTCTGGTACATGTAAAAACTTAGGTCACAGATCTGCAGACTTCAGACCGGGGGGAGGGGGGGCACAATAAGATTTTGCTCTGGATCAGATCACCTTGATAACATTGGAAGCTTGATGGTCTCTAACCAGTCTCTGGCATCCTAGATTAAAACAGCACTCAGAAAGCAAGCAGCAAGATCATGTCAGACGTTCCTTCTAGAAATGTACATATTTATGTATGGTGTTTAGCTATGTTAGCTACATAGTAGATAGCTAATATTTTCTGAATCCAATGTAACTCACATTTTACTTCATCTTCTTTGTAGAACAGACAAAAATTACCAAGAATACCCCGTTACTCAAAGTGCTCCCTCACCTTCACAAATTGAGTAAGTATGGACAAATAAACTAGAGAGATATAAACACAATTTCCTCACAAAGTTTTCTTAACTTGGTCCATGATTTAACAGTGAATTGGCAATAATCTGTGATTATATAAGTGCAGTATATCAGTAGATAAGTCTTGCAGACTTACATGAGGCTCAGACCTCAGCAAAGGTTAAGCGATAGTTAGGAAGTCTCAGAGGTAAACTTTAAATTCATATCTTCGTGACTCCAAGCCCAGAATGCAGTGCTGCCTCTCTTCTATAAATGTGTATGTTAAAAACAAAACAAAACAAAAATTCTTGTCTGACAATTAAATTTCTTAACTTGTAGAAATTCTTCCAATAATTTTTGGAAATTTCTTTCATAGTTACCTTTATGTCATTCTTATGGAAAAAAATGCTAAAGTTTATAAAGCTTTCATCATGGAATATCCCCTGTCATCATTCTAGCTTTTTATTACCATGATATGAAGGATAGGGGGTATCTCTGCACTTTTGCCTTCCTTAGACCCAGGACTAGTAGAAACCAGGGAATATAAAATGAAAAACTGACAACAGGCACCATAAAATCCTGTGTTTGGGCCAAAACTATCTCCTGTAGGGAAGCACTGCTCTGCCTTTGCATGTTGATCTGAGGAAGAATGAAAAGATTTGGGACCAAAGAAGAAAAAGTTAGCATTTATAAATGTGGATATAGTTAAGGCAAATTTGAAATCGAAATAGAAATTTTGCAGGTAGGCAAATCCATTTGGACCTTAGACCAAAAAACAGAATTAATACAGATATGCTGGTTTCAGCACTTTTTAAAAATTCTGCGTAAATCTATAAAAAAATAAAACAAAGCAATATGAAGGAGGAAACAAATAATGTTTTAAATATACTAGGAAAGCTCATTATTGCAACTTGTGAATTCTTTTATAAAATTATCTGTCCTTTAATAATGTGTGGTCTTTTTATGTTTCGATTTCTGTATGTTTTTCTGGTCTTCTTGAAGGATTATTTCTGAATGAAATGGGGATGATGCAGTCACAGAAGCAATTGTGGCAATATATACTAAAATACATCTTTTTTTTCTTTTAGAATGCACTTTAAAACCAGGCACAGCAACCAAAATGTGCGTATTGTGTTTTCCACTTGGTAATGTTTCAGTGGGGAAAAAAGCATATAATTTCCATGTCAGAGCCATGTGGAGTCTTTTCAATAGAATCCTTTGTAATCATCTACCCCTCAAAAGTGAAAACAGAAATGTCCACCAGATACTAAATTTAATCACCAAGCTTCAAGTATGTTGATATGTTTTACCAAATGACTATTTTCAACATTCAACTTTAAAAATTCAAAAACAATTCAGGCATGTACCTTAAATAATATAAAAACTTGTTCATAATAAATGAGTTTTCAGGTTCATATTTTCTTAAACAAATATTTGTTTCAATAACCTTTGAAAATCAAAAGAACTGAAGATGGTGGAGAAACATCAGGAAGTTACCTGAGTTCTCCCCCATTTCCCTCTGAAACAATGTTACATCAAGATGCTAAACAAATTCTGGAATGACAGAACCTACAAAAAGGCGGAGTGGAATAATTTTGCAGCTTAAGATAACTTAGAAGGACTTCAGGAAAGGTCAGTCTCACATGGGTAAAAGGGGAGCATAGCTCAATGTAGAAGGTATCTGGGAAAGCCAGCAGAGATTCTTAGCCACAGAACAGATCAACAACTGAGGCCTCTCAGTTCTGACTCAGGAGGCTAGTGGCAGAGCAGACCAACTGTGAGGCTACCAGCCCCAGTGCAGAAGGCAAACTGCCAGCCCTAGAACCCTTGGCCCAACAAGTAGGACTAGGTCAGGTCAACCCAGTACAGTGGGCAAGATGCCAGCACCAGAAGCCCTGGTGCAGAAAGCCAGTGACCAGACCCCTGACCTTCAGTACAAGAAGCTTGGAACAGTGTCTCCTGTTCCCTAGGAGCAGAGCTCAACTGTAAAAGTCATGAAATAAACTACAAAATGAGGAAAAAATGAAAAGAGACCTTAAGCGTAGAAAACTACTATGGTGGCAGGGAAGATCAAAACATAAATTCAGAAGAGGGCAACAATGTCAAGATGTCTACATGTGAAACCTCAAAGGTGAAGATCAATTGGTCTCAAGCCAAAAAATCCTTCTTGGAAGAGCTCAAAAAGAATTTTAAAAATCAAATAAGAGTGATAGAAGAAAATATGGGAAATGAAATGAGAGGTATGCAAGATAACATCAAAAGCTTGGAAAAGGAGGGACAAAAATTAACTGAAAAAATACAATTCTTTAAAAAGTTCAAATGGAATAAAAAAACCACTAAAGAAAATAACTCAAAAAGTAGAACTGGTCAAATAGGAAACAAGGTGTAAAAGCAAAATCAAGAAAATAATTCCTTAGAAGTTAGTATTGGGAAGCTAATGATTCTATAAGACTTCAAAAATCTGTCAAACAAAATTAAAAATATAATAAAATGTAAAATTTCTTATAGAAAAACAACTGACCTGAAAAATAGATCCAGTCAATATAATTCAAGTATTATTTGGACTGCTTGAAAGACATGATAAAAAAAAATATCTGGACAGCATCTATCAAGAAATTATTAAAGAAAATTGCCCAGATATCCTCGAACCAGAGGGTAAAATAGTCATTGAAAGAATCCTCTGATCATCTCCTTAAAGAGATCCCAAAATGAAAACTCTAAGGAATATTGTAATCAAATAAAGAAATATCAAGTCAAGGAGAAGACACTGCAAGCAGCCAGAAAGAAACAATTCAAACATCAAAGAGCCATATTTGGGATTACACAAGAATTAGCAACTTCTATATTAAAAGGACTGGAGGGCTTGGAATTTGATATTCTGAAAGGCAAAGGAGCTTGGACTACAACCAAGAATCAACTACCAAACAAAATTGAGTATAATCTTTCAGGGGAAAAGATGAATAAATAATAAAATATGGTTCTTTCAAACTTGCCTGATTAAAAAAACAACAATACAGAGCTGAACAGAAAATTATAGATTTTCAAATACAAGATTCAAGAGAAGCATAAAAAGGTAAACAGGAAAGAAAAATCATACTATTTAATAAAGCTAAATTGTTTTCATCCATATCCAGGAAGATGATACTTGTAACTCTTGGGAACTATATCTCTTTTAGGGCAGTTGGAGTATATATTGAAAAAAGGATATAAGTTCACTGTCATGTGATGATATAAAAAAATTAAGAGGTTAAAAGAAAGGATTGTACTGGGAAAAGAGGAAAGATCAAGGCAGAATATTGTGAATTATATCACATGAAGTGGTGCAAAAGACTTATTATAGTAGAGAGAAGGAAGAGAAGGGGTTGAGTCTTGTTTCAACCTTACTCTGATCAGATCTGGCTCAAAGAAAGAATAACATATACAATTAGATAGAGAAATTTATCTTACACTGTAGAGAAAAGTGGAAAGAAAAGAAAGGAGGGCTGATAGAAAGGAGAGCAGAGAAGATGGCAAATTGAGGGAGGTTGGGGTCAGAAACAAAACACTGGTGAGACAGGACAGGGCAAAAGAAGAGAGAAAAATATAAACAGAATGAAATAGGATGCAGGGAAAACCACAGGAATCATAACTGTGAATGTGAAAGGGATGAACTCTCTTATAAAATGGAAGCAGATAGCAGAGTGTATTAAAAATCACAATCCTATGGTATGCCATTTACAAGAAATACATCTGAAGCAGAGAGATACACATAGAGTAAAGGTAAAAGGTTAGAGCAGAATATATTATATTTCCTCTGAAGTTAAAAAAGAAACAGGTGTAGTCATTTTAATCTCAAAGCAAAAGCAAAAATAGATCGAATTAAAAGAAATAAGGAAGAAAACTACATCCTTCCTAAAGGTTCCATGGACAATGAAGTAATATGAATACTAAACATATATGTATCATGTGGTACAGTCTTCAGATACTTAAAGGAAAATTTAAGTGAGTTACAGGAAGAAATCAACAGCAAAACTGGGGAACCTCAACTTCCCCCTCTAAGAACTAGATAAATCTAACCACTAATTAGACAAAAAAAAGTTAAGGAGGTAAATAGAATTTGAGAAAAGTTTGATATGATAGACCTCTGGAGAAAACTGAACAAGCACAGGAATATGCATTTTTTCTCAATGTACATGGTACCTAAACAAAAATTGACCATATAATATGGCATAAAAACCAAATTTTCTTTCCTGCTTTCTACTTTCTCTAGTATTAAGGACTGTAGGAAATTCTGGTTAGGGTAGCAAAGTTACAGGATATAAAATGAATCAAAATACATCATCAGCATTTCTATATATTACTAACAAAGCCCAGCAACTTGATACAGAAAGAGAAATTCCATTTAAAATAACTGCAGACAACATAAGATATTTGGAAGTTTACCTCCCAAGACAAACCCAGGAACTATATGAACATAATTATAAAAGACTTTTCAAATAAATAAAATCAGACCAAAATAATTAGAAAAATATTAGTTGCTCATGAGAAGGCCAACCTAATATAATAAAAATGACAATTCTATCTAAATTAATTTACTTATTCAACACGATAGCAATCAAACTACCAAAAATTATTTCATAGAGCTAGAAAAAAATATCAAAATTCATCTGGAAGAACAAAAGGTCAAGAATATCAAGGGGATTAATGAAAAAAATGCAAAGGAATGTGGTCTAGCCATATCAGATCTAAAACTATATTATAAAGTATAAATCATCAAAATTATCTGGCACTTCCCATGAAATAGAGTGGTGGATCCATGGAATAGGTTAGGTACATAAGATACAGTAGTAAATAACTAGTAATCTAGTGTTCGATAACCCAAAGACTCCAGCTTCTGGAATAAGAACTCACTATTTGACAAAAACTGTTAGGAAAATGGGAAAATAGTATAACAGAAACTAGGGATAGACCAAAATCTTACACCCTATATCAAAATGAGGTCAAAATGGGTACATGACTTAGACATAAAGACTGATGCCAAAAACAAATAAGGAGAACAAGGAAGAGTTTACCTGTCAGATCTATGGAGAAGGGGAAGAATTGCTCACTAAAAAGAGAGTTCATTGTGAAATGCAAAATGGATCATTTTGATTACATTAAATTTAAAAGGTAGTACATAGATACAAGCAATGCAACTAAGATTAGAAGGAAAGCAGAAAGTTGAGGAAAAACTTTTATAACCTATGTTTTTGTTAAAGGCCTCATTTCCTCAAAAATATAGAGAAATGAGTGAAATTTATAGGAATACAAGTCATTGCCCAGTTGATGAATGTTCAAGCTATGTGAACAGAGAGTTTTCAGATGAAGAAATCAAAGCTATCTATAGTAACATGAAAAAAAGTGCTCTAAATTACTATTGACTAAAGAAATATAAGTGAAAAGGACTCTGAGTTACCACCTCACACTTATCAGATTGGCTGACATGACAGCAAAGGAAAATGATAAATTCTGGAGAAGATATGGAAAAATTGGAACATTAATGCATTACTGCTAGCGTTGTGAACTGATCTAACCACTCTGGAGAGCAATTTGAAATCAAAAAGCTATAAAATTGCACATACTCTTGGATCCAGTGATACTACTACTAGATCTGTATGCCAAAGAAATCATATAAAAGGCAAAGGATCCATGTGTACAAAGAGATTCATAACAACTCTTTGTGGAGGTAAAGAATTGATTATTGAAGGGATGCCCATCAACTGGGGAATGGCTGAACAAGGTGTGGTATATGAATGTAACAAAATACTGTTTTCTATAAAAATGATGAGCAGGAGAATTTCAGAAAAACCTGGAAAGACTTTCATGAACTGATGCTGAACCAGAACTAGAAGAACATTGTACATAGTAACAGCAATATTGTATGATGATCAGCTTTGATAAACTTAGCTCTTCTCAGCAATACAATGATCCAAGACAATTTTGAAAGACTCATGATGGAAAATGATATCCACTTTCAGTGAAAGAATTATGGAATTCAAGATTCAAGCATATTATTTTCTCTTTTTTTTTTTGTTTTTTCATCTTTCTTATGGTTTTTCCCTTGTGTTTTGATTCTTCTTTCATAACATGACTAATGTGGAAATATTTTTTTAATATGATTGTATATGTAACCTAAATCAGATTACTTGCTGTCTTGGGGAGGGGCTGGAGGCAGGGAGAAGAATTTTGAACCCAAAATCCTCTAAAAATTAATATTGAAGTGTATCATTGCATGTAACTAGAAAAAGTAAAATACTATTAAGTGAGGGAAAAGAAATTAAAAAAAAAAGAAAAAAATAAATCAGCTTAATCCTGTGAAATGCTAGTATGAACTGAAAAAGGTGATCTCATGGGAAGGATGGGAGAGTGGCTGTTCAGCCTGGGCTGAGGTAGGATTCTCCTGACTCAGTTTTTCCACTGACACCTGGCAGATTTTAAGCCTGACTGAATGCAAGTTGACAATCTACTTCTGCCTGGATTTGACATGAAGTTGGGAAGATATTGCTTCCCTGCAATGACCCTACTCCTGGTGGCAATTTCCTATAGTCAAAAGGTTTGTAAGCTTAATACCAGATCTATTAAATTATAGATTTTTGGTAGGCGAACATCGGAGGTTAAGTCTAAAATTAAGCTATTAGGCTTAAGACTTTAGACCAACAACAATAAGTTAGGATCCTTTAATTCTTAGTAATACTGTGGAGACAATTAGATCAAGAGCTTTTGAAGTTAGCAAACATAAATATAATTTTTGTCTTAGTTGGTTAATATTTAAAAATAAATTCTTTTGTGGTCCATATTGTAAATGCTTCAAAAAGAAGTATCACCTGACCAAAAGTTTGAATTGTTTTATCTGTTATAAACTGTGTTAAAAATGAAAAATAAAATTAAAAAAATAAATCAACTTTAAAAAGTCAAGATAATTTCTAAATTCTATTAGATGACATACGTTTCTAAAAATCTGTTTTCTAGTGTTTAAAATAGCAATGAAAAATAGCTTATATATAAATTTTACACAGCATGAAATATTCTATTTTTAACTATTACAAACATGTTTATATTTTGTGATTCTACCTTCCTAGAAGAATTTAAACACTGAGGATCTAAATTTGTATACCATTAACAGATAAAGAGTTGAAATATCCAGGTAGCAACGGTGTAATCTTGGGTAAATAACTTTGCGCCCTCAGCCTCAATTTCTCCTCTACAAAATGAGGATAATAATAACATACTCACAGAGTTGATGTAAAGTTCAATCAGTATAATACATATGAAGTGCTTTGCAAATTTTAAAGTATCATATAAATGGTAGCTATTATTATCATCATAATCATTGTTTTTTATGCAGGGATTTTTAACATGCATATTTTAATAAGAAAAAAAGAATGATATAACCCTCTATGTGAAGTTTTTCCTCTTTGGGGAGAGAAGTTAAAACTTTAAAAAATTTGTGGAATTATCTGAAGAAAAGTACAAATATACTTTGTACTCAGTGGAATAACAATTCCAATGTGCTTCAAAATTTTTTAAAATTTTTCTTGCAAAAATATCTGAGATAATGTAGATATTATTCCCATTTTATACTTGAGAAAAGATGTTTCCAAGACATTGCTTTAAGTTGCTGGAGAAAACAGAACTAGCATATAGTGGAGGGAGAATTCCAAACTCAGTCTTCTTTCTCTGTATCCACTGCCCTTTGTACTCGTCTTTGGTGCCTTACCCATATTTTTGCATATGATTAAGAGTGGGCTTTACTGCTTTTGTCATGAATTGCAACTATTAAAATTATAGCAGTCTTTGCAACCAAGAAATTTCCCACTCCTCTCCCTCCTAACAAGTAATAAATGGAAAATATTTACATATTTTACATGGAACTTCTCTAAATGTAACCTTCACTATTCTCTTAGTTGTTTTTATATTTGAGGTTGGAAAGTGAGACAGGAAGAGAGAATAAGCAATGATCTGACAAGTGCCTAATTTTTCTCTCCATTGTCAAATGAAAAGTTCCTGGTCCTCAGAATTCTACTTCCTGTTTGTCTTGTTTTTGGAAAGTCTTGGTCTATGTAGACAGCCCAATTAGGCCAGGTGTACTAACTATTTATACATGTATGAAACTGAGAAATAAGGGAGGGAATATGTGTCAGAGATGCAAATCGAGCCCAGGTTTTCTTGATTTATAAGGCTAACTTTTTGTCTACTACACCACACTACTCTCAATGTATATAAATATATGTATATAACTATATGTGTATATACATATATACACACATAGATATAGCAAGTATGTATATATGTGTGAGTACATGTGTATATAAACATACATGCATGTAAACACAATGAGAAGTGGTTTGAGCATGTATGTGGATATATATATAATATATATAATATATATATATATATATAAATGTATATGTAACAGTCAAATGCTGAACTCTACTTACGTATGTATGTATGTGTGTATGCATATTACCTAAATATAAACATTACATGTTGGTTGGTTTTATAATCCTTTGAACAGCTACAGATGCTGGATTATAGAACCAAGAACTCTGTAATAGTACAGAGCTTGATATATTCAACAGCATATTTTATACACGCAGAAGTATCTGAGATACATTGCCACCCACAGAGAATCCCTCTTCAACTTGGATTCCATACTGAATCACTTCTATTACAGTGACTAACATCTCTGGCAAGTATAAATCTCTCTATTATGTAGCTCACATCTGAAGTATATCATAATGGAGTCTTTCAGCAAGATTGTTTCTCTTATAATAAATTTCAAAGAATTTTGGGTCATTTTAATATGGATAGAAGATTTTTTTAACCAACAATTATTACAGTGATATCTTATATTCTTTATATCACTTAGATAATTGTGAAGTGGTAAATATATGAATCATTTTTCAAAATAGCTTGTGAGTCTTCTTATTCCCTATTAATGATGCCATTGAAGATGACTTCAATTTTTATATAGATTACTCATGAAGAATTTTGGTAGATCGGATAACAGGTTCCATCTGTATTTACTTTGGCATCAATGAGGTTTAAGGGTTTTACCCCCATAATACAGGTATCTCCATTTTCTGCAGATACCTCGTATGTCCCTCAGTGCCCTTAGAACTGTGTCACCTTCAGCACACATCTTTAAAAAAAATTACTTGATCTAATACTGCTGTGTTTGTGTGTGAGTATATATATGTCTTTAATTTCTCTTTAGTGTATTTCTGCCCCATCTGATAAGTGCATTGGAGAATATAATTTTATAGTATAGCTATATGGTGGTTCAACTAAGTTTGATGGAGAAAATTTGATAAAATGATTTTTTTACGGATCTTTTCTATTTTCTGTTTGCTGTCCAATCATTTTTAATTTTAACTTCCTTTTGGATGACTTGATTAATTGGAAGGTTTGTCAAGCTTTATTTATACTGTTTTTATCTTCCTCTTCTTATTTCTGTTTCACAGGAGAAAGAAACTGTTTATGATAGTGCATCATTCTTTTTCATAAGAATTTTTACAAAAGATATATTCTGTTGGGTATTGACCTTGACAATCATCTTTTTCTATTTAGGAAGTAAGTCATATGGTTGTTGAATAAGGCACTTTCTATGTTATTTTGGTCTTCTTGTGTTAATGGTTGTGGTAATGAATTTGCTTTGGTTGAATTTCTGTATAAAATTGTTATAGGAGTATAAAACTTTTATGTCACATTTTGAATTTTTCCCTAGTCAGTCTCTTTCTTTGTCTCTCTCTATCTCTCTGTCCTTGTCTCTGTTTCTCTCAAATTCTGTCCCTCTGAAATTCAACATCTTTAATTCCTCATTGGCCCCATATTTAGCAATTACAAATACATTGTCGATGCAATATAGTAGAATCTGTAGAGGGAATAATGAGACAGAAACTTTGGTCTCTGTTTTATTAATGACTCATGACCTTGGGAGAGTCTCTTAATTTACCTCTTCTTTAGTTTCTTCATATATAAAACTGACATATTTACCCCAGTATCTAAGTAATAAAGCCTACTTAAGAGGATTATTGTGAGGACAAATGAGAATGTAAGACTTTTATTGAATAAAGATACCATGCTAATTCCAGATACCATCTATCAGACTTTAATTGTCCTTTCTTCTACAATGTGGCTATATTACTTCATTTCTTATGCCAAAATGCCCCAAGATGGTTGATGTAAATCCACTGAGAATACTATATTAAGAGAACTATAATTACAGGTTTGTAATTTAATTCTCCTTGGAGGGAAATAGAGTATCATTCACCTTCTGAGAAAAAGTTAGTTTTCTTTTAAATGAAAGAGACATTTTATAATGCTATTACTAATCTTCATTAATTTTTCTCTATTTTTTCTTTGAAACTTCTTCTAGGGATTTAATACCTCATAAATAATAGGATTTAAAATTCTATCTACATCCTTCATCATCTAATAAACAAAAAGTAAGGTTTTCCAAAACAAACTTTATATTTGTTCGGAGTGTAGGCAAATGTTATCTATAAATGTAATAATATTAAAGGTATAAATACATTAAGGCCTCCATGTTACATAAAAATGAAAATGTATTGTTTCTGTATATTTAAATGAGGCCTAGAATAGAATTGAATCACATTTCATGTACTTATAAAAAGAAAAGAAAATGAAGAACTTTGTTTTACTGATGGATGCTTAATTCATTCTAGAATTTTAGTTTTGACTTTAAACAGTGATTTGAAGGCTTCTATTCAAATGCTTTGATAAGTCAAGATTAATTCTTAGTAGCCTTCATGAAACCACAAGGTTGAGGAAGGGTAAATGTTATCCCGATTTTGAAAAAATAAGAGAAGACAACAGAATCTGCAAACTGTAAGCCAGGAAGAGGGACTTCCATTAATGGGGAAACTCTAGAGAAGATCGTTAAAGAGACGGTTGGTCAGCCCCTAGAAAGGCAAGCAGCAATTACCAAGAGCCAGCATGGTTTTAAGAATGAGTCATGCTGAAGTAGTATCGTTTCCTTTTATTGGAAAAGATTACAAAAGTAGTTGGTCTATATTTTAGTAAACTTTAGTAAAAAAATTGATAAAGTTTTTTTTTCATATTATTCTATGGAGAAGATGGAAAGATATGAATTAGATAATAATATGATCAGAAAGATTCAGAACTGATTGGTTGACCAGATTCAAAGAGCAGTTGTTAAGTGGTTGCAGATCTTAAGGGGAGTAGTCCAGGTATCTGTGCTTAGTCCTATGGTGTATTTTTATCAGTGACTTAGATGAGTTATAAATGGCATGCTCATCTAATTTGCAGATGACACAAAACTGTGGGGTATAGCGAACACTGCAGATGACAGAGTTAGGATCCAAAAAGATTTTAACAGGCTAGGGCACCAGGCTGCTTCTAATAAGATTAAATTCAATATTTAATGAATTATGATAAATAAAAATTTTGCAATGTCAAAAAAGCCCCAACAATTTCATAAGTGTAGGGTGGAGAAGGCATGCATAAGAATTTTGTTTTGAACAATATTTTGGGGGATTATTTGTTCCTTAATTGTTTCAGTCATTTCCCACTCTTTGTGACTTCATTTTCGAGTTTTCTTGCCAGAGATACCAGAGTGGTGTGCCATATCCTTCTCCAGTTCGTTTTACAGATGAGAAAACTGAAACAACAGAGTTAAGTGAATTTCCAGGGTCACACAGATAGTAAGTAAGTGTCTGAGGTCAGATTTGAACTCACATCTGTCTGACTCCAGATCCAGTGCTTTATCTAGTGTGCCACCTAGCTGCCAGGGGATTATTTAGTCCAGGGATTGTTTAGTTGTCTTCTAGACCACAGAGACAACTATACAAAATAGTAGATGTAAAAGCTAATGGAATTATGGGCTGCATTAATATGGAACATAACAAATTTCACTATATTCTTCACATTTCTGAAGCTCAGATGGGGTAGCATATTTAGTTCTGAATGCCATGTTTTATGAACTCATATGAAGATCAATTGTAGGAGCTTGACATGTTTAGTTTAGATAATAGAAGACTCAGTTGGGATGTGATAGCTATCTTTGAGTTTCTGAACAGTTGTCATGTGATGGAGGGATTTTGTCTATTTGTCCTAAGAAGGCACTAACCAGGAGTAATGAATGAAAGTTGCAAAGAGGTAAACGTAAACAAAATGTAAGCAAAAAACAAAAACAAAACAAAACAAAAATGATAACAACTTCCTAATAACAGAGCTGTCTTAAAGTGATATGCAATGTCTTGAGAGGTAGTAGGTTCTCTCTTTGTGGAAATGTTTGCATAGAGGTTAGATGAGTACTTGTTGGATGTGCTGTAGTAGGGAATGTTTTTATTTATGGATTGGAGTAGATGGCTCCTGAGGTGTCTTTCAACTTTCAAGTGAACCTGTGATTTTGTAAAACAGTAAAATGTGAGATTGAATTATTATTCCATTTTGAAGTTTTCGCAGAGATGGAACCTATCCTATTTGTCCATCCTTGCTGTTTCATTTTCTGAGGTGAAATCAATTTGTGAGCTGATTAATATAAGCTATTAATTACTTCACTAAATTAGTGAGTTACCTTGTTAGAGTTCCCAGACGTGATTTAGTCATTGCCAAAATCATTCCAATACTCTCTCACCAGCCCATTTTCTAAATCTCATGACATGTTGACACTGAATTTGGGACATACTTAATATTGCCTAACATGGCTTCATGCTCCGTATCAGTATAAAACCTAAGTATATTCAAACAATTTATTTAAAATACAAATTAAGATTTGACTAAACTAACTTTACATATACTTTGAAAAGAAAAGGTGAGGTACACTATGGATTAAAACAAGATGTTATTTAAAAGTTGAAATGAAATGTGAAGTTTCATTTATCGATATGATATACTTGCTCACATTCTTATAAAAACACATAATACCAGAACTATATATTTAAAGAAATTTTATAGAAACGTCCTGAAATACCTTAATGTGATGAATGGCTCATCTGGGTCACATTCCCATATTAAAAAGAAATTAAACAAGTATACAAATTTGACTGAGCAAATCCAGACATGTTCATTTGAATTGTAGACAACTTTCATAAAATTAATTTCTGAAATAATCCACCAAAAGGGAAATACTTTAATTCCTAACTTACAGATTGGACAAAACTAGGCATCATCAAGCCTTGTCCTTCCATTAATTTTTGTAATTTTTACCTTATCATGATGTCTCATAGGTAACTAGGAAGAACAGATTAGAACTTGTTTGAACCCAGGTAGAAAGTTATAATTAATTTTACCTAAGAGTATTTTAATATGTATTATTTCCATGCTATTTGGAAAGAAATTGTCTCATTTCTTGTTTGGACTGTAGATATTTCTTGTTTGGACACAGAGATATACAATACCTTTATAATTTACTAAAACTGGATAGACCCCAAATTGAGTTAGAGAGCTACCTAGAGCATAAAATTTGCTTAAGATAGTCACATGCCACATACTCACTGAATCAGAGGGAGGACTTGAATTCAGATCTGAGGTCTGTTTTCTATCTACCACTCTGTACATCTTTGCCTTCAATAATCACATTTTAATTTCATAATTCCTTTCCACAATTTTTAAACCAGGTCAAATTATTTAAAAGTTTGGAAACATAAGGAATTTTCACTACTCCTAAGGTTTTTGATCCTTTCAACAATAGCCCATGACTTTCTGCAAGTACGTATGTCATGTATCAGACGTAGCATAGTGTTGCCTATTTCTACATCAGTAGCATAATGTAATATTTTGAAAGCTGAATGACATAACTGAAAAAGTGAGACAGAAATTGATATCCATAAAGGATAAAGGCAGAATGTCATAAATTGGGGAGGAGGGTCAGGTCAGTGGTAATGAATGACAATGAGTCATTTGCTCATCAGAATTTTATAGGAATGCAACTTATACCAAAGCAATATAGCTTCTCTATATTATACTCCTGAATGTCTTTCTCCATATCCACAGAGTTCCTTAGACCCACTTAAAGAGAAATATGCTATGTAAAAATGAGCAGGTTTGTTGTATATGCAGTTCCAAACATATAAACAATGTAGTATGTATATTTTGAACAGTATATTTTAATAAAATCCACTGGGTTTGAGTGATGATAAGAAATTTACAAGTCTATTAAAATGAAATGGGTCACACTACAGTATGATCTACATCCACACTAAATACAACAGGAATTTTTAAGAGGCAGAAATTCAAAGTGCCTGAATTGTGTGTGATATTCAGGTAGCCTAAGATGATTTTAATGCCTTTCTAGAAAATCAAATGCAATCTTGGGGTATGGATCTGTTGGTGGTATGACTCCTAAGTTGAGTCATTAACATGCAATCCTATCATGACTATGGGATACCTGAGGAAAAAAATACGTAAACTTTTGCTTGCTTGGCAAATAAGTAGGATACATAAAAGACGGTGGTGAACATTTTGTGTTGTCATCAATTAAAATTGATAAGAGCTGATGGCAAACTCTTGAACATTTGTATTCTAAGCCTATGTGCTTTATGTAGTCAAGTATGGTCACAATTTTAACTACAAGCAAACTAGTTAATAGCCTAATGCTTTAAGGTTTGCAAAGTTTATTCTCTTATTTGAGCTTCTTAGAAAACCTTGTGAGGTAAGTGTTTTATAATATACAATTTATAAAAAAAAAAAAGAAACTGAGTTTGAAGAGGTTTAAATGAATTTCCTAGTGTCACACAAAAAGTGACAGGGGCAAGTTCCAAACCTAACTTTTCCTGGCATTGCCCTGACTCACTCTCTTGATTGAAATGCCCTATAGATATTTATTCATATGTTTCAAGAAGAAAGCTCTTTAGTAAATCACGGGTAACACTACTACTAAATCAACTCTAGTGGTTTTTGAGTATGTTTAAGGTCAAATGCAAACTTTTCTGTTAGGCTTTTAAAGTTCTTCAGAACCTGTTTCTAGTCAACCTTTCCATCCTATCTCCCTTTCATGTACTGTATAGTCTAGCCAACTTGCCTGTTTCTCTGGCATAGTAACTATTTGCCCTCTTTATGCCTTTGCACAGACACTTCCCAAAGCCTTGAATACAATACTTCCTCATACTTCTCTGTCAAAGCTCAACTCAAAGTCTGCCTTTTGTTCAATATCGTTGAGTATCTTCCCATATGCTAATTCATCTCCACATAGGAAAAACTATAACAACAAACAAACACACCCAAAATGTCCTATTGATTTTGTATATAGTGTATGTGAAGGTTGTTCAAAAAACCTCTGATCAATTTATTTCCTCACAGTGCTTTCTATTTAATCACAGAATATAAGGGCAAAGTAACAGAGAAAGTGAGGTGTAAGGTTTTAAGTTATGTGAATTATCTACACTATGTTATCCCCTTTACAAATATTAAAGTTTATCATTCAAGTTTGAAAAAATTATATGGTGTCTAGTCATTGGTTGACTGAAAAATTGACTATTCCCCTTGTAAGAAAGATAAACTCTCTACAGTTGAGTCATTAGACAGTTCAAAGAAGTGTGAGCTCCATGTGTATAAAAGAAAGCCAACTATTAAAGAACAATCCAGTCAGGAAGAGGGAAAAGTCATTCCTTGCCTTTTGGGGATAAGGGAATATAAGAGTTTATGTTGTATGTCTAGAGTTGAAATGCAGAGATAAACAGAGCAAAGGAACCCAGTAAATAATCTATGCCCCTTGAGAAGCAGTATTAAAACATCACAAGAAGTAAAACCACATAAGGTTCTACAATGCTGGAGTGTGAAATTCCAGAGCCAAGTATTTTCCTCATATATGGACCTCTCTGCCAGTGTACTCTCTCTCCATATTAACACTTAAGTTAGTCTGACTTGTGTGTCCCAGATTTTTTTTTGAGGTTATATGTTAATTTTTTATGATACATTCAAAGGCAAAAAATATCTTTGCTTTGAGTTAATAGTGTATACTGGCTGATTAATAAAGACAAGTACAAGTAGGGGCTCAAAAATACAGCTCTGGGATTACGGAACTTTAGCACACCTTGAAACTAAGGGACCTGTCTACCTGGAAAACTGAACCTGTAAGTGTGAGTCGGGAGGATAGTGAAGAGGGCTTTGATATGTTTGATCAAATGTAAGTTTTGGGGTCCCCTGACTGCTTCATCTTTTGTCTCTCCCACCCCAACACCTAATACAATATCTAGTACACAGTAGGAATGTGATAAATATTCATTGCTTACTTGTTTAAATAGAGTAGTGCTGATATTTAGCATTTCTAAATCACTTTACCAATGGTAACCAAATCCTTTGTAACTTTTAATGACATAATTCTACTACTACATGAACCTGTGGACAGCCAGCCTACTTGAGCTATAAACTACAAAGATGAGGATGTTTGGAGAGAGTTTAGTATTGTACCAAATAAAACTTACATAACCTAATTTGACACATTTAATGCTATCTATAATTATCATTGTGCTTTATCTAATCAGGCAAGAAAAATAAGCAATTTATGTAAATTACTTGAAGTAATATTACATTTACACAGAAAAATAAAAGCTTTACAGTTTTTCTTTGCTAGTTCTCTGCTTTCTAAAAATTGCATTAATTCCCATAATAAAGGCAGAATAATATATTGGAAAGAATATTGAACTAGACCCCTGAAAACTTGAGTTCAAATAACTATGTGACTTTTCTGAGTTGAAGTTTCTTCATCTTTGAAATGAGGGGGGCAGGGGATGATTCCCAATGTCTTTTGCAGGTCCAAATCTGTGATTTATGATTCAGTCTTCTCCGATGTCATAAATGGTTTAATTGTCACCAGCTAGGTGGTACATTGGATAGAGCACTGGGCATGGAATTAGAAAGACTCATCTTCATGAGTTCAAATCTGATCTCAGACACTTATCAGCTGTCTTACCCTGGGTAAGTCACTTAACCCTGTTTGCCTCAGTTTTTTCATCTGTAAAATAAGCTGGAAAAGGAAATGGTAAAATATTCTAGTACCAAATGGGGTCATGAAGAATCAGACACAAGTGAACAATAGCAACAATAGTCATATAGCATTCTGCCCAAAAATGTTCAGTAGCTACCTATTATCTTCTAAAAAAGAAAAAGGAAAAAAAAAACCTTCCAAATATTTTCCTGGCATTCAAGGCCCTCTGCAATGTGACTTTTGCCTTATCTTCTCTAGTTTTATATTATTCCTCTCCATACTAAGTATTCCAAACTAAAGTATCCATGATGACCACTTGTTAGCTTGTTGCAGTGAAGAATCCTTTTGAATATGGGTTAGACAAAATGGGTGCTTTCAACTCGAAAATTCTATGTTCTTTGTGACTGATTTTTGTCTTTTGAATGTGTTCTCTCCTTTCCTGCATTTGTGTTTTTTCTCACACACTTAACTTTCCTCCTTTACCTTATTAAATTCCTTATCTATCCTTTAAAGATCAAGACAAATGTATTCTCTGAGGTTCATTATTGGTCAAAACCTTTCCTTCAGATGGAACTTAGAAATTATGCTCTGTATTTCACTCAGCTATTATAATAATAGAAATTAATATTTGAGTCTTATCTACTTTCTAGACTATAACCTCAATGAGGCTAGGAACTTATTTGTTATCTAACTTTCTTTCCCAGTACCCACCAATGCTTAGACATAGACTTTTAATATTTATTGTTATATCTGTATGATGTCCCCTCCCACTCCTAAAGTACACGCCAGATGTACTTGAAATAACAAAGTTTCTGGATTAGACTACACAGAAACAAGCATCCTCTCCAACTTAGTTGTCCTCATTTCTATGGTGCAAAATTTCAATGACCTTTACTCCTGAAAGGGGTCCTTGTTGACCAAGGCCAGATTTTTCCTGCTCTCTTCCTATGGTTTCTTGATAGGTAATGGTCAAGAGGGAATATATAGCCCACTAAGGGAGTGAAAGTATCATCATTTTCAATTCCTGATTATTCCAAGGAAGGAGATTTGACTAGTGAGATATGAAAAACCATATAGTAATAGAATAAGTTCAAGGATATTGGATAATTATACTGAAGAATGGGAAGTGGTGGTGGTGAAATCATTATATATATATATATATATATATATATTTATATACACACACATACATTTTTTGCAGAATATTCAAACAGTTTTCATATAGAAATAGTATTTATAACAGTGGGTAACATGCTGGTCTCAGAGTAAGGAAAGTTTAGTTTGCATCTTGGCACAGTGGTACAATTGTAAGTTATTTAACATCTTTCAGCCTCGGTAGCTTCATCTGTAAAGTGGGCATATTAATTGCCCTTAGCTCACAGGGTTATTGTGAGAATGCAAAGAGATAACACAAATAAGTACTTTGCAAACTTCAAAGTGCTGCACAAATGTTAGCTATTGTTAGTAATATTTTTAGTGTTCGTGTTAATATTAGTAAAATTGCTTAATCTAGAAAGGCAAAATTTGAGCAAATAAGCTATAGGAAGATACATTTCAATTTAACATAAATATAAACTTCATAACAATTAGAATTTTCTAAAAATGGAAATGGTGAGGCTAGGAATAGTTGTTTCCTGTTCCTAGATGAAGAAATACTTCATGTTTTAGGTAGGTTAGAATTACCTGACATCTGAGATTCCTTCTAATTCTAGGATTTTAGAATCTATATTGTAGGATCATTGCAGTACTGTGCATTACATGACTGTGCAAGACCCAAGCAAAGAATGAGAGGAAGTACATATTGGGGATGTTCTCTGAATCCCCCAGACACTGAGTGTCTTGGGGATAAAAAGAGAAGTAAGGGAAAGAATTTGAATTATGCATGAACATGGAGAACAAATGTTGACCTACTCATAGAAAGAAGAGGGTGGAATAGTCCTGTAAAGTTCAGGTCCCAAGTCTGAAATGGAAACATTGTGGACAGCACTAATTTAAATTCCCTAGTCAGAAACATAAAAGAAAACAGAGACAATAAAAGAAAAAGGGAGAACAGACACATTTAATAAGGCCTATGAAATATCTAAACATGAAAAATAGAAAAAGCTATTAAACTAGATACCATGTTACTTTTTAAAGATTAAACTTATATACTCTGAACCCTGTTCTGTGTCTCTCGCTTGAATAGCTGTGACATGATTCCTGGTTTAGACTGGACTTTCATTTCAGAGATGACTTCTGGTCCTTTCATCTCTACAGATCATCATCCCTATTTTTGTACATGGTTTGTACACCCTGCCTTTCTGTAACTTTTTTTACTTCTACCTCCGTTTTCCATGAAATATCTTGACTAAAGATCCTGTACTGTTCACAGACCTTACTGAACACAAGGGGGAAACCCTATATAATTATGTATAGGGGTGGCTACGTGAGGGGTAGACTGTAAGCATAGGGCATACGTAGGGTAGTTAGGAGTACACTCTTTTCTTTATGAGGTAAAATTATGATAAAATGAGTCAACAAGAATTCAAAGGCCTTTAAAAAGAACAACATATTGAGTGGCTTTCAAAATATCTCTTCTTTAAGCTCCATTTCTAACTGGGATTTATGGAATACTACTCTACTAATGCTTTTCGCCCTCTCTTTTAAAGAATAAGAGATCCATATATATTCTAGAACTAACACACATTTAAAGACAGGGCTGTAACTAAGGCTCTCAACACTGTCTCTCTGTTCAATTTATGGGGCTAGACATGTGAAAAGAATGAATGACAGGAAGATACCTAAGTAGTCACTGTATGGTGAACTGAAGTGGGAGGAATTCAAGCCAATTTGGCAGAAGAAGCAGGTTAAAGACAAACAGAAGCACAACTTCAAACAACGTGCCATAGTTATGGACTGCTGAGAGACAACAGCTGCAGACAGAGCAGCAATCAGGAATGCAGAGGCTCTTTGTAGGCAAAGACTTCAGCCTTATTGTGAGGCTAAATCAGAGCCACAATCAGTAACAAGCACTGTACAAATAGTGGCTGTAACTGTAAATCAAAGGGCAGCCTTTCCCCTTGCAAAGCCAGGAAAGGACTGCCAGACACATACTTTTTAATAGCTGCATCTGCACAATTGTTGTTGTTACCAGCATTATCACTGGACACACACACATATGCAAACATATATCTTATATGTATATGTACATACATGTATACACATACATACACATATATACATACATGTCCATGCATATCTATACATATGCATTCAAATAAGCATGAAAGAATGATAGGGTTAGAAAATGGATTCAGAGGTGAGGTTACACCAGAATTAACAAACATAAATGTTATTAATTGCAAATAATAATAATGCAGAGAGAGAAGTAAGTAGGTATTTTATCCCAAGAGGAAATAGAAACCAAGAGGAAATGGGGAGCAAATTATCCTCAGTTTGACATATGTAAAGAGTCTTTGTTGTAAGGACATTAAAACAAAATAATATATTAATGTGCCAAGATGGGTTACATTAAATAAAAATTAGTCTTTTCTTACCTAGCACATGTTAGATAATATAGTGAAAGTTGATTTAATATTGCTGGCTTTATTGTTTAGATGAATGGAGCTACAGGACTCATGATAACTGGCTAAAGTAACAAATGGAAAACTGAGAATCAGTAATTCAGGTAAGTTATTCATATTAATATTGGAGTTCTAAAGAACACAGGAAGATATTTGTATGTTTTAAGCAAGGATGAGATAATGATGGTGATAAAATCTTAAATCTGAATGGATAGCATCAACTTAAACACAGAAAACTAAATAAAGATAAGCACAACTTATGAATAAGTTTTGTTCTAGAAGTCCATGAGAAAATTATGTTTTTTGTCTTGGGAAAATATTTCCTATTTTCTGTGTTTCAAAGAGGAGTGAGATTTCCAAGTCAACTCCATAGAAGCCTCTATAGGCAATATTAATGGTAACAGTTCACCTTTCACATACAGACCGTTAATGATTTAGAAGCAGCCTCATCGCAATAAGCATTTGGAGTGGATAGAAAGATATAATTATTTTGATTTTAAAGATGAGGAAACTGAGGCTTAGAGATAAATGTCTTGCCTAAGGGAAGAGAGCTGTTCACTGTCAGAGGTAGAATCAAAAGCTAGGTCTCCAAATTCTTAGTCCAATCAATGTTTTTTATGAATACAGTAATATAGAAGCTAATAATTTTTGCAACATTGTTTTTTTGTGAAAAAAATCCATTGAGTAAAAACTCATCGTAATAACAATAACACATTTATAAATTCTGTTTAAGAGAAGGGGGAGGAAGGTTAGGGAATAAGGATTAATATAGGACCTATCATATGCCAGGCACTGTGCTAAGCACCTTATAAATAATATGTCATTTGATCCTCATAGGAACCTTTTAAATAAAAGGAGCTGTTATGATGTCCTTTTTACTGTTGAGGAAACTGAGAAAAATATACTTAAGTGACTTGCCCAAGGTCACATGGCTATTAAGTATCTGAGACCAGATCTGAACTCACATCTTCCCAAACACAGGCTTCCCATTTAATCCACTGTCCACAACACCTGCCTTTGTAACTTTACCGTTTATTGAGAGGTTTTCTTCTGAGGTAAATGAAACATTTTTTCCCCTCTTTCCTTTACCTTTTCTACCCTTGTCCTCATCAGAAAAATGAGCAGCTTTTATGAAGCCTTTGGAGAACAGAAGAGTCTTTTCTTGAAGGTAATGGAGAAGTTCCAAAATGGAGGATGGAGATGTGGTGACAGAAGGGCATGAGTTAAGAGAGAGAGGAATCAGGGATTTTCCAGTCTCTCATGGCCAAACAGTTACTTTGGTGGGAATGGAAGGGAGAGTAAATAAATCTTCTTATGCATTTGTCATTTACAAGTAAATGGACCAACTATGCTTTGAAAAATCATCTCTCTCAAAGTACCTAGTCAAGTACAGCCAAGTTTAAAAGCTGACTCTTTTGCCATGCTTTAAATGTTAGCAAAGTTGGACTCTTCTAGTATAGTTAGGTAGGTGCACAAGTAAAGTTTCTACAAGGAGAAATAATAATGAAAATACCCTAACGGATTCAGTTGTTGTAATGGGCGATAAGAATAAATATAGGCAGTCTCACAATGCCGAGGGTCAAACTATTTAGGATCCATAGGTGACCATGGGCAATATCAGAAATTCCATTTAATGCTGAAAAAAGGCATCCAATGAAGATTGCACAGCATATGTATAGTGTCTCCATGACTTGGTCCATTTATTAGTTATAGTCTATCTTTATTAGTGATTCTAAGTAGCATCTGTCTTCTCCAGAGTAATATTGGACATTTTCTTAATATACTGTTAGAAAATAATACTTTTTGTAGAGGAGCAGAAGTGATGCAGAAGAACAGTGAAGAAAGATGGGAGCAACTGGTGATAAAGAACTGAGGAGCACTAACAATCTGCCCCTCGTAACTTAGTTCTATGGCTCCCATTATGACAACTGCCTTAACTTGCTCTATAAAGCTTCTAGGTGTCCTTTAAGGTAGCATGTCATGCAAAGCACTGTGTTATATTTGGGAGTTGGGAGAAATGGATTCAAGTCCTAGTTATTACCTTGTATTTACTCTGTTCCTCAACTGCAAAATAAGGAAGTTCAACTACACAATTTCCAAGGTCCTTTCTATTGCCAAATTCTATAATTTTATGTCCATATCTGAAGGAAAGAAATAAATATATACTGATCTAGATGAAGATACAAAAGGCAGCCACGAGAATATTTAGAAAGTCATGTTAGGAAAAGCCTGCACTGAGAGTCCAGACGTAACCACATAGCTGGGCAAAGGCTGAGAATTTGAATGTGATCTGAACATCAAAGCAATGACAGGAATCATTATTCTGAGGACAGCCACTCCAGTGCATGAATCTGAAGGCAGATGCAAGCCTGGGGGATCAATTCAGGAAACAAAAGACAGGTGGGATGTGAGGACC
Source organism: Notamacropus eugenii (assembly GCF_028372415.1). Lineage (NCBI taxonomy): Eukaryota > Metazoa > Chordata > Mammalia > Diprotodontia > Macropodidae > Notamacropus > Notamacropus eugenii. Next base: position 187,422,827 of record NC_092877.1, on the reverse strand, counting down.
ATTAGTAGAAAGTATAGACCGAGTCAGGTCAGAGATAGCAAACAAAGCATTTAGAGCTGAAGGGTATAGTTTAACCCATTCCTTATAGATGAAGACAATGTTGTGTCACATAGACCAGGAACAAGACTAAGGTCTAGATTTTCTGACTCTTGAGAGCAGCACTTTTCCCACAATAAGTGGAAGGTTATTCATAGAGGTACATGTAGGTGGGTGAGTGTCAATGACAATGTTCAGCAGCACGTATCTGGGAAAGAGTTACAAGGCAAAGGGTTTAGGGGCAGGAAATGTGGTTACTTAGAGGACTGGGGTATAAGGTAAGAACTCAGTGACTCAGGAACTGAGAAATGTGGCAGGGAATCTTGCTAATGTGACCCTGGGGCTACAAGGTCAGAGTAAGACTACCAATATGGGAAACTAAATGTGGAAATAGCAATGATACAACTCCTTTAAGCACTGCTGTGTAGGACCAGGATGGAGCCAGGTGGAGCCAAGGTGGACTTTAAGCCCTTGAACAGGGCTAGAGTGATATGAGGGCACGAAACCAGGCAGGCCACTACATCCACAGTACAATACCATGATTGTGAACTTGAGTAATAAAATGGCATGCTCACTCTATCAATCAATGAGGATAGTTTGCCCACACATGATTCTTTTTCTTTTTTGACTCCTTGAAAAATTTCTTCTGATCTGGGTTCAACTTTAACCAGTGTAATGTCCAAGTCCTTATCCCAGTCAGCAAATGAATAAGTCAATAAAGTGCATTATGATGATTGAGAATGAGTGTGGGGGATATACAAAATAGCATTATCAAAGTATTGCAACATGAAATTCTAAGATTTTTCCTTATGGTTTTAAATAAAAGGAATAGTTTAGAACATAATAAGTAATATTATATTATATACATATATAAAGTTATAGATATAAAATTATATATATATATGTATATATATAATTATATATATGTATACATATATATATATAATATAGGGCAGCTAGATGGCATAGTGGATAGAGGGTCTGAAGTCAGGACTTGAGTTCAAATCTGATCTGAAATACCTGTGTGACCCTGGGCAAGTCACTTAACCCTGTTTACCTCAGTTTCCTCATGTGTAGAATGATCTGGAAAAGGAAATGGCAAACAAATGCAATATCTTTGCCAAGAAAACTCCAAGCTGGGTCACAAAGAGTCAGACAAAACTTTAAAACAAATGAACAGCATAGGAATAATAGCTTATGTGCAATTGAAGTTGTACATATTCAAGAAGCCCTATTAAAGAAACTTAAATGGTTCTCTGTCCTATTACTAATATTTGCTTGATGAAACTATGTTGCATGAAAATATGTATTTTTCTATATATGTAGACTGAATATTGCCTAACTATTTTCTGCTCATTTTTTTCAGTCCCAGCTCACAACATGTAAAACTCATCTATACCTATCTCCCTCTCTTGAATGCCCTTCACTCAGAGTAAAGGCCCTTTTATTAGTCCAGGGTCACTACTTATTAAGGTAAATACAGACAAAAAGGTCCTGTCATCCTATAAACCCTTTTAGTTTCAGAAAGATAAAATTTAATTCCCTGTGCAAATTCACATATAATTCAAGAATGGAACAGCTTCTCTATGTAGTTGATAGGATTATGACAAAAGGGTAGGAGAATTGATTTTCAATTGAAGTGAGAAATTAAGTTAACCTTAACCTTCATTCACAGATGTACATGCTGGTGTACCAGAAAAGACCAAACAACTTCTTTGTGGTTATGAGAAAATCCAACCTACCAAAACATACTGGTGAGATACTGTGGAAAGGGGGAAGGTGGGGGAGGACTCTTGTGCATGACAGAATTCATCTGTGTCTGAGTTGCTGCCCTATTTGATATTTCTAACAGATTCTTGGATTATTATTTTGATTAAGGATTATATATAAATAACAATTAGGTAGATGAAAAAGGGAATCAATAAAATAGCATTTGTTAAATACTATATGCAAATCTCTGGGTTCAGTGAAGGGGATATAAATACAAAAAAAATAAGACTCTCTGACTCAAAAAGCTCACATTTTAATAATCTATTTTGGGGGTTGGGAAGTCACATGAAAGAGAAATAAAATCATCCAGCAATTGAATGAAACATCCTTTCCAAGAATTAGAGGGTTGATTTGATTTCCACTTGCAGAGCAAGAGGGATAGTGCCACAATACCACCAAAACACATATTCCACAGTGACAGTAGAAATGCATTGGGATTTCCTTGGCTCATAGATGAGAGTTGGTAAGGAGGATGGGGAGCTTTGAAGTCATCAAGTCCAGATCCCTTCATTTTACAGATGAAGAAAAGGAGGGTCACTGAGATAAAGTTACTTGTCCAACATAACAGAGCTAGTAAGGATCAGAGGTAGAATCTGAACCCAGGTGTTCCTGACTCCAAGTTCAGCACTGTATGCAGTATATCAGTGGTGCCAGATTCATAGAAACAAATCCCTGCATGCTGTATATTGACTTAGAAAACCACAAATTAGCATTATCTATGCTGAATTTTATATATATATGCATATGTGCATATATTTTTTAATTTTGGTAAACATTTCTTAATTACATTTTAATCTTGCTCAGGCCTTACTTGGGGGTTCAAGTTGGATGCTTCTGCAGTAGACAATGTTGTCTGAATAAGCCAATACAGCAAAAAGAAATACATGACTCTGGAAAGGAAACTGGAGTAGCAGCTTGGAGGTTAAAGGGGATGCTGGTGGTATGGCATGAAGAACATAGTTCTGAATTTTTTTTGAGAATTACAAACCTAAGCATAAATAAAATTCATAAGAGTGATAAACCTGGGTTTCTATGCTGACTTGATTAAAGTACCTAATTATTTTTATATGTTTTAAAATTTCAATTGTACTCATTCATATCTATTTTAAAACAGAAAAAAACCCCAAGGATTTGTAGTTATTAAATGGATAAGAAGGTTCAATTAAATTCCAGGCTTTTATGGGAAGAACCAGAAATGGCTTTAAAAAGGTGGTGGGAGGGAAATGTTGAATGCATAGAAGAGAAAAGCCTTTCTTCTACCTCTAAGGACATATTTCTTAAATTTGCTTGGTTGTGATAAAGTAGTTTAAGGTTGTTGTTGTTGAGTGTGACTCTTTGTGACACCATTTGGTTTTTGCTTTGTTTTAAGCAAAGATACTGAAGTAGTTAGCCATTTCTTTCTCCAGCTCATTTTACAGATGAGGAAACTGAGGCAAGCAGGGTTAAGTGACTTGCCCAGGGTCACACAGCTAGTAAGTGTCCAAGAATTAAACTCAAGAAGACAAGTCTTCCTGACGCCATGCCTGGCACTCTATCAAGTGCTCTACCTAGCTGCTAAAACTTTAAGGTAAGAAGCTATTTGAGTCCATACTTCTTGGTGTAAAGTATGTTAAACTCGGAATCAGGAGAAATCTGAGTTTTAGTGCTGGTTTTGATATGACCCTGAGCGATTCACTCAACCTTTGAGAGTCTCAGGTTTCTCATTTGTACAGTGAGTGATGCAGGCTAAACAGACTAGACCTTTTTCCAAAGAGAGAGGATGAGTAGATAGAAAAAGCCAGAATAACTGATGATTAAAAAAGTTCCACGCCTGACAACAATGGAACATAAGATCCATTCTAGTTTCTTTATTCACAGACTCAAAAATTTAGCTCAACCTCCCCACATTATAAAAGAGAAAACGGAGGCCTGGAGAATTTGACTTGCCCATGTACAAGTAGAATTGTCAGATGTGATATCTGAATATAAATCCTCTTACTCCAGGGTCAGTACTCTTTCCATTGTACCACCTATACTACCTATAAAATGCTATAGGCTCTTGCAGTTATTTACCTACAGTATACCCAGCAGAGACTTGCTAAGTTCATCTGTAAAAAGATCTAGCCTTCCTTTTTTCCTTCTTCTCTATAGAATCTGAAGCTCACCTACCTGGAGCCATTTTATCTGAGTTGAAATGATCTGAACAGCTTCATTTCCCAGAGCTAGAACAGAATTGGTAGCCCAAGATGGAGATAAGGTAGAAGCAAATTGGTTCGTCTCTCTTTCTGTTAGTTATATGCCACAATTGGTTTCCATTCTATTAAACACTGTAGTTGAATTAGAGGTGGGTGTGGCACATTCTGTTCCTTAAAAGAGAGAACTACTCTAAAACAATGAAGAAAATATTATATTAATTAACTACCACAAAGGTTTATTGTGAGGAAAATGATGTGTAAATAACCTAGTCGGCAAGAATATGAACTTTACTAGTACAATTTGACCATCAAAAACATGAAAGGGTGTTTTCAAAACAAGAAGCTTAAGTTTTATCACATTTCCTTGGTCTCTTTTATAGTATAAGTGTATCCATTTACTAAAATCCATATTTTTGAAAATTGTTTTAATTAAAGTTTCAAGGGGAAAAATTACTGCTTACATAGGAAAAGCTTGTATTAAATTGTTATTTACATTTGTCTTACATATTATGCTTCTAGAAAGCAAAGACAATCTGTTAATTTGAATTAAAATATTCTAACTCAATATAAAGCATAAGTTCAAATCCCAGTTTAAAGAATGCTTGTCTTTTCTATTTATAAAATTCTGTCAACATTAAAAAATTGCAAAATCTTAAATCCCTTGAAAGTGAGGTATAATACCAGCTTGGAATCACAAAGTTATATTGTCTCCTTTTTCTTTGAAAGATACCAAGTTACTTTGTCCACGAACATAAGAACTGCCATTTGGGGTCAGATCCGCTGTTGTCTGACTAGTCTAATCTTTTATCCTTTCGCTGCATCATCTATTGACAGTTTGTGATTGAACATGGCCATCTCCCATGACATTAATCTCCCATGTTAGTAATTTCCCTCAGGACATCACTAAGTTCCCACAATTTTTCATGGATGATAAATATTAGTGTGTATCTAATTATCTCCTTTCCGAACCTATTTAAATTGTCAGCTTGTACCAACTTCTAAGTTAATAAATTACCTGAGTTTATTGTCTTAAGTAAAGCAGCACTTCCTTTAATGTGTCCTAAACTTACTTTAAAGGAGTTTCAGCTCTAGTGTTCTGAGATTTGATGAACACTTCTATGCTCACCTTCTCTGTAACCTTAATGATTTTATAGACTTGAATCACATCACCCCCTGAGCTTTCGTCTTTTCTGACTGAAGAGTCCTAATTATGATAATTTGTCCTCAAGTAGCAAACAGCCCTTTTTTTTCCTTCATCATTTTGGTTGTCCTTCTCTGAACCCATAGTACCCAGTAATATATAATTCCCTCCAATTGTTGGTAGTTACGATATAAAGAAGGATATTCTTTTCTGTAAAATATTCAGTCACTTTTGAATGTAAAGTAACTTTAGGGAAACTTACTTGTCTGTCCCCTGCTTTCAGCTAGACACCTAGATAGGTAAGATTCTTGTTTCTTATAATGTAGTTAAGCATTTTATATGCTTATATGCTATATAATTTTAAGTCATATTTTTACTTGAAAAAGTATTTTCAAAAAATTTTCTTAGAATAAATCTTTACACACAGAGATATGACCTTATATGATGAGGTATACTGGACTACCTAAATTTTTTCCATATAAAAATATAGGTTTTTTATGTTCTCACTAGCTTGCTGCTGATTTCGAGATAGGCAGTACATAGAGCAGCTTTCTAAGTAACTGGTAATGCATAAAATCACCCCAGTCCTGCACAACTGTTCTTTATTTAGTAACTACTTTAACAGCAGGCTGTGCTGACTGTCTGAGGAAGCTTCAAAGTGCACCTCCACACTTAGAATATAAGTTGATCATACTGGGGGAAGTTTTTTTTTTGTTCTGTTGAAGGGCAATTTTTAGGCTGCAGTATTCAGTAGGTTGCCACCTTAGCTGATAGTTGCATTACTTGTTAAACTGATCAGACCACATCTAAAGTGAAGTCACCTGATGTCCAGTCTGAGTGCCCCAGTTTATGAAGGACTGATAAACTGGGTTATGTCTAGAGTAGAGCAACTAAGATGGGGGGGGGGGAAGACTCAAGTTTATGCCATATAAAGACTAATTTTAAGGAACTGGGCATATTTAGCCTGGAGAAGACAAGTAGCAAAATGACATTTGACTTTAAACATTTTAAGGGCTATCACCTGGAAGAGAAAATTAATTTGGTCTATTTGACCCAAGAGGTCAGACCTAGGAGAAGTATGGTGAAGTTGCAAAGCGTGAAATTTAAGCTTAACGTAAGGAAAAGCTTTCTGGTAATTACAGCAGTCCCAAAGTGAGGTCTATCTAGGGATAGACCATGTTTCCCATCTCACACTGGAGATCTTCAGATATTAAATGCCAGAAAAACTCATGAGAGAAATATTATGGAGGCAATTCTTGCTCATATATGACTGGGACCTGGGCTCTGGAGGTCCCTTCAGACTCGGAGATCCTGTAATTTTGTGAAGCTGAGTTTGCATTTGGCCAATAACTCAAGTCTGATTACTCATTCACCAATTCATTTGCCCTTGTGACTTGTAGCAACTGAGTACTCAAAAACATATCAGCATTTATCCTAAATGGTCTTTCAAATGATACAAATTAATTATTGCATTATCACAACCTGCCATACATGGAAAAACAGTAAGAAAAATATGAAGACAGATGATGAGTTTCAAGTCTGAAAGTCATTTTCACCTCTCTAAAACTCAGAATCTTATATTGTAACCATGCCAAACAAACAAGGTAACCAGAACAAGCAATCAAAACACCTCTTCTTGTCCTACTTCAAATAGATTATCTAAATGCTGAATGTGAATTTGACCTGTGATTTCATTTGTGTAATAAATTCCCTGTTAAAGAAACTCCCTTTGTCAAAGGGAGTAAAAATTGTAAAACAACAACAAAATAATCTTAGTGAGTTGTTTAGAGCTGAGAGAGTTTAAGTGGATTGCCCTATGCTCCTATGAATAAATGAAACTAGAGTGTTTCATAGTCAAGACTTGAACCCGCATCTCCTTGACTTTGAGGTCAGCTCTTTTATCTACTATGCCATGCTGTCTCTCATAATAATCTTTATGAATTCTGAAAAACTTTCATCTTTTCCTCAAAGAATATATGCACTTTCTGTATTCTTACAATGTAAATTATGTTCATTAAAAGAGAACAAGAAATAATTTCATGGAGAACAAAATATTAAATGAATAAAATATTAAATCCCCCACTGATTACATCATATATCTGTGAATATGCAATTTGCTATTCACATGTGGCATAATATTTTTCAGTCTGCTTTCAAAAGATTTGCTTTCATTAATTTTCAAAATAATCAGCAAAAATCTCCACCTATAAAGGTTTTAAAGAACTGTGAATTTTAATCTATATTTGACTAACCTTCCTATGAATGGTTTATTTATTTCTCATTCCCTATTTTTACAATGAATAGAATCTTCTACATATCAAGTCTACAGTTTATTTAGTATGCAGCCCTCAAATCCTACTATCAGCTACCATTCTATTTTGTAGTGGATTGAAATTCCAAGTGCTCTGTCTTGAAATTCCATGGAGATGACAAACTCAAGGGTTTGACTAATAATGTTCACTATTATAGAAATTAATCACTGAATACTCTTCGTTTGAAGCAATATGGTTAAACATAAAAAATTACTAATATACTTAAGACGAACTTGAATACTTTCCAAAACATTTACCTTCATATTTTGTTAGAAAAATGGTGAGCAAGTTTTTTTCTCTTAATGTCTCCTTACATTCAAATAACAGATCCCCAGTAATGATTAACCTGAAATACAATTATAAAAATGATATTTATCCTACATTTTAAAGTTTTAAAAACATAATTCAATTGTGGGTATTATATGTGTATATACATATACATATGTACATACATACATACACACACACATAGAGAGAGAGAGAGTTGTTAACTTTTTTAATGAAGAGTACTACCTTTTGGCTTCTGTGACACATTGTTTACTCATAATTTACGTTCTGATAAAAACCCAACTCCTTTTTTTCTTTTTTCCTTTTCCTTTCTTTCCTTCTCTCTCCCTTCTTCCACCATTTCTTCCCTCCCTTCTTTCCTTCCTTCCTTCCTTCCTTCCTTCCTTCCTTCCTTCCTTCCTTCCTTCCTTCCTTCCTTCCTTCCTCCCTATCTATATAACCCAGACTTCAAGTATAATGACCTTTTATGGGACCTATCCCACCACTCATTAACACAGAAAATTTTGACCTCTTCCATTTCTGACCTGGGTCAAATTGCTCCTACTTCACACAGCCTAATGTCCCCCCACTCTCAACACTTTGATACCAGATTTAGAAAGGACAACCAATTGACTCTACCCTAATATAGTTCAGAACTCCCTATGCTATATACGACCCAGAGCTATTTCCATGAAAGGGATTATAGGCATAAACCACTATTATAATCCATTTATTTGTCTTCATATGAAATACTTTGTATACATACTTCCCCCTCACTGTACTTATACAGTTGAGTTTTTGAACCTAAAGGTGGTACCTAACATTTATCATTATTAGATTTCATCTTATTCAATTCAGTCTATCATTTTAGTTTGTCAAGATCTGGTGAATCTGATATTCACTTGCTTATTCCTCTTAGCTATATTTATATAGTATTATTATTAATATATACTATTAGCATCAGGTGAGAACCTGGTAACTGTAAAGATTTTATAAGTAGCGATATCTCAATTTTTGATACATACAGAAATCTGCAGAAGCTTAGTTTTAATAAACAAACAGCTGGATAATGCTTTCTGATTAACAGTCTGACAAGATACTGAATAAAATAAGGAGAGAGAAGGAAGGGGAGAGAAGGAAGGAGAGAGAGAGAGACACAGAGAGAGACAGAGAGAGAGAGACAGAGAGAGACAGAGAGAGAGAGAACTGCACAAAAGGGGTAAGGATGGGAAAAAAATTTAGACTCTACAAGTAAGATATCCACAGTGGGATATGCCCATTTAAGGGTAAGTCCATAAGCTAACAAAAATTATGTATGCTTAAAAAATCATAGATCATACACCAACAATTCAGTTCATGCACCTACATGCATTTGTAGGGAGGTGTTTCATAGCATCTGATATTTCTGCAGATTGCTACAAATTTGAATTTTGTCAACTCATCTGAGTAAATCAGTTTTAATAAATGCTGATCTAATGAAGTATTCAAATGTATCTGTTTCTCTTGGGAGACAGCTAAAAGAACGGGGCTTAGAGGAGACAGAGACAGCTAGCACATGCCATAAATGGTTTCCTCCAAATCATTGACAAGATGTCAAACAATGTAGAGCCAAGGACAAGTCAGGTGGATGAGTGCTCTAAAGGAGACTTCCCTCCAAGTGGACATTGATCCACAAGTAACTCTTATTGGGTCGGATTGCTCAACCAGATCTCAATCTGCCTACCTATACCTAAGATAGTTTTATAGTTTACATTTACATAGTTATTTAGTTTTAAGCTCTTTTCAAAGGAAATCATTTAATTATCATTTGCATTTTACCAACGTGGAAACTGAGCCTTAAGGAGATTAAATGACTTGTCTGAGATCACACAGTTAAAACATAAAAAAAATAAAAAAAATTCAAATTCTAGGCTTCTTCTACATAAACCTTAAACAAAATGTACTTTTGACTTTAGGCAGGGGAAAAAAAACCACTGAGAGCCCAAAGAATAGAACTGAGTAAATGGAATTATCCTTATCATGCTAGCCATATTATCTATTGGTAAATTTATTGATAAAATAGACTATTCACATTCCCAGGTTTTGTATTTTTTATTCTACTTCCTTATGTTCTTTCTGTGTTATAAAAGCAGAGGTATGTGTGTCTGTGTGTGTGTGAGAGAGAGAGAGAGAGAGCAGAGAAAGAGATAGATAGATAGATAGATAGATAGATAGATAGATAGATAGATAGATAGATAGAGAGAGAGAGACAGAGAGAGAGACAGAGAGAGAGACAGAGAGAGACAGAGACAGAGACAGAGACGACAGAGAGAGACAGAGAGAGAGACAGACAGACAGCAGAGGGAGAGAGAGAGACAGACAGACAGACAGAGGGAGAGAGAGAGACAGAGAGAGAGATAGAGGGAGAGAGAGACAGACAGAGACAGAGAGACAGAGACAGAGAGAGACAGAGAGAGATACAGAGAGACAGAGTGAGAGTCAGAGAGACAGAGAGAGGGACAGAGAGAGACAGAGAGACAGAGACAGAGAGAGACAAAGAGACAGAGAGAGACAGAAAGAGACAGAGAGAGAGACAGAGAGAGAGACAGAGAGAGACAGACAGACAGAGAGAGACAGACAGAGAGACAGACAGAGACAGACAGAGACAGACAGAGACAGAGAGACAGAGAGACCGAGAGAGGCAGGGAGGGACGGAGGAAGAGAGAGGGAGGAAGGGAGGGAGGGAGGGAGAGAGAGAGAGAGAGAGATTTCTTATTTTCCCCTACTCCACACTTTAGATCCTCACTATCTAAATTTTGTGACTAGAATATTGAACCGTTAAGTTGATGTTTCATGTTAGATCGATCAATCAAAAAGCATACATTAAGTACTTGTTCTGTGCTAGACACCAGGCGTACAAATACACAGAAGGGAACAATCCCTTGTGATCATGAAGAATAGTAACTCCATCAGAAAATAAATTATGATGACATTTTTGAACGGACAAAAAAAGCACATACAAGAAATTGGAAAAGTTAAAGATCATAAATGTGTTATACTGGTAAATCCTACCAGCTGCCTGTTTGTCAGACAAAAGACCCTTAATATGCAATTTTTGAAAATAAGAAAACTGAAAGGATTAACCTAAAAGTGTTTTGTGAAGATATAACTCCTCATCTCTGTGATAGTAGTGATAATGGTGTGTGTTTATAGGCATCCATATATAGAAGCTATTTGATGGAGTACCATTTTGGAGGGTAGGTATAACTTAATTTTATTGGACGTTCCAAATCTTGTATCAGTTTGTTTCTACATTAAGATGCTGTGAATGTTTAGCTAAAAACAAGTCAGTCCTTTTGTACTAAATCCATAATTTGGAAGGTAATCAAGAAATGTTCTTCAAAAGATTGAACAATTTAGACATTAACAAGAGGAAATTGATATCCAATATGTTAAACTTATTTATGATGATTAAGAGAAGACCTGTGGTGTAGTGAATAAAGAACTAACTTCAAAGCCAAAAAGATCTGGCTTCATGATCTGCTACTGACATACTTTGGATGTGTAATTATGGGCAAACCCCTTTACTTGCTGCTCTGTGCAACTCGCTCTATAAATTGCAGAGAACGTATTAGTAGAAGTTTCCTCATTCAGGGTGTTCCCTATATCAGTGAAATCACAGGTCCAGTCATTACTCTTACTGTACCCTGGTAATTTGCAGAAGTTTATATAATTTCTGTGGTCTATAGATTTAGACATACATAGGATCTTAGAGTTCATCTAGTCTACCACCCTCTATTTATAGATAAAGCACTGAGGAATTGATAGCTAAAGAAACTTTTCCAAGTTCCCACAAGTAATAGGGACCTAAACGGAATTTGAGCATGCTTTCAATTATATCATGCTGTCTTTTGTAATACTGTAATATTCTCTCTCTCTCTGCCTCTCTATGTCTCTGTCTCTGTCTCTCTGTCTCTGTCTCTGTCTCTCTCTGTCTCTCTGTCTCTGTCTCTGTCTCTGTCTCTCTCTCTCTCTCTCTCTCTCTCTCTCTCTCTCTCTCTCTCTCTCTCTCTCTCTCTCTTCCATAAATAATTAACTCCTTAAGATTCTTGTTGGATTTTAGGATTGTCTCATCAAAAGCAATACAATAACTTACATTCATCTTGGTAAAATTTTACTTCTCGGTGTTAAGACAGGTGCTGATTGGGTAGGGAGATTTGTTCTGTGTAGTTTGGATTTAGTCAAAAGGTGGCACTTGAGATCTTAGAGAGCCACATGTGGCCTTGAGGCCACAGGTTCCCCATCCCTAGGTTAGACCAAGTTGAAAAGACTTAGAGTAGGATGACAGACTCTATATCTGCTGTCTGAAAACTAAACAAGTTGTTTAGAGAAACTACTCAAAAGGGTGTTGGGCAGATGATCAATTCTGTGGGTCACAAAAACTAAAAGAAAAACAAACCAAAATCAACCAAACAAACACAAAATATCTGCAGAGAGATAGTTGTAGAGGGAATATCCATACTGGTGAAGTCATGTGTCTTCTGAATACTAATGTAAAATATTTTGAGCATATTAAATACTGTAAAAAACAATTGACCAAATTGTGCCATATGATTATGATGAACTTAGCTCATTGATTTTAGAAAAACATGGATAAATTTGCATGAGATAATGAAGAGTGAAATGAGCAGAATCAAGCAAACCTAGCATACAATAAGAGCAATATTATTTTAAAAAGAACTTGGAGCAACTAAATCATTTTGGCTATTATAAATTCCCAGATTAGCCATAAAGGATGTATGAAGGAAGGTGTTATCTGCATACAGAGAAATAACTGATAAATAGAAGAATATATAGAATGATTTAGCATATATACACATATTTGTGTCTAATAGTAGTCATGTCTAGGGCTGGGAGAGGGGAGGAAAGAAAAAAATAAAAAGAAATATACGTGGCAATATTATGTGTTGGCCCTTCCTTGCCGAAGAAGGCTATATCTAGTGGAGTTTGGTTTCACTTAAAATTATCTTCTTATGTGGGGGCAGCTAGGTGGTGCAGTGAATAGAGCACCAGTGCAGGAGTCAGGAGGACCTGAGTTCAAATCTCACCTCAGACACTTGACACTCACTAGCTGTGTGACCTTGAGCAAGTCACTTAACCCCAGTTGCCTCATTCTGGGTCATCTCCAGTCATCCTGATGAATATCTGGTCACTGGATTCAGATGGCTCTGGAGAAGAAGTGAGGCTGGTGACCTGCACAGCCCTCCCTCACTCAAAACAAAGTCAAATGCAAGTCATGTCATCAATTCTCTGATGGCATGGTCTTCCTTGGCAACGAAGGACAAACACACATACAAAATGATATGTATACATCATCTTAATGCATATGATAATATTATATATTTAAAAGGAATAGTAAGTTGTAATAGATTTGTAGTTTTGTATGCAATTAGTTTTTTCAAAAATTATGCTATAGAAATATTTGTCATATTACGTGCTAAAATAAAATAAATATTTTTTTAAATAGATGTACAACTGATGACAATTATGGTTATGGAATATTTTTCTAAGCAGCAACTTTGTTTCATTTTCTATTTGTGATTAAATTAAAAGGATAACATATTCTCATAAAGAGTAGTTTCATTAGGAGTAACCAAATCCTTGAAGCAAAACAAAGGGAAGTATCCTGTTTCCTGAGGATTAGAGAGAATAAAGCATCTCAGATTCATTAGGAATCCCAAATAAAGAGGGCTATTTTGGGTGACTCATTGATAAGCACTGTAACTGCCATTGTGTAGTGTTTTTAAAATTTGTCAAGCACATTACACATATTACCTTATTTAAATTACACAAGGACACTATGAAGAAAATATGATTATCCCTATATTACATCTGACGAAATGGAGGCACAAAGAAATTAAGTGATTTGGGATTTTCTATACAGCTCCCAAATATCTGAAGCAGAATTGGAATCAAGGTTCTCCTGAATCCAACTCCAATACTGTATCCAGTCCAAAGGAGCTGTCCATCTGGTTAGGAGTTGATCAGAATTAGAAGTTATCTTCTGGAAATATTTTATCACCTTCCATATTAGGATGAGGTTGTGGATACTGCCTAGTGTGAATGGATCTGATTACCAGGTATTTTGTTCATTCAGGCATCTAGTCAGAACTCTGTTATCTATATTTTCCTAGGTCCCCAGTGTTCCAATCAAAAAACTATGAAAGCAGATGATTCAGGTACTGCAAAGAAATTGTACTTAGTCATCCTAGGAATCTGCAAAGCCATCTTCTGCTGAGATGGATATATTGATTTTTACTATCTCCCTGTATACTCTCATTCCTCTCCCCCACCATAGTTTTTATCCTGTCACTTTATCCATAAGATAACATATCCCTGATCTCCCTCTACAGTTATTCTTTCATGCTCCCTAATGCACCCAGCCAGGAATGAGGCAACCTCTAATTTCATCTGCTATCTGATACTTCTGCAACCTTTCCTTCTTAGAGGTTCATATTGTTTGCCTATATATCCCCACTATGTATATTCACGTAGACATAATACCCTAGCTTCTAAATTAGGTGCTAACCTGCAACATTCACATTCATAACCTGCAAAGGGATATGAAATGAAAGCCCCCAAGAAACCCAATCAAGCTAATTAGGGTCCCTGATCAATCTTCCATACTTACATGGATGGTAACTTGGAATATTTTAAAATTATCTGATGTTATGTTAATTGTCTAGTGGATGTTTTAAAAGATAAAAACCAGTACATTTTTCAACTTAAATTAATTTATTTGCAAGGTTCTGTCAATGACTCTCAGGAGTCATTATGCTTTACAAAACATTTTTCTAATTTAAAAGTTTACTATTAAATCATGAAATTATCTTTTATGCCCAAATCCCAAGACTAATGAAAATTCACAAGGAGAACTGAAGTTTAAAAAAATGTACTGTGATACATTTTTAGCTATTAAATAAAAGTAAAAGTTGATAAACATAAGAAACCTTGAATATTTTTTTTTCTTTTATGGATTACAAAATTCAATATGAATAGCTTTTAGATTTCTTTCATTAGGTTCAGGTTTTCTAATTCATTAAATTTTAGCTAATATGACTTAAAGAAATGTTTTAAAAAGTCAGTTCAATAATATACCTTTAAAATATAACACATTTTAAGCCAATTTGATTTTTCTTCTTAAAATGTTACAATATATTATTTCAAAATTAGTCAAAATAATGGTAACCTTAAACTGAAAATATTGAACCTTCCATGTTTTCCAGCAAGCAATTAAAATAATTTCATATGATAGTAATAATAAAATATATTTATCACATAATTACTGCTCTGCCTTTTGGTTTTGTTTTAAATAGGTCATTTAAACTTATAACATTTTCATTTCCTTTTGTTATATAGATGTATGTATGTATCTTTGAAATAGAGGGAAGTGACAAAAAAGTATGCTTAACTCTGAAATAAGTTAACGTGTAATTTAATTATAATTTTTGAAAATTTTAAGAAGCAAATGTTCAAATGGACCTTTGATTTCATAGTATCATGAATCCCTACCACTAGTGAATCACACCCCATCCCTACCTCCTCATTCTGTGTGACCCTTGTTCACTTGCTCCCCAAAATTCAACATAATGGGCTAGAGGCCACCTTTATTTTCTGCTCACCAAGACAGCGAGTAGTGGAAAATTGTGACTTTCTATGTTTCATCATTCACTTGCCACATGACCAAATTATCTGTTCTTGCCATCATGCAATTCCTTAATGATATCTTCTTCCCCCTTATATTCTTAGGAGTTCTTCATTCGTTATCTTTTGCAGTCTGTTCACACCCACCATACACTGTTTCACTGGTTTTTCTCTGATTCTCATTTATATTTCTTCAGTGCTAGTGGTGTTCCATGACTCATTCACGTGGAACACCACTGACAAATAACATTATTAAAAGGGTGGACCTTTGCTTTCATGGAAAATTTGGATCATTAACCTAGCCTTTTAATTTTCTTTAGGCAATCCAGTCTATGCTGCTGCTGTTTAAGTTTGTGATTACATATGATAGAAAAATAACTCTAACAGAAGAAAAACAGTGGGATGATCAGGGGGTAGGTTTTGACAAAGTTTTATGTGCCCTAATTTAGATTTTAAATTAAAGTAACATCCTTAAAAGCCCACTACTATTGGGGGCCAAGCCAGGATGGTGGAGTAGAAAGACACACCTGCTCTAGCTCTTCCTCCACAGCCCATAAAATACCTGTAAAAAATGACTCTAACACATTCTAGAGCAGCAGATGGCACAAAACGATAGAGTGAAAGAGATTTCCAGCCCAAGGTAACCTGGAAGGCTGACAAGAAAGGTCTATCTCATTGGGGCATGGAGTGGAGTGCTGTCCATGGAGTCCCGGCTAGCCATGGCTGCTCAGCACTGGCAGGAACAGAACCAGAACAGGTCTCAGGGACAGAATCCCTGGAAGCAGCTGCAGTTCTCACATGTCTCAAGCCACAAACTCAAAAGGCAGCTTCAAAAGTCATTGAGAAAGGTTTATCACCTGGGAGATAAGGGAGCTGGGTCCTCCTCTAACCCCCACCCTAGGTGGTGGCAATGGCAGTGGCAGCAACAGAAGCATCCATTTTTGGAGCCCTTGGCCTAAAGCCCCTGGGGAAATTGAGCAGCTTATCTGGATCTCAGCCCTGAATGCTGGCTCTGGGGTGAGGAAGAATGCAGGCTGGCATGGTGGATCTGGTGGAGTCTCTGGAAAAGAAATTTTACTCACAGATCCTGGGGAGAAAAGTTTTGGTAGCTCTCAGAGCAGAGTACAAGCCAGAAGAGGAGTAAACTCCTTTCTCTTGATTGTGCCATCGTGGAGGAACTGAGAACTTACAGGTCCCTAGAGTATACCCTCCTCTTAACAAAGTACTCAAAAGTCTGGGAAAATGTTCAGAAAAGGGAAAAAATAACACTATGGAAGGTTACTTTCTTGGTGAACAGGTATTTTCTTCCATCCTTTCACATGAGGAAGAACAATGCATATGATCAACAGGAAGAAATAAAAGTCAAGGTTTCTGC
The DNA here is from genome assembly GCF_028372415.1 of Notamacropus eugenii. Lineage (NCBI taxonomy): Eukaryota > Metazoa > Chordata > Mammalia > Diprotodontia > Macropodidae > Notamacropus > Notamacropus eugenii. Next base: position 187,406,069 of record NC_092877.1, on the reverse strand, counting down.
ATCCAAAACCTCCAAAATAAATATGCAATGGTCTCAAGCCATGGAAGGGCTCAAAAAGGATTTTAACAATCAAGTAAGAGAAGTGGAGGAAAAATTGGGAAGAGAAATGATAATGATACAAGAAAATCATGAAAAGGGAGTCAATAGCTTGCTAAAGGAGACCAAAATAATTCTGAAGAAAATATCACCTTTAAAAATAGACTAACTCAAATGGCAAAAGAGGGCCAAAAAGCTAATGAGGAAAAGAATGCTTTAAAAAGCAAAATTCTCCAAATGCAAAAGGAGGTTCAAAGGCTCACTGAAGAAAATAGTTCTTTGAAAATTAGAATGGAGCAGATGGAAGCTAATGACTTTATGAGAAACAAAGAAATTACAAAACCAAACCAAAAGAATGAAAAAAATAGAAGATAATGTGAAATATCTCATTGGAAAAACAACTGACATGGAAAATAGATCTAGGAGAGACAATTTAAAAATTATGGAACTACCTGAAAGCCTTGATCAAAAAAAGAGCTTAGACATTGTCTTTCATGGTATTGTCAAGGAAAACTGCCCTGATATTCTAGAACCAGAGGGTAAAATAAATATTGAAAGAATATACTAATCACCTCCTGAAAGAAATCTGAAAAGAACAACTCCTAGGAATATTGTAGCCAAATGTCAGAGTTCCTAGATCAAGGAGAAAATACTGCAAGCACCTAAAAAGAAATAATTAGAGTATTGTTGAAATACAGTTAGGATAACATAAGATCTAGCAACTTCTACTTGAAGGTATTGAAGGGCTTGGAATATGATATTCCAGAAGTCAAAGGAACTAGGATTAAAACCAAGAATCACCTACCCAGCAAAGCTGAGTATAATACTTCAGGGGGAAAATGGTCATTCAGTGAAATAGAGGACTTTCAAGCATTCTTGTTGAACAGACTACAGTTAAATAGAAAAATCTGTCTTTCAAACACAAGAATCAAGAGAAGCATGAAAAGGTAAACAGGAAAGAGAAAGCACAAGGGACTTACTAAAGTTGAATTGTTTACGTTCCTACATGGAAAGACAATATTAGTAAGTTCTGAAACTTTTCTCAGTATTTGGCTAGTTGGAGGGATTATAAACACACACGTAAAGAGAGAGAGAGAGAGAGAGAGAGAGAGAGAGAGAGAGAGAGAGAGAGAGAGAGAGAAGCAAGCGAGCACAGGGTGAGTTGAATAGGAATGAATGATATCTAAAAAGATAAAATTAAGGGGTGAGAGAGAAATATATTGGAAGGACAAAAAGAGAAATGGAATAGGGCAAATTTTCTCTCATAAAAGAGGCAAGAAAAAGCTTTCTCAATGGAAGGGAAACAGGTGGAGGTGAGAGGGAAAAAAATGAAGCTTACTCTCATCACATTTAACTTAAGGAGGGAATAACATGCTCACTAAATTTGAGAAATCATAGAGAAAATCATAAAAGACTTTCTAAAGCTGAACTGTTTACATTCCTACATGGAAAGAAAATATTTATAACTCTTGAAACTTCTCTCAGTATTTGAGTAGGTGGAAGGATTGTGCACACACACACACACACACACACACGTAGACAGAGAGTACAGGTTGTGATGAATCAGAAGAGATGATATCCACACCAAAATAAAAATAAAAATAAAAATTATGGGGTGAGGGAGGAAAATACTGGGAGGAGAAAGGGAGAAATGGAATGGGGCAGGCTATACCTCATTAAAGTGATAAAAAAAACTTGTTCAGTGGAGGAGAAAAGGGAGAAGGGAAGAGGGGAAAAGTAAAGCTACTCTCTCCACATATGACTGAAGGAGGGAATAACATGCTCACTAAATTTGGCATAAAAAATCTATCTTATACTACAGGAAATTAGGGGAGGAGGGGAAAAGTGGGGGGAGGGGTATGATAGAAGGGAGGGCAAATGGGAGAAGAGAGTTATTAGAAATAAACACTTTTGGGAAGGGATAAGGTCAAATGAGGGAATAAAAAAATAATAAATATAAGGGAGGATAGAGTAGATTAGAGGGCAATATAGTTAGTATTACATAACATGATTATTATAGAAGTCTTTTGCAAAATGACACATATTTAGTCTGTATTGAATTGCTTGCCTTCTCAGTGGGGATGGGTAGGGAGGGAAGGAGAGAAATTGAAATTCAAAGTGTTCGAAATGAGTGTTGAGAATTTTTATTGCATATAACCAAGAAATAAGAAACACAGGGAATGGGGTACAGAAATTTATCTTGCCCTACAAGAAAAGAGAGAAGATGGGAATAAGGGAAATGTAGGGTGTGACAGAAGGGAGGGTACATTGAGGGAAGGGGTAATCACAATGCAAGGTATTAGGAAGAGAGGGGAGGGGAGTGATGAGGAGAAAAATTGGACATGTTACAAAGTAATGTAATAGCAATTAGTATTAAAACAATTGACTGAATTAATTACTGAGAATAAATCAAAGACATCTTTAGTTTGGGGAAAAGAATTTTAGTCTAAATTTCCTAGAGGCAAGTAACCTCAGGTAAAATTTGGCATTGATGGAAAAGTTAAGGTTTTAATCATAAATTTGATTTTATGATTGCTATTTAATCAGGAACTAGAACATATATAGAAAGGTATGTAAGCCACTTAAAACTTGCCTCAAAAGATGTTCCTTAACCGAAGTGAAATTATAGTCATATTTGAAACCTGGTTATTGGAACCTGCTATTTTAAGATGCTGTGGGACTATTAAGTGACTGTTCTTCTGAGTCTAATCCATGATGCCAGTAAGCCTGTGAGATGCTAATATGAACTGAAAAAGTGATCTCATGGAAAGTGTGGGAGAGCATCTGTTCAGCCTGGTCTGAGATAGGATTCTCCTGACTCAATTTCTCCACTGATACCTGGTAAACTCTAAGCCTCACTGAATGCAAGTTAACAATCTACTCCTGTCTGGAACTGACATGAAGTTTGGGAGATATTGGTTCCCTGCAATGTCCCTATTCTTAGTGGCAATTTTCTATAGTCAAAAGGTTTGTAAGCTTAATACCAGATCTATTATAGATTGTTGGTAGGGGAACATCCGAGGTCAAGTCTAAAATTAAGCTATTAAGCTTAGGACTTTAGACCAACAACAATAAGTTAGGGACCTTTAATTCTTAGTAATACTGTGGAGACAATTAGATCAAGGGCTTGTGAAGTTAGCATACATACATATTATTTGTGTCTCAGTTGGTTAATGTTTTTAAAAAAAAATTATTTTGTGGTCTATATGGTAAATGCTTTAAAAAGAAATATCACCTGACCAAAAGCTGGAATTGTTTTATGTGATATGAACTGTGTTACAAATGAAAAATAAAATAGAATCTAAAAACATAAAAAAGATAGTTAAGGGAACACTCTGGCTGAATCATTTTATAAAGAAAAAAATAGTCAGGGACCTGAGTTTGAATAGATATCCTACTTAGGAAAGTGTGACCTTAATCAAATTTCTTCTCTGGACCTCAGTTTCTCTAACCATATAAAATGAGCAGTTAGACTACATGATCTCTAAGGTCTCTCTCAACTGTGAATCCTTTTTTGTTAAGATCCCATAAACCCTTCTGTTATGTAAATTATCATTTCATAATTAAAATGTTTTATAAATTAAAAAAAAGCCCACTACTCTTTACTAATCAACAAAAATGTTCTGATATATTTTCTATAGGCATAAACTTTGTATTTCTTTTCCCAGAAGTGGAGATAATTTTCACTCATCTACCCACATTTTCCTGTCCAGTTCCACTTGGGTCATAGACACTTAAATATCTTGATATCCCAATTTTTGTTCAAGGCTTTGGGTCATACTTTTGACCGAAAGCACTTCTAGGGCTGCTAGTATTACCTATTCTTCTATCCTTCTTCTATCCTCCCCAGAAAAAAAAAATTACCTTGTATTTATTTTGTATGAATCTTCTATAAAACCTAAGTGTTACCTCCCTTCTCCCTCACTCCCTACATCAGAAGGCAAATTCCTGGAGACTGCTTGTTTTGACTTTGTATTCCCACCACCAACACAATACTTAGATTATATTACATGAAAAAGTGTTTTTGAAGATAAATACTTATTGATTGTCTGTGACCAACACAGACATATTATATCTAGGCAAGGGTATAGAACAAGGCATTGTTCTGTGAATGTCACAAACATATAATCTAGGTCTCATTAACACTATGTTCTAACTTTACTGGTGTTTTAGGACAAATGGGGGTAAATGAAAAGACCTTTTATTTTAAATGACATTTAAATTTTGTTATTTATATAATAAAACTTTCAAAAACTTTCCTAATTTTTGCCCCCAAAATATATTTATGACAATATAAATAGCACTTTCAAATGGATATTTGATATTAACTGATATTGACTACTTTAAGTAAATGGAGATATTAGATTAAGAAATGTACAACTTGCAGTTTTAGATAACAGTACCTATATCCTTTGAAGAACTATATAATTCAGAGACTACCATTATCTAGCAAATAAATCTATATATAATGAAGAGTTTTGTGATTTTAATTGACAAATTAAATAGCTTTATTGAAAAAGAAAAAATAAAGTCTTAGACAACATTTTTGGAAATGATTTAAGTATTAAGAAATATCATTACAAAATGTCTACAGGATTTCTCAAATGATCATAAATCTTTTGTTATCCTTGGAAAACCTACCCTGTTTATTTAAATATAAATGAAATACAAGCTCATGTTAGTAATGGAATGGGACAAAAAAGACCCCAAAAAACTAGAAACATCACGAAAGTTTCTTAACCCAAACTGAAGCTTGTACGTTAATATGTCAGCTTGTACCAACAATAATTTTTGACGTCTAGAAATGAATTCCCTGAAAAGTTCTCATAGTGACAAAGTTGATAGTAACTTAAATCACTGTATTTAATCAATCTTCTTTAAAATTCTCTTTGGAAACAAAGTAAAGCAATTAAATTGTTTTTGGCAAATATATATCTTTGTTGTATCTTAAGATCCCTAGTTTCCCCACTCTCTGCAATGTGTACAGCATGAAGAGACACACTTAAAATGTTCATTGCTTATGATTTTATAAATTATGAATTATGGCACTCAGGTTATGTAGCACTGAAGAAAATTATTTCACTTTAATTACACATAACTTTTCTACATGATACAAATAACAATAGCTAGCATTAATATAGAACCTTTAAAGTAGTTTACAAAAATCATCTCCTTTTACCCTCACAACAATGTTGGAAGGTACTACAACTACATCCACTTTACCAATGAGGAAACTGAGGCAGATAGATTAAGTGACTTGGCTAGGGTCACACAGCAAGAAAGGGTTTGAGCTTAGATGTGAAGTTGGACTTTCAGCCTCCAGGTTCAACAATCTATCTCCTGTGGCATCTAGTTGCCACTTAAGAGTCTCTAATATTCATTATACATACAAATGCATATATACATATATGCACAGAATATATACATATATACATATATATATATATATATATATATGCATTTGTATATATACGTGTGCTTAATAAAACACCAACACATTTTTCTGTACAGGTCAAATAAGTAAGAAGTTTTTCTCATCTGCATTCATAGCACAAAGGAACTCTCTATTAGCCCCCAAAGTTTTGGGGGTTTTTTGATAATATCTATCCTTCAGTCATTACTCAAAGTCCCTGAACTTGTCACACTCTGAGTAATCTGAATGTTAAAAAGCTTCACATCCATAATCACCAGCTAAAAAATATGCCCTTTGCCTTTTCCTAATGCCTTTATTCATTTTTTAAAACTGGTTGATAGTATATTTGAATTTTTATCAGAAAAATGCTGTGAAAAGTCAATGACTGGCAAAAAGTACTAACCTAAAGGTAGAAAAGATATACCTCATTTCAGGTGGCATTACTACTTGTTAATAATTATGATAAAAGTTTTAGTGTTTTAAACTGTTGGGTTAAGTTTTAAAATTATCTATTTTTATTGCTATTCTTTGCAAAGTTCTAGTTAAAAAAGCATAATTATTCTAATAGTGATGACAGGCAATAAGATATGAAAAAAGTTCATGTAAAAGCATGAAAAAATATAAAAGAGAAAATATTTTGAAAATTAAAATGCATGTTTGCCTAACACCTTAAATAAATATCCTGGAAAAGAATTTAACAAACAAATTTAACTCATATTAATGTGAATTTTAAAAGAAATACAGTGCTAGTAATTAATACAGACAATTAGGGTAATTTTTATGTATCTTTTTCATAATTGTGAAGTTTTTGTATTAATGCATAATCTAGAAAAGAGATTTTCAAAGTGAATTTTGAAGAAAGAGGGATATTTTATTTTGTTTTCTCAAGGGAAAGAAGTCTTGAAAAGTATATTTTAGAATGAGAAAATGAAGGATTTTAATATAGTATTGGATGATTGATCAAGTCAGACAAAAACTTTGTTTAATTAGACAGATGTTGTAATCCCATTCTGAGATTTATAATTGTATTTCTCATTTAACGAAAGTAAGGGACATGGTAGGAAGAAGGAAAAAGCTTTTCCAAGTGGGGATAATGGAATATTTAAAGATAAGAAGGACAGAGGAAGTTGTGAGGAGGCTGATTATTTCCCTTGAGTGGTGGTTACATATTTGGTAACAATAAGAAATTCTGGTGACAATATGGGGTGGGGCGAATTAGGATGGGTTCTATATGGCCTAAATGGGGTTTTCCAACTTCATAAATATGAGTGTATTTGTATACACTTATATTATATTAGAGTTTATCTTATAGTTATTTGTAATTGTCATTTTTCCTAGCTAGATTTTTAGGCCTATGATAACAGAGACTTGGTTTTATTTAATCTTTTCTATTGTGGCTGTCATGCTGCCTATAATTTGCATATACTACTTTGTGTACAAGTTATATTTCTTAATAGAACGGAAATTCCCTGAGATGAGGGATTGCTTCATTCTTTATATCTTTGCATCTTCAACTCATAGGTCCTGGCACATAGTAAATAATTAAAAATTTCTTGCTGATTGCTATTATTTTAAACCAAATAGATATTTAATAAATATTGGCTGAAGGTGTTGATGTTAATGATAATCAGTCTGTATAGCCATTCCCAGCCCAAGTTGCACCTAATTGGTCAGGAAATTCACAGGATGGAATAGAAGAACATCAATCATCTTCTGATATGTATAGGTTAATTTCAGTTGAGATAAAAATATTAAGAAGAGTAAAGGCAAGTTCTATAGCTTCAGCACTGTTAATGAATGAAAACAGCTCATTTAGGTAATCTAATTAGCTAATTGAAAGCAGGCCTGTGATTCCTGATGCGGCTAGGTTCAAGGCAAGCTGTGACTCTCCACAGTGCAGCAGAGAGCAGAGAGCCTCACAGCCTGACCATAAAAAAGCTGTTTTATTGTGTCAGCACCATATCTCTCTGAAATGTTATGGAGCATGTCTGCAGAACATGAGTAAATTTTTCATTCTGGTTTTGAGCATAAGTCTCTATTTGCTTGAAAAGCCTTGCTCTGAATGTAGTACTTAGATCTAATGTTATTATTATTATACTTAATTAAATTTTATTTATGTATGGTCCATCATCTAAATTTTTCCCATTCCCCTTTCCCAGGTCTGAAATTTATTAAGAATTAAATTTTTAAGATGCAAAGTTATCATTTCACTCTAGTCAAAGGACATGTGATTTGTTCAGCACTGAGAAATTCTGATGTGGAAACTCCCTCAACCAACTTTACTCTGACTTAGAGAAATCTTAGGACATCATCTGAGGTACATAGAGGTCATTTATTCGTCCATAGTGATACAGATAATAAAAGCCAGAGATGATATTTTAACCTACATCTTTTTTCCAAGTTCAGCACTTTATCTAAAGTCATACTGGCTCACCAATAAGGAATCTAGTTTATTTAAGGAGATATTATCTTGATTTGCTAGCTTACTCACAGGAAGAGGACTTAGTGGTAGAAGTTGCTACTGCTGGTATGTTGTGCATAATTATAATTCAAAAGGAAAGAAGATATATATATATATATATATATACACATATATATATATTGATGATTTTACTTTGTAGATAATAATAGATAATGTAATATAACTGAAGACCTCTGTATTTTCATACAGTATCATGGGGGATGGGGAGGAGGAGAGGGAGGAGAAACCTTGAAATGTAGAACAGAGATTCTTAGTCTAGTATCTATGAGTTTATTTTTTAAAGATATTTTTATTTAATTACAACTACTTTCTTTTGTATTCTTATGGGTTTTTATTTCATGCATTTAAAAACATTGTTTAAATGTCTAATGACACAAAAAATGACAGGAGTTAGAGGAATAAAATTCAAATGGAAGAGATCTAGCTATCTCTATTTTTCTATATGTCCATCTAGATATAGGTTGAGATATTAGCAACTGTTAAGCCTGACACTGTGAAACACTATTCATTATTTCTGTGTAAATAATAATTCTATCATATAAAGACTTCAACATTCCATCATTATTTCTAATATTTCTCCTCTCTCGTGCCTTTTCTTCTGATTATCAATCACATATTAAGGGACCTATACTTATCTCAGACTGTGAGGAATGGAAAGAACCCTAGAGATCATCTCATCTAATCCTTTCATTCTATAATTAAGGGACCTGAGCCCTTGGGAAGTTCAGTGACTGATCCAAAGTCATAACTGAATCTGTGTTTAATATGGTTTTTTACCATGGCATAATTGCATTCCCAAAGGGGTAACATTATTCTACAGAGGTAAACTCTGTCTGAAAACTTAAGTCATTTTATGTTATATGTTTACATATCGAAAGAAGTTCTCTTTAGCTGACATTATGAATATAAAAAAGGTACTCTCCATTATAGAAAAGATTATCAATCTATTGGAAATCTAGTACATGCTAATAACTGTAAAATTAAATTTTAGCGGTAATACAATTAACTGCATATCTAGTGGGATATAACAGATGGCAATATTGTGAAAGAAAAGAGCAAAAGAGAGAAGGAAAAAATGCCTCCTTTGACTTGATACACTTTTGCTATCTGCTATTTTTACATTTAGTTATAACTTGACATTTGGTTCAATCCAAAGCTAGAAGGTAAATCTCCATGCGTGTATACACAGACGGATACAGAAAATGAAGTGCAAACAATATATTAATATCATAAACAGGAAAAAAGAAACCTGTAGAAAAACCTTAGAGAAAAATCGAGTCTCATTTGTTTTTGCCCACCCCTTTGCAGATCCTGTTTCATTTCCAGAAAGAACATATTTTCTCCTTTTGCATTTGGTCTTTGTGACTTATCACTAACAAATCATATTAAGTAAAGGCAGGGAAATATACCCTTCCAGACAGCAGAGAAAATCTTGGTGCTTCCTCCCCCTCCCCCCCCTTCCCCTATTGGGGAGAGAATGAAACCAAGCAAAGAGCATCTGTGAACAATGACATGATTCACTGAGGAATTCTGCCTCCATCTGCTGGCTGGCAAGGACTTAACCCTACAGGACAGGATGACACTGAAGAAGTCAGTGGAAATCATGATTACTTGGCTCTTCATTAAGAATATCCTGCTTAAAACAGCAGTGCTTGCTTATATGAGCAGGCTATTTTTTATTTTGGAATTTTAAGTGATCCATATACATGATTCAATAAACATCTTGTTACGGCAATTATATTGAAAAACAGTAAGATCTCTTGCGGCAAATCAATAGAGTTATACTATATTTCAAGATTACTGTGGGGAGCTTATTGTTAGGGGTAATATATTCCTACAGATCAAAAAGAGATGCTTTTTGGTACCAAGATCCTTTAAAAGGTATGGCCTAGGGATAAATTAAGGAACTTGTCTTTATTTCTCTTTGTTCCTTGATTTAACCTATTTTCCTGATTTTCAAATGAGAAAATATAGAACCCTCTATAAGTAACTTTTTAGCAGAATACTATTGTAAGGCCCCAAACATTTCCATCTTTCAATTTCAGCTAGTCATAGCCAGTGGACTGTTAGCTTCTTTAGAGTAATAAGGTAGTCACTCCAACATCTTTTGAAATAATTTATCTGTGACCAGGCATTAAGTACTATTTTATCTAACCTGACTATGACACACTATTATCCTGACTTCTTGTCAATGAACTTTGCCCATTAGCTGCTTTTTCAATTCTGATTTTCAGATCTTCAGCCTACTCTGTCACTTATTCCACCACTTCTAAAAAGACAGATTTGTTTGTGGCTTGATCTTGGAAGGCCTTACTGGCACTGACTAATGTTTCCTGGATAACATGATCTGCTAACTCTTTATTCATTAATCTCTTTCCTGGAGATCATTTCTTTCTGGCCTCTTTCTTGGTAATCTTGCTACTTCCCACCCAAATTCATTCCTGTACTGCTCTCTGGCTCAAACAAACTGAACTTGGAAGTGGACAATTTTCTGTCCCAGGGAATGGTCTTGGTATCTTTTGATTGACCTTCAAATTTCCTTGGATGTACTCCCAATCAACTACATAACCATTATTATTACAGAAAATCAGAATTTTAGAATTACAAGATACCTCAGTGGTTAACCCATAACCAAAAGGAGTCCCCACTATAACATAATCAACAAATATTTATCCAGCTTATGCTTAAATAATTCAATAAGAATCAACCCAGAATCTTCTATAGTAATCTATTCTTCTTTTGTATATTCCGAATTACTAGGAAATTGGGGATATATTGAACCTAACTTTACCTCTTTGTAACTCATTACTTCTAGTTCTACCATAGAATATATTGTAATCCATGTAGATTAAATGCTTACAAAGATGGTTAATTTCAAACACCCTCTTTAATTTGGAAGCTATGCTTCGTTTTACTTAGCAGAAATGTAAATGAATTTAAGGTTTGGCAAAGCCATAATGAGCTTTCGCTAACTCCCTAAAAAATGTCACATTTAATATTAAGTGTTCTTGACATTATTGGAAGGGTTGTATGCTTCACATGATAAATTTTTTGAAAGCTTTTCATTTTATGTGTCTTCGAAATTATGAATATTTGTGACTGGAACATCTACTTTATAAGTTATTATTATTGTTGTTGTTAGTATAATTTAATATAATAGTTATTTGGTAGCAGAGATGTGATGAGGGCCCACTATCAAAATTCTGTGTCACAGGCTGTTTCCACTGTGTCTTACTATCTTTGTGGAAACCATCAAAATAGAGTTTAAAAAGAGCAAAAGTAAGAAAATTAAGAAAAACATGAAGAAAATGGTAATCATATACGTGTGTGTGTGTGTGTGTGTGTGTGTGTGTGTGTGTGTGACAAAGATATTCAGAGTTCTGGAAGGTATGCCTTCCTATTGCTCAATATTATGTTAACTGATTATTATTGTTGAAAAATACATTTTTTCAATTTAATTAGAATTTCAAAGGTGTAGCATTAAATCAGGAAAAAATGTAATTAAATTCAACATGAGTATACTGAGTGTAAGATTTATATAATTTAATGAAAGGTCTTAGGGTACTACATTTATTCCAAAGTGTGTTGTAGAAGCATGTAGAAAAGTATTAAGAACTAAATATACTAGTTTGTTTCTGTTGGGATTGATTGTTTGTCTCCAAAGCCAATGTAGGTTGAGGTTTTATCTCTGCATTTAGTGGACAAAAACATTGAGAACAGGCAACGTAGGGAGCAATTAGAGCAATTGAGCCAGTAAGCCAGTACTTGATAAGAATGGTATTATCTGGAAAATCCTGAGTTTGCAAAGCACCTAATGTCAGGTCCTTTAGGTGGCAAGAAGAATCAACTCTCCTGTTGGATATTGTATCTATTCTCAGTTTCCATCATGCTTCTCCATCTTTGTTCTACTACTGCTCCTCAGACTGCCTCTTCTAAATCATTTTTGTACATACATATCACATTCCTAGTTATAATTGCATTCCAAGGTGCTGTCCTGGGCCTTCTTCATTTCTTTACCTTTTATCTAGGACATTGCCTGATAATAGCAGGTACACAAAAATTACTTGTTGATTGATTGACAAACCCACTAACATTTTTATATTTAATATTTGAAAGAAAGACCTTTGTATAAGCTAAAATATAAAACTACAAAATATACCCATGTTACTATAATAGGAATGAAACCTCACAATTCATAATTGTAAAATTTCTGCATGTGACATCTTAATAGGAAAGTTTTATGTGCCCATATAAATATTTTATTTTTTTTCTATTTTTTTTTATAATTAAATTTATTTATTTAACTTTTAACATTCATTTTCACAAAATTTTGGGTTACAAATTTTCTCCCCTTTTATCCCCTCCCTCCCCAAACACCAAGCATTCTAATTGCCCCTATGACCAATCTGCTCTCTCTTCTATCATCCCTCTCTGCCCTTGTCTCCATCTTCTCTTTTGTCCTGTAGGGGCAGATAGCTTTCTATACCCCTTTACCTGTATTTCTTATTTCCTAGTGGCAAGAACATTACTCGACAGTTGATCCTAACACTTTGAGTTCCAACTTCTCTTCCTCCCTCCCTCCCCACCCCTTCCCTTTGGAAGGCAAGCAATTCAATATAGGCCATATCTGTGTAGTTTTGCAAATGACTTCCATAATAGTTGTGTTGTATAGGACTAACTATATTTCCCTCCATCCTATCCTGTCCCCCATTACTTCTATTCTCTTTTGATCCTATCCCTCCCCATGAGTGTCGACCTCGAATTGCACTCTCCTCCTCATGCCCTCCCTTCTATCATCCCCCCCACCCTGCTTGTCCCCTTATCCCCCACTTTCCTGTATTGTGAGATAGGTTTTCCTATCAAAATGAGTGTGCATTTTATTCTTTCCTTTAGTGGAATGTGATGAGAGTAGACTTCATGTTTTTCTCTCACCTCCCCTCTTTATCCCTCCACTAATGAGTCTTTTGATTGCCTCTTTTATGAGAGATAATTTGCCCCATTCAATTTCTCCCTTTCTCCTCCCAATATATTTCTCTCTCACTGCTTGATTTCATTTTTTTTTTTAAGATATGATCCCATCCTATTCAATTCACTCTGTGCACTCTGTCTCTATCTATGTGAGAGTGTGCGCATGTGTAATCCCACCCAGTACCCAGATACTGAAATGTTTCAAGAGTTACAAATATTGTCTTTCCATGTAGGAATGTAAACAGTTCAGCTTTAGTAAGTCCCTTATGACTTCACTTTGCTGTTCACCTTTTCATGGTTCTCTTCATTCTTGTGTTTGAAAGTCAAATTTTCTTTTCAGCTCTGGTCTTTTCATCAAGAATACTTGAAAATCCTCTATTTCATTGAAAGAACATTTTTTCCCCTGAAGTATTATAGTCAGTTTTGCTGGGTAGGTGATTCTTGGTTTTAGTCCTAGTTCCTTTGACTTCTGGAATATCCTATTCCATGCCCTTCGATCCCTTAATGTAGAGGCTGCTAGATCTTGTGTTATCCTGATTGTATTTCCACAATACTTGAATTGTTTCTTTCTAGCTGCCTGCAGTATTTTCTCCTTGACCTGGGAACTCTGGAATTTGGCCACAATGTTCCTAGGAGTTTCTCTTTTTGGATCTCTTTCAGGCGGTGTTCTGTGGATTCCTTGAATATTTATTTTGCCCTCTGGTTCTAGAATCTCAGGGCAGTTTTCCTTGATAATTTCATGAAAGATGATGTCTAGGCTCTTCTTTTGATCATGGCTTTCAGGTAGTCCCATAATTTTTAAATTGTCTCTCCTGGATCTATTTTCCAGATCTGTTGTTTTTCCAATGAGATATTTCACATTATCTTCCATTTTTCCATTCTTCTCTCTTTGTTCTGTGATTTCTTGGTTTTTCATAAAGTCATTAGCCTCCATCTGTGCCATTCTAATTTTGAAAGAACTACTTTCTTCAGTGAGCTTTTGAATCTCCTTTTCCATTTGGCTAATTCTGCTTTTGAAAGCATTCTTCTCCTCATTGGCTTTTTGAACCTCTTTTGCCAATTGAGTTAGGCTAGTTTTCAAGGTGTTAATTTCTTCAACATTTTTTTGGGTCTCCCTTAGCAGGGAGCTGATCTGCTGTTCATGCTTTGACTTCATGTCTCTCATTTCTCTTCCCAGCTTTTCCTCCACCTCTCTAACTTGATTTTCAAAATTCTTTTTGAGCTCTTCCATGGCCTGAGCCCATTGGGTGGGCTGGGACACAGAAGCCTTGATTTCTGTGTCTTTGCCTGATGGTAAGCATTGTTCTTCCTCATCAGAAAGGAAGGGAGGAAATGCCTGTTCGCCAAGAAAGTAACCTTCTATAGTCTTATTTCTTTTCCCTTTTCTGGGCATTTTCCCAGCCAGTGACTTGACCTCTGAATATTCTCCTCACACCCACCTCGCCTCCTGATCTTCCCAGCCAGCGTTTGGGGTCTGAGATTCAAATGCTGCTTCCAGCCTCAGGGCTTTTGGCGGGGGCAGGGCTGCTATTCAGTATGAGATTATGTTCTGGTGCTGAGGTCGGGGCAGGGCCACCTCTCAGGCTCAGTTCCCTCAGGGGGTTTATGCACAGACCTTCCACAATGGATTCAGGCTCCCGCAGCTTGGGGAGCCCCTGTCTGCAGCCGCCTCTCAACTTCTAACTCCCGGGGAGGCCTGAATTATGGGGGCACCCCACTCCCCTCTCGACCCGCCAAAGAGACTCTCTCACCTGTCACCTGTGGGAGGAGGGACTTGTGCGGCCGCTAGAGATCCCGTCCCTGAAGCCTGCTTGGATCTGTTTCTCTCGGTGCCGCAGTCATGGCCGCAGCAGGTCTGGGCTGGGCATTGCGTCTGCAGCGCGACGGACCTTTTGCGAGAGGTTTGCAGATCCCTCTGTGGGTGGAGGGATCCACGTGGCCGCTGGAGATCCTGTCTGTGAAGCCTGCTCAGATCTTTTCCTCTCGGTGCCGTGGCCGCTGCAGGGCTGCACTCAGCTCCCAGTCCCGGCGCCCAGTCCGCAGCGTGAAGGACCCCCCGCGAGAGGTTTGCAGGTCTCTCTGGAACAGAAATCTCCCTCGCTCCAATGTTCCGTGGCCTCTGGGTGTGGAATTCGCCGTGAGTTACTTCCCTGTAGCCATTCTATGGGTTGTGGGTTCAGAGCTATGTGTATGTGCGTCTTTCTACTCCGCCATCTTGGCTCCGCCCCCCCATATAAATATTTTAGAACAACTGGGTTGTCCCAGAGTGTGATGGTCTAGTTAAGCATAGACTTATATTTTCATCATAATTAGGCTTCTAAATACATGCTCAAACTTACTGTACATACCTGTTTCCAAAATTATGACTTATTTAAATATCATACATAAAAGTCCCTACTTTATTCCCTACTTCTCTTATTCTAAAGAGAGGACTAACTTGCAAAAACTTGAAAAGAATGTTACTAATGCTAAGCACTTGAGCTATGGAAGCAAAATGTACATTAACATAAAATAAAACTATTCACACACCAAATGATACATATGGAACCATACTTACACAGACACTGTGAACCAGTATATGCTAATACACACAGTTTGTGATACATGAATGACCATGTATGGAATAACAAAATTTTTAAGTGCCTAGTATATAAACATTTCCATAATTATGATGATGTCATAGAAAATCAGCAAAATACACTGCAAAAAATGTCTATTGAATTTTGACTCTAACAGTACATAGATTTATTGTGGGAAAACATAGAGAGAGAGAGTAGAATAAGCAATGATATAATTATAAAATCGATGTATTTAGAGCTGGTTGAATTGCCAGATTGAAATAGTATTTGATAATAGTATAATGTCAACATGGCAAGAGGCATATATTGGATTGATAGGCTAAATAGTGGTGGGGAGCCTGCCCCTTAATGAAAAGGATTTGTCTTGACTCGGCAGAGTCAAGATGGAAGAGCAGAAAGACACACACACTCTAGCTCTTCCCCCACAGTCCGTAAAATACCTGTAAAAAATGACTCTCAACAAATTCTAGAGCAGCAGAAACCACAGAATGACAGAGTGAAAGAGATTTCCAGCCAAAGGTAACTTGGAAGGCTGACAGGAAGGTCTATCCTCCAGAAGCTGAGCTGAGTGGAGCCCAGCCCTGGCCATGTGGCACTGGAAGGAACAGGACCATAACAGGCCTCCAGGGCAGAATCCCCAGCAGGGAGGGTCTCAGCCCACAAGCACCAAAGAAAGCTTCAAAGGTCAGTGAGAAGGCTTTCCCAAGGAGGCAAAAGGGGAGTAGGATCCCCCCCAGCACTGGCCCCAGGAGGTGGCGGCGATAGCTGTGGCACCAACAGTGATAGCTGCGGTGGTAGCAGCAGCAGTGGTGACAGCACCTGCAGTATGAAGCACTCTGTCAGCCTTGAGTGGTGGCCCTGTCCCTGTGTAAAGCTCATGGGAGAATTGAGCAATTGATCTGAATCTCAGCACTGAGCATGGTCCTGGGGTGAGGAGGAGCACTAGGATACTCCCCTTGACAAAGAATTCAGAAGTCAAGTAACTGCCTGGGAAAATGTTCGAAAAAGGGAAAAAAATAAGACCATAGAAAGTTACTTTCTTGGTGAACAGGTATTTCCTTCCATCCTTTCAGATGAGGAAGAACAATGCATACTGTCAGAGGAAGTCAAGGCTTCTGCATCCAGTACCTTCAAAATGAATATGCATTGTGTTCAGACCATGTAAGAGCTTGAAAAGGGAGTCAACAGCTTGATAAAGGAGACCCAAAAAACTGTTGAATAAAATAACGCTTTTGAATAACTCAATTGGAAAAAGATGTCCAAAAAGTCAATGAGAAGAATGCTTTCAAAAGCAGAATTAACCAAATGGAAAAAGGGATTCAAAAGCTCCCTGAAGAAAATAGTTATTTAAAAATGAGAGTGGAGCTGAGGGAAGCTAATGACTTTATGATAAACAAAGAAATTACAAAACAAAACCAAAAGAATGAAAAAATAGAAGATAATGTGAAATACATGATTGGAATAACAACTGACCTGGAAAATAGGTCCAGGAGAAACAATTTAAAAATTATGGGACAACCTGAGAGCCATGATCAAAAAAAGAGTCTAGTCATTATCTTTCATGAAATTATCAAGGAAAACTACCCTGATATTCTAGAACCAGAGGGCAAAATAAATATTAAAAGAATCCACCAATCACTGCCTGAAAGAGACCCGAAGACAGAAACTCCTAGGAGTATTGTGGCCAAATTTCAGAGTTCCCAGGTCAAGGAGAAAATATTGCAAGCAGCTAGAAAGAAACAATTCAAGTATTGTGGAAATACAATCAGGATACCATAGTATCTGGCAGCATCTACATTAAAGGATCAAAGGGCTTGGAATAGGATATTCCAGAAGTCAAAAGAACTGGGATTAAATCCAAGAATCACCTACCCAGCAAAACTGAGTATAAGTTTCCTTCGAGGAAAAAAATGGCTATTCAACAACATGGAGGACTTTAAAGTATTCTTGATGAAAAGACCAGAACAGTATTGAAAATTTGACTTTCAAACATAAGAATCAAGAGAAGCATGAAAAGGTAAACAGGGAAGAGAAATCATAAAGAATTTTCTAAAGCTGAACTGTTTACATTCTTACATGGAAAGATAACATTTGTAACTCTTGAGACTTTTCTCAGTATGTGGGTAAGTGGAACGAGTATACACACACACACACACACACACACACACACACACAGCCAGAGAGCACAGGTTGAGTTGAATCAGAAGGGATGGTATCCATAAATAAAAATAAAATTAAGGTCTGAGAGAGGAATTTATTGGGAGGAGAAAGGAAGAAATGGAATGGGACAGGCTATTACTCATAAAAGAAATAAGAAAAAATCTTTTTCAGTGGAGGAGAAAAGGGAGGATATGAGAGGTGAAAAGTGAAGCTTACTCTCTTCACATATGGCTTAAGGAGGGAATAACATGCTCACACAATGTGGTATGAAAATCTATCTTACACTACAGGAAAGTAGGGGAGAAGGTGACAAGTGGCATAAAGGGGATGACAGAATAGACAGCAAATGGGAGAAGGGTAAGCAATTATAAGTAAACACTTTGGGGAGGGACAAGGTCAAAAGACAGAATAAAATAAATGGGGGGGCATTCATAAGATGGAGGGAAATATAGTTAGTCTTCCACAACCTAACTATTATGGAAATTGTTTGCAAACTAAACATATATACGCTATATTGAACTGCTTGACTTCTCAGTGGGGATGGGTGGGGAGGGAAGAAGGGAAAGAAGTTGTAATTCAAAGTTTTAGGAATGAATGTTGAGAATTGTTTTTGCACACAACTGGGAAATATGAAATACAGGTAATGGTTTATAGAAATTTATCTTGCCCTACAAGACAAGAAAGAAGATGGGGATAAAGGAAGGGTTTGGTGTGATGGAAGGGAAGGCAGATTGGGGGAAGGAGTAATCAGAATGCATTGTATTTTGGTGTGGGAGAAAGGGAGAGATGGGGAGAAAATTTAGAACTCAAAATTTTATGTAAATGAATGTTGAAAACTAAAAATAAATAAATAAACATAAAAAGATTATATACTGTAAATTATGTGTAATTATTCATAGTTGCCCAATGTGTAAAAGGATAAATATATATCCACTGCTGGGTTTACCCAATATCTTGTGGGCAAGGCAAAGGCACAGAATCATTCATTGACAAACTCTAGGCCTTGACTCCTCAGTTGACAAGCCAAATAATTCTTGCTTTTCAGCACACTTATTCTCCACCTTGTGTGTTGAAGTTTGGATTATTTTTCAGACTTAGCATCACTAGACTAGTTCAGTTTCACAAGATTTAGAATTGGAAGGTAACTTAGATGTGATCTAGTCCAATACCTTCATTTTATAGATGAGAAAACAGGCCCAGAGACATGAAATGAATGATCTGCTTTAGCATCCTTGCGTCAAAGACTTTTGTTTGCTTGAGGAACTTTTGGATTAATTCTACCAAATAAAAGCTACTTCTACCACCTCAATTATTGTGTATAATTGAGACTTATGTGTTAGATTCTAAATATGGAACATATACTGTCCTTGATGATGAAAACATGCCTCTATGGAAAAAGTGGAAGATTTGTTCCATCATTCTGTCTTCCTCCTTTCTTCCAGTTAGATCAGACTATCCGATACATAAACTTTTTATATACACTAATTATGGAAATTCAGGAAAAGTTTATTTTGGCTTCCCCTTAAAAGACTTAGGTTACCAAAACTCTTCTAGGATTATGACATGGTTTCCAAGAGGTGAAGAAAATGTGACTGTAGATTTATTTCTATCAAATTCAGACATAGGTTTTCTATAGGTAAGAGAAAAGGGAGATCAGAAGGCTTGATTTATAAAAGCTTTTACAATGTGTTTGAGGAGCATTTGTTGCCTTTTAATAGTGTTATATCCTACAGTGACTTTACATTTCAAAAAATTAACTATGATCTTATATTAGGAATGGAAAGAAAATACAGAATTATATTCAGATTGCTGTCCCCCAGATTTAGCAAAAATGTTCTAATGCATAAAGGTATAAATCACATTTAACTTTAAAAATATCCTTTATTTACTTAACTAGAGTAAAAATATTAATAAGCAATTGAAATTTTGTCAGAAGCAAATGATGATATATTGGAATCCTTTACAAGTTTGTCAATAAAGAAAAAATACTTCATTTTAGCAACTTTATAGTCGCATTTAGAGGTATAGAAAAATGTGTATGTATCTTGCAAATTATGTAAGTAAATATGTTTCAGGAATCTGAAAAAAATATGTTTGCCTAAATGTTTTTGGATCTATTGTAATTCTTCACAAATTTTTATTACCTTTAATTTAGTTGTCTCAGTTTTGGCTACACTGTGCAATTCAAAGAGGAAGCAAACTGAGATATTTCTCACAGGGTAATCCTATCCAGAGGTGAGAAACCTGCAGCTTCAAGGCCACATATTCCCCACCCCTACCATATACTATAATTTATAAATTTAAAAAGGGATTCTTTGCATGGTAACTTTTAGAAATTCAACAGATTCAAAATTCTAACTCAGTTCCCTCTTTGTGTTGTAGGAAGTGTCCCTGTGTTCTCAAATGTTAATGAATGAAAGCTTTCAAAGGCCCCACGACCCTGGAAGGACTTCAAGTCTAAGTTTAAAATTGCATGAGCTTTTTTACTACCATGCTCTGATGTAGATTCATACACATAATACATTAAAATCTTTGAATCTTTTTTTTGTCCCATAGAAATGGTTTTCCAGCCTTGCCTCCCCTATTGCATACTTTTGAACTTGATTTTTTTTAACCTAAGTTACTATTTTACATTTACCTCTTTCAATTTATCTTATTGGATTTATTTCATCATTCTGTCCCGTATTTTGTATTCTGATGGTGTCATCTAACATGCCACCAAGAGTCTAGGAGTTCCACTGGAGTGTGGGAGAATCAGCAAAAAGACGAGGTTAGCTGGACTTTAGTAAATGTGGAAGTAATGTCTATTAAGGGGGAAAGGTAGGCTAGATCTAGGTGGAAAAAAGATTTAATTATCAAAGAAGTTTGTGTTTGGTCCTAGAGGCAATAAGAGAGCCACTGGAGTTTATTAAGCAGTAGAATATTCTAGGAATATTACAGTAGTAGCAATGTGGCAGATTCAAGTCAGGAGAGATGTGGCAGCGAGAGCAATTAGGAGACTCTTGGAGTAGTTTAGGTGGGAGATAATGATGGAATGAGTGGAGAGAAGGGCTTAATCATGATTTGCTTAGTTCATGAAAATACATGCACCGAATACTTGACTGCTTCTTCTAAACTCATGTAATAACTTCTCTCCAAATAAAGAGCAATGGCATGACCATAGTGATATGTTCCTCTCTCTCTCTCTCTCTCTCTCTCTCTCTCTCTCTCTCTCTCTCTCTCTCTCTCTGTATACACACACACACACACACACACACACACACATATGTATAAATAACATTGTTTATATTACAATTCAGTGCCACTGGAGGAAAATAGAGAATGAGGCTTGTCAGATACTAGAAATAGGAGATCCCTCTCTATACCTATGGACACAAATGAGATAAACAACTGGACAACCCTCTTCATTCATTCTCTCTTGGTCTCTCCAAATATATATATAAACATATATATAGTATATATTATACACACATATACATAGATATACACATATATTCTGTAACTACATATTACCTAGTATTGTGATTTCATATAATCACATTTAATATATGTACATATAGTATGGACATATAGTAAATATTATATGTCTATAATATATACACATATAATAGTAATATTGTATATATACACATACATATATGTATATAATTTTTTCAGTCATTTCAGTTGTGTTCAACTCTTGGTGACTTTATTTGGGGTTATCTTGGCGAGATACTGGAGTGGTTTGTCATTTCTTTCTTCACTTCATTTTATAGATGGGGAAACTGAGGCACATAGGATTAAGTGACCTGCCCAGCATCATGCAACTAGTAAGAGTCTGAGGCCAGATTTGAATTCACAAAAAAAGTCTTCTTGACTCCAGCCAAACACTCTACCCACTGTGCCAGCTAACTCTCTCTCTCTCTCTCTCTCTCTCTCTCTCTCTCTCTCTCTCTCTCTCTCTCTCTCTCTCTGTCTCTCTCTCTCTAAATACATATATATGTATAATATACACATATATGTATATATGTGTGTACAATATATATGTATCTATCTACCTGTAATTATATAAGTTCCTGAAAATGTCTGCAGGAATGAAGTTTTAATGGGCCAATTTCTCTATCACTTTCATCATATAAGCAATTTTCCAGAGTCCAATTTAAAAAAATGTTATTCCATTTTTAACAAGCATTATCCCACTATCAGTGGTTTGCCTACATGTGTTTAATTCCTTCTTTAAAATCAAGAACAAGAGAGAATTTGCTTACTTAGCTCATCATGTAGGCAATCATACGATCCCCAAACTCTTATAAATGTACACCTACATAGACTCATCTGCACTAAAGAATCAGCTCCCATTTTACTGCTAAATCTCTCTCACTTTAATATTGAAGTTGTAGAATTATTTGTGCCCTTATTACTTATCTGCACAGAACTCAATGGCTGGAAACGTTTAATGGCAGTATTTGAGTTAGATATAAAACATCACTTTGTAAGTACTTTTTATTTTTCAAAGGATATGGGGTACTACCTATTAAAACAAACAAAATCTGGTGGAAATGACTCAAAAATACCAATAGATTTAAAGTAATCATCAGTCAAGCACCAATATTGGTAATTGCTAATTGATAACCCAGAAAAGGCATCTTTTATATTCAGTTTACTTACTCGATCTTCCTATAGCAGAAATACATTCGACACTTAACTCCAGTGAATTATATCCAAAATGAGATTGACCAATATGCTAATATGATGCTAGTGTTAAAGATGTCTTTAGAAATATGAAAAAAGATTAATATTCAGTCCATTAGTGAAAAGACTTTTAACCTGTATCTGTCTAGCAATGACATAATAACTCACAGAAGTTCACCAAAGAATACCCCTTTTAGACACTTATTTCTGGATATAAGGATCTACCTTACATTTTGCTCCAATATTTTAAGAACCTGTGACTTCAGGCGTATGATATTCCCTATATGGATAAAGACATTAGACCCTAGACTCCTTAGTATGAGTCCTGATCAATGAACTCAACATCCAAAAGACAAGCACTAAATGTTCTTTCAACATTGCACTAAGTGAACACTAGGAAGTCAAAAAAAGGTAGGAAGAGTTACTGTGGCTGAAGAAAATTCACAGTCCCACATGCAACCTAAGCCTTTGTGCATATCATAGGCTTATGCACATTGATAACCTGTCTTCAAAGCCTTTCCAATGTCCTAGGTCAACATTTCAGCATTATTTTATGGGGTTTTTAACTGAATCTTAATATGAAATGAAAGCCTATTTGTGAAAACACTGATTTTCAAGAGTGCATATCAGTTTAAAACACTGTGTCATATTAATACTAAAATAGATCATTTCTAACCACATATTCCATATGGAAAATTATTCATTTATAGTTATACTTAATTTCTTTTTCTCAAAAAAATTCTTATAGTAAAACTGTGTAATAAATTAGGAAACATCAGAGATAACCAAAATGTAACATAACCTCTAAGACATAACTATGTGTTACTTAAGAATCCAATGTATTTAGAAATGTTGTAAACTTTCTTTTAAAAATGATTCAAGACTTCATTACTTTTTTCCTTCATTGTTTTCTGTGCTTAAATAATTTATAAGAGAAATCTGACATTATTTTAAGAAAGCAAATAGTTTTGATGAAACAAGCAAGTTTTCACAAATTTTTATGGCAGTCTACTTTAGTCACACAGCCAATAAAAATGTGTGGCTTAACTGAGCAAGAGCCTTAGAGACTTCCTCAAGAGGGTGATCAGATATCTAGATCATATGAGATTGATATATACGCAATAGTGGACATACCTTGCTTTAATGATGTTTTATTCAAATTAAATGACTCAGAAAAGTAGTAAATATGCTGAGCAAAGTTATTGGCCCACATTACGGAGCATGTCTTACAGAGTACCAATTAGATAGAGGGTTCTTATTCAGAATAAAATTCTCCAGATTCTTCTGTACATAGGATGACATCCTGTACCCCTATAATCCCATAAATTTGAATTGCCTCCTCCATGAAATCCACTGCCATTCAAAAGAGATTATCTTCACTGTCTGAGTTATTTTTTTCTTTTCCTGAAGAATGAATAGTACTTATTTTTTGGCTATAAATAACTCACCAAGTTAGTCAACATTTATATACATGTTACATAAGTATTACAGAAAAACAATAAATTGTAACAGTAGAGAGAATATCCAGATTTATAACATTGAGGAATCACTGAGGTGCCAAAGTAGATTTGATTTTTAATGATAAAAATCTGTGTAAGAGAATTATATTTAACCATCACTCCAGCACACATTTCCTCTTTAAAAGCTAAAAGATCTGATTTTTACTTGCTTCAGCAGCACTGAAATATGTGTGTATATAAACCATATTATTCAACATCTGTTTTATTATGCCATAGTTGACTTAGATTTTTATTTAAAGGTGTCTATTAGGACTCTCCAAACATGCAGGACAATTTGAGTTCAGGGAAAATTGATACTTAATACATAAAGCCCTTTTGAGTAATCTACCCAGTTCATTTATAGTAAACCACAAAGCAGGATAGGGTTACCTGAGTGCCCTTCTGCCATAAATTCAATTTGCATAGCTTGGATATATTGCTCTAGTAATTCAAATATATAAAATAGTATCATTAAAGATTTAGGTCTCATTGAAAAATTTGGACATTGTGTTTTAAACTTTTTACATAGATTTGGAAGAACTTCATAATTAACAGAAAATGTATTCAACGTATGTGACTATGTATTATCCTAATTTCTAAAACATTTCTTCTAAGTCCTAATGAAAGAGCAATACAAAGAAAGGGATAATGTATAAATCTGAGTGAGGTGGAGGGAGATTAATCTGTCTTGCAGACAGGAGAACCAAAAGTATCTCAAAGAATAATGCAAAACTCAGGTAAATAAGGGAGGTAAATTATTGTTATTCCCATTCCCCCATTTTTATATTAGTAAAGTAAAGCTAAAATTAACATCAAGGGCAACCTGAAGGGAAAACAAAGTCATATTAGAGAGGTTTTATGGACGTGTGTATAAGTAGCTCCACTTACTTTATTTTGGTATAGTTTTGGTACAGTTTTGGTGGGCTCTTGTTAACTAAGTCAACTCCTCCTCTGGCTTTCTCTATGGTCAGTCTCTCAAAGCTGAAGAAAACAATAAGACTTTTGTCTATTGGTTGTAAGGTAACTCAATTTGATGGTAGGTGGTGGGAGACTCTGCTCAGTGACTGAGACCTAAAATTCTTCATTTAGTCAGACTCATAAAACTCTACCACTTAAAGACTAACTGACAAATATATAAATTTTGAAGCAAACTACATTAAAGGTAAGGTTATAATGGTAACATGACAGATATAATTTTATTAAAATATTGTTTAAGAAAATCAGCCTATTTTAAATAAAACCTATTTAAGTGAAAAATACTATGCTTTTGATGATGGCTTATATATTATCCATGATTCAAAGAAGATGATGACATCAGGGAAATGATGACATGATTTGCAGTTGACTTTGATTTGAGTTAGGGAGGGCTGTGCAAGGTCAGTAGCATCACTTTCTCCTCCAGAGCCATCTGAGTCCAGTGGCCTATACATTCAATGGGCATTACCTCACTCAAAGTGAGAACCTGAAAAGGCCTTAGCCTAAAAGGACCAGGGTCTCCCATTGCATCCTGGGCCATCTCTAGTCATCCTGATGAATATCTGGCCCCTGGACCTAAATGGCTCTGGAGGAGAAAATGATGCTAGTGACCTTGCACAGGCCTCCTTCACTCCAATCAAAGTCAACCGTAGGTCATGTCATCATTTCCTTGATGTCATGGTCCTCTTCAAAAACAAAGAACTTGTGAGTAGACCAAGTTGCCTGAATAGGGACCCAGTAAGTTGGGTAACAGCTCAATCTCTCCTTCTCCTTTTCCTGTCCAAAGGAAGGTAAAATTTGATGGCCAGAAGCTGCCCAGTTAACTTGGGGTTTACTGGCTAGATTTCTTATTCTCTCTGTCTCATTCTTTCTCTCTCTCTCTGTCTCTGTTTCTGTCTCTGTCTCTCTTTCTCTCTCTGTCTCTCAGTCTGTTTCTCTCTCTCTGTCTCTCTCTCAAAACCTTTAATCCAGTTAACACTGAAGCTCATAGATTGGACCACAATAGGTCCCTGCTCAAGCTCCACTGAATGGCTGTATTTTGGGTGCTACTGGCTTAGAGTGAATGTCAATGATAACTATTTCTTTGGAACAGCAACCGTGAGGGTCTTCCCTTCCCAGATTGACATTTTTTCTTCTTCTTTCTAATTAAAGGAACCATCCCTTTACTCATTTCTTAAAGAAGTCTATTCACACAATGGGTGCTACCTCACTCAAAGTGAGAACCTGAAAAGGCCTTAACCTAAAAGGGTCAGGGTCTTCCACTGCATCTTGGGCCACAGTCATCCTGATGACTATCTGGCCACTAGCCCCAGATAGCTCTGGAGGAGAAAGTGAAGCCAGTTACCTTGGACAGCCCTCCCTCACTCATGTCAAAGTCACCTGGAAGGCAAGTCATCATTTCCCTGATGTCATGATCCTCTTCGAAAACAAAGGACAAACACAACAATATATTATTTATGGTAATATGCATTTACTAGTATTTGTAGTATGAAAATTCTCATTTTTTCTTTCAGGTTGCTTTTAAATGTCTAGGATACCGGAGTCCTTCAGCAAATACATTAATATAGAGATGAAAATAGACCTAATAAATACTGAATTTTGCAAGTATATCAATAAAAATCATCATAAAATAAAGTTACATGGATTTATTTGTATTTTGCATAAGCAAATCACAATATCTGAATATATTTTGGATATCCAAATAACAAGAAGTATATGCACATATCATATACCTATTTACATAATGAAATTGGGTTTTAAACTCTTGATCTAGGTGCTTTTCCAATAGTATGAAAAATATTTAACTGAATAATTGACATCTCTAAAGCATTTTCCTATCTCAAAATAATAATAATAATCAGAAAAGACATGTACATAATATGCAAACATGATCTCTATTACATACTCTGTGCACATAGACATTATTTAAGAAATAAAACTACTTCAGAACATATGACAATGCTTCACTACGCATTGCATAATTTTTTTCGGGGGAAAGCCAGGACATTATTAAAAGTAATTTAGACAGTAGTGAATACTGGACTGGATTTATTTTTTACCACAAACTTCATAAATTGTAACTCATGACACAGTTAGGATATATAGCAGAATAAAAATAGCTCAGCAAAATTTTTGTCAGACTCATCAGAGAATCAAGGATTTAAGCTGTCATTCTGAAGTTAATCTGACCTCTTTTATAATGTGTCTAAGTCATGGGTCAAAAGGAAAGGAAAAAAACTAGAACATTAAAAAAATCATGACATTGCAGAAACAAAAGAGTTTCTGTACCATGAATATTAATTTCAAATGTAGTTGCAAGGAGAGTCACTGTGTTTCTATATGTTTGTATGTGTGTACACATATATCCTGAGGTATAGTATCCACAAATAAGAAATCAAAATACACTGAGATATTTCAAGCATATGGATTCATTCTATAACAATTGCTGACAAGTTAAAAAAATAAGTTTAAAAAAATAGTTAAATATTTCAGTATAGTAATGTGTAGAGGTTGTTACATGTTCAAGTATTAATTTATTTATGTTTCCCCTTAACACTTCTGAATGTTGATCACTAGTGCGTAAGAAATTACACAGGCATATGTAGACATTTTGTACCTTTGGAATTATATGTAATATAGAGAGGCAATACAATGGAGTAGATAGAAATCCAGTGTTCAAGTCAGGAACATTTAGTAACCCTTTGCAAGTCATTTAATCTCATTGCTCTAGCTAACTGCTTAAGACTGAAAAGTTACAATGAAGGTTTTGACTTGCATTGGAACAGAGGGTTTCTTCATCCAAGGAGTCCCTTATATCAATCATTTCACAGATTCAACCTTTATCGTATTTAAATAATATGGATCTAACATATATAAAAGCAAAATTCTTTTTGAACTGGCCTCTTAAAGAAAAATAAAAGCCATTTTTATCTAAAGCTTTAATTTCTATGTAAAAGGGAAAACTGAACAACTTGAGATTGAGGGCCATGTAAAACAAATGCATAAGTTAAAACACTGCCAAATTGATCAGCATCTAAGGTGATTATTTGCCACATTCCTTCGTCTAGGAGACAAAATTTAAAGACAAATAGTAGTTGTCCTTGTTTCATAAAGTAATTTCCCCCCCCTAGTGTCTCAGCAGCAACAACAAAATTCCTCTATGCTTAATTTTTTTTTTCTAAAATGAAACTGGTTACCCACCAATTTCCTACATTGCTAATATTGAACAAAATTAGGTTATCTCCAAATTTCTACACTTTATTGTATAAGATATATTATGTCTTGAACTCACTGATGATTTTCAGTAAATAAAATTTACTCAAAAAGCAAGAAATGTAATCTACAAATAACTCCCAAACTTATTATGAACCTCATATTTCAAGTTCCCACTATTACAGAATCTTGTACAAAGAACTGCTGATAAATAGAAAAACAAATGCATTTGTGATTTGAGGTATCTCTTTCTCTTCCCAAGTGCTGTAGAGCAAAGAAATCACTGAGAGAAAGGTACAGACAAGGCAAAGGGTTAGATAGCCAGTTCTAAAATAAGTTACTATTAATTGTTGTCTGACAGATAAGAATATGATACCTTAATGGAATGTAGCTCATGTAATCCTCATTTTAGGTACTTTAGCTGAACAAATCAGCATTCTTTTGATATAGCTTTATTTTTGACTACCTAATTTAGTTGTTCTCTCTTTATTGTGAAGGCTACTAAATCTAAGTAAATGAAATTGAATGCTGTACAGAGAGTGCCTTACTCCTAGTATGCTGACTGTGTGGTATTATGCCAGGAAGGCTTTTTAGTCCCTGAATTCCATCCCATGTTCCTGAAAGGTTCTATTTAATTTTGACACACTTCCAGAAATTTCAGTAACTAAAATTTTACTTTAGTATTCCACGAAAAAAGAGTCTTCTTTCAAAATAAAATTGCAGCTGGAAAAGTCAAGACATTAGACTTTTACATTTTACTATGAATTAATTTAATCAAATTTATTTCTATGTTCTGCTTAGCTAAAATCTACTAGAAAGATTATTTAGAAAGAAGGGGCCATTATATTAAATGCATCCTTTTCATATCATGACTTAATAAAAATTATATATAATAAAGGGCCATGGAAAGATAGATTAAAAATTAATTGGAGGATAAAAAAATCGAATCCTAAAGAACGAGTGGTTCAAACTACAAATCACAGAAACAACCAATAACTTCATCAAAGGGAATGACAATAATACGACCACATACTAAAACATAGGAGATGCAGCTGAAGCAATTCTTAGGTGAAGTTTTATATCTGTAAATATTTACATGAATAAAATAGAGAAAGAGAAGATCAGTGAATTGGGCATGCAACTAAAAAAGCTAGAAAAGGAACAAATTAAAAATTCCCCACTGAATACCAAATTACAAAATCTGAAAAACAAAGGAGAGATTAATTAAAATTAAATAAATAAAAATTAAGAAAAATTAAGAAAACTATTAAAATAATAAATAAAATGATGAGGTGGTTTCATGGGGGGAAAAAACTAAATAAAATAGATAAACCTTTGGTTAATTTGATTTGAAAAAAGAAAGAAGAAAAGCAAGTTACCAGTATCAAAAGTGAAAAAGGTGTTCACCATCAATTAAGAGGAAATTAAAACAATAATTAGGAGCTATTTTGCCTAACTGTATGCCAATAAAAAAGACAATCTAGTAAAAGGGATGAATATTTCCAAAAATATAAATGGCCCAGATTAACAGAAGAGGAAAAAAATGCTTAAGTAGCCCTATTTCAGAACAATAAATTGAACAAACCAGAAATGAACTCCGGAAGAAAAAATTTCCAAGACCAGATGGATTTACAAGTGAATTCTACCAAAAATTTAAAGACCAATTAATTCCAATACTATATAAATAATTTGAAAAAATAGGAAAAGGACTCCTATCAAATTCTTTTAAAGATATAATACTCACATAGAGTCTCATTTAAGTACCACAATAGCCCCATTAAGAAGTTACTACAAGGGTCATTAATTCCACTTTATAAATGAGGAAAGTCAGGGAGGTTAACTGATTTGACCAAAATTACACATGTGGGATGGAAATCCAGGTCTTATTAACACAAATTATAATTAGCTTTCAGCTAATATGGTGCTGATACCTAAACCAGGAAGAGCCAGAACAGAGAAAGAAAATTATAGACCAATTTCCCTATTAAATATAGATGAAAATATTTTAAATAAAACATTCCAAAAAGATCAAAACAACTTATCACAAGGATAATACAGTATGACCAGGTGGGATTTATACCAGGAAATCAGAACTGGTTCAATATTAAGAAAATTGATAACTGACCATATCAATAATAAAGTTAACAGAAATAGTAATTATCTAAATAGACACAAAAAAAAATTTTCACAAAATATAGCACTCATTCTTTTGAAAACACTAGAGAGCACAGGAATAAATGGAGTTTTCCTTAAAATGTTAAGTAGGAAAATATCTAAAACCATCAGCAAGCATTATATGTAATGGGTATAAGCTAGAAGCATTTCAAATAAGATCAGGGGTGAAACAAGAATGTTCATTTTCACCACTGTTATTCAATATTGTACAAGAAATATTAGCATTAGCAATAAGTGAAGAAAAGGAAATTGAAGGAATAAGCAGTGAAGAAACAAAGCTATCACTCCTTGAAGAAGCTATAATAATATAATTAGAGAATCCTGGAGAATCAACTAAAAAAACTACTTGAAATAATTAACAACTTTAACAAAATTGAAGCCTATAAAATATACACTCATAAATCACTGGTATTTATTAGTAACAAAGCTCAGCAGCAAAAGATAGAAAGAGTAATTCAATTAAAAGTAACTCTAGACAATACAAAATATTTGGGAATCTACCTCTCAAGGCTAACCCAGGAACTATAAGAACACAATTACAAAACATTTTTCACACAAATAAAGTCAGGTCTAAATAATTGGGAAAATATCAGTTGTTCATGAGTAGGCTAAGCTAATATAAAAAAAATTTACAATTCTACCTGAATTAATTTACTTATTCAGTGCCATACCAAAGTACCAAAAATTTATTTTATAGAGTTAGAAAAAAATAACAAAATTTAATTGGAAGAACAAAAGGTCCAGAATATCAAGGGAATTAATGAAAAAGAAATGCAAAGGAAGAAAGTCTAATAATACTAGACCTAAAAGTCTATTATAAAGCAACAATCATCAAAACTACTTGAAACTGGCTAAGAAATAGAGTGGTGGATGTAATGTTAATTATGTCAAAGAGAGTTAAAGATCATCCCCACACATTATTGGGTGTGCCCATGAAGGGAAGCCTTGTTCTGTAGGAAGGCACACACCTTTTTTTAAAATTTCTAATGAGGCACTGGTTCTCAAGGGTTGTGATGCCCTCTGGTTCTGAAAAGTGTGTATCTACTCTGAGGTGAGGTTTTGTTTTGGGGCTTACTCACTGGAAATGTTTGTTCAGCCAGATAAAACCCTGGATAGCCTCTAAGGAGCACCCAGCTTTGAAAACCCAGATGTTGGTGCTTCTCTCCCTGGTAACTATGTATGCATGGTCAGAAAGTTGTATTTGTCTGTTGATCTGTAATGTGTGTATTACTTATGGTCAGACTTTTGGAAGCCTTGTCTATTGGTCTTTCTGTTTCTAATTTCTGCTTATAATTTCTGTTTGCATTTTCCCTGAAGTTCAAGGTGCTGAGTTTTCCCCCTGAACTAAGTGAATGATATATGTGTTTGATTAAAGTAAATTGTTAACCCCTCAAAAGTTGGTTTACTTTTAGAAAAGCAGGTCTAAAAATCTTTACAGCAGGCTCTCTTGTGTATGGTGGAGTCCTTATTGTTACAGTGGATCAATGAAATAGATTAGGTACACAAGACACAGTACTCAATGATTATAGTAATCTACTTCT
Source organism: Notamacropus eugenii (assembly GCF_028372415.1). Taxonomy (NCBI): domain Eukaryota; kingdom Metazoa; phylum Chordata; class Mammalia; order Diprotodontia; family Macropodidae; genus Notamacropus; species Notamacropus eugenii. The sequence continues at coordinate 187,374,357 of NC_092877.1, read as the reverse complement.
GATAAACCCAAAGACTCCAACTTCTGGTCTAAGAACTTTATATTTAACAAAAACTCCTGGGGAAACTGGAAAATAGTGTGGCAGAAACTAAGCATAGATCAACATCTTACACCCTAAACCAAGATAAATTCAAAATGGGTATAGAATTGAGACATAAAGAGTGATACTATAAGCAGATTAGGAGAACAAGAAATAGGTAACCTGTCAGGTTATCTGTCAGGTTACCCTATGGAAAAGGGAAGAATTTATGACCAAAGAAGAGATAGAGAACATTGTGAAATGCAAATTGGATCATTCTGATTACATTAAATTGAAAAGCTTTTGTTCAAACAAAGCCAATGCCACAAAGATTAAAAGGGTAGCAGAAAGCTGGGCAACAATATAGACAACCAGTTTGTCTGATAAAGATCTCATTTCTAAAATGTATGGAGAACTGAATCAAATTTATAAGAATACAAGTCATTCCCTCATTGATAAATGGTCAAAGGATACAGACAGTTTTCAGATGAAGAAATTCAAGTTATCTATAGTCATATAAAATAAATCACTTGATTAGAGAAATGCAGATTAAAATAACTCTGAGGTATCATCTCACACACATCATACTGGATAATATGACAAAGCAGGAAAAAGATAAATGTTGGAGAAGATATAGGAATATTGGAACACTAATGCATTGTTGGAAGAGTTATGATCATTCTGCAGAGCAATTTAGAACTATGTCCAAAGGACTATAAAACTGTACATTCCCTTTGATCCAGAAATCCCACTACTAGGTCTATATCCCAAAGAGATCATACACAAGGCAAAAGGATTCACATGTACAAAATATCTATAGCAACTCTTTTCGTGGTGATAAAGAACTGGAAATTGAAGGGACACCTATTAACTGAGGAATAGCTAAACAAGTTGCCATATATGAATACAATGGATTATTCGTGTGGTAAAAGAAATGATGAGCAGGCAGATTTCAGAAAAACCTGGAAAGACTTACATACACTGATACTAAGGGATGTGAGCAGAACCAGGAGAACGTTGTAAATAGTAAGAACACATTGTACAAGGACCAGCTTTGCATGAGCTCTTCTCAGCAATGCCATGATGTAGGACAATCCCAAAAGATTTATGATGTAAAATGTTACCATACCCTTTAGAACCGTGGAATCTCAATGCATATTGAAGTATACTATTTTTTTTTTTTGTTTTCCTTCTCATGGTTTTTCCCTTTTGTTCTGATTCTTCTTTCATGACATGACTAATGTGGAAATAGACCTAATAGAATTGTGCATGTATAGCACGTATCAGATTATATGCTGTCTTGGGGAGGGGGTAAGGGAGGATATTTAGAACTCAAAGATCTTAAAAAGTGAATGCTAAAAACTAAAAATAAATGAATCAATTCCTTAAATGGAGGAAAAATGGAACCATCATAATCATTGAGGGCATATCTGAATGAAGTGACTGTGGCATCTAGCAATCAACAAAAGTATTCTGAGAGGGAACAGAAGACTGTCAAAATGGGAGAATGAAAGAATAGGAAATGGAAGAGAATTACAAAACCTTTCCTGAAAAATCGTTTCTATATGTGGCGCTGAAAAAAGTAAAAAAAAAAAAATATTGATATCGAGATTATTTTAAAATATTCTCCTTTTACTTTATTTTACATTTCTACATGGGAAAGAGAATTGTTATTAAGAATAACGGTGATGTTCACTGTCGTGATGGTGTTAGAGTAATAATTTAACAACACTGGAAATACTCAGGAACTGGAACTTAAACAAAATACACAAAAAAATCAGCCGGGGCAGAGTTTATTTCAGACAGAAGACCTGGATGTTGTGGTTTCATATCATCCTAAAGCATAAGTCCAACCATTTACATGTTACCAATAATTGTCCAGTGACTCCCTATTGCCTCTAAAATAAAATAGAAAACTATCAGCCTGACATTTAAACTCCTCCTGTGTATGACATCCACCTCCCTTACTAACCTTATTTCTCTTCCTCCTACATGTTCCATTTCAATGAAATTAACCCACTTACCACATTTTTGTTTTGGTAAAGAACATTGTATTCCTCATACAATGACTTTGAACAGGTAGTTCTCCATATTGATAATACATTCTATCCTAACCGATACCTCATAAAAACCCTAGTTTCCTTCAAAATCCTACTTTATATAGTTAGTAGAGTACTGCCTCCTTTGTCAAGCTAAACAACTGGACAAATATGAAGTAGTTAAAATATTTATATTTTCATGGGAAGTCTCTCTTCTGGTCATTAAAAAGAGGACAAATGCATTAATTTATATTCATAAATTCTGATTAATATGGTAATGTAAAATTCATTTCTCTAAATATTACTATAATTACAATCATTTCAGATACCTAATACTTTCCACAACCATCTGATGGTGTCTGAAAAGAAAACTGAAAAACATAGAAAGCCTTCATTCTTATTAAGTGTTATATATTTTCATTATCATATTTTAGTGGTAATTTCACCTAAGGGACTATATTTATATCTAATGAAATGAAGAAGCATATTCTCTAAACAATTAAGTTACAAAAGGAAAATTTCATAATGATAAAGAAAATCAGGGAAACTATCAAAATCAAGTCAATTTAACAAGTACTTATTGAAATCTTATGAACAGGTACCATATAAGAGCTAGAGGAAGATGCAAATAGGAATCAGAAACAGTACTTCACAAAATTTACAGCATACTAGAGGACCTCATGATAGTGCTTTCCTTCTAAGATAAGCTTCATTTTATATTATATGTCTTTCTTTTGTGTATAGTATTTCACATATTCTCTCCTCCAATAGTCCTTGAGCTCTATGAATTATTTGCCTTCTTATCCTCATCATGTTCCTGGCACCTACTAGGCATCTAAAATGTATTTGCTGACTTGACAACTTGAATACAGGGCAGAAAGTGAAAATACTTTAAAATATGCACAAAGTGCTTTGAGTTTTGAGAGGAAGCAAAAAATAAGTCTAGCTGAAGCATTCCAATTCAAATAAAACATTTCGCACATTCCTACTAAAATGTTGAATTGTCAATCCACAAGCATTTATTAAGTCAGCTATGTGCCAGTAGCTATGTTAGGTGCTGAGAACACACAGCCATAGTCAAAAACATTTCTTCATTTTGAAGTGCTTATAGTCTGTAAAGGGGAGACACTATCTACAGACAGATGGATAGGTATTTTTCTGTCTATCTGTCTCTATACAGACTATATCTATATATAATACACACACATGCATATACACATATTACATGAAGACAAATGAACTTTGGAATAAGGTCATAAGTATCTCGGGTAGGGATAAGGGAAAAAAATCACATGATGAAAGTGGTACTTGAGCAGAGTTTTGACCCTAAGAATGAGAAGGTAGTGAGTACATTCCAAGTGTGGTTTATACTTAGTGCAAATGGATAGAGAAAGAAGATGGAGTCCTGTGTATAAGAAACAGTAAATAGGTTGTTTGGCTTGACTGTACTTTGTTGTACATGTACTATAAATCAATGGGGATAATGGGTATTTTTATTGAAAACAGAATGAAGACAGGTTATAAAGAGTTCTAAAATGCCAAACATAGGAGTTACTATGTGATTCTCTGGATGATCAGAAGCCACGGAGTTTATTGACTAGGGGACTAATGTGGCAAGGTCTATGCTTTTGGAGAACAATTTTGGCAGCCATGTAAAGGATGAATTTGAATGAGTAGAGGCTTAAGTTAGTGAGACTAAATGTTTTTTGAATAGTCGTTGTGAAATAACAATGTCTTAACCTCGTGTGATGATCATGTGAAGAAAAAGGCATTTGTGAGAGATGTTGCCTGAGTACAAACAATACTTGGCATTTGATTGGCTACATAGGATGAATGGAACTGAGAAGTCAAGGATGACTGAGGTTGTGACCCAAGTTGATTAGAAATATAGTTATGCTCTAAAGGTAAGGCACTCCAGAAGATGGGTTTGTAGGAAGAGGTGCGGAAGGTATATTTTGTTTTAATCATATTGCGTTTCAAATGCCTTTGGTACATATGATTTAAAGTTGTCCCGCAGGAATTTGTTGATATTGGACTGGAACTCATAATAGAGCCTAAGACTTGACATAAAGATACTTTGACCCCAAGAAAGAGAGTCTGGAGACAGAGAGGAAAAAAGAGTGCCTAAGTCATAAGCCTAATGCATACCCATAAAAGGATTTCAAAAATTCTAGTGCAAGTCCCTGCAGTGCAATGATTGTTTCATCTTTGTCTTTCTATCTTTAACTACTACCACAATGCCTTGAAAATAGTAGACATTAAGTGAACATTAATTAAATTGAATTGAACAGTCAATTTTATTAATATAGACTACTAATGTTAATATTTTAATTATAATTCAAGCCTTATTTGGTAAAAATATTTTATGAACTTATAGAAGTCTTCAAAATTTTATTCACTAACTAGTTTGATTCCAAGAAAAGTGTTAGTTGGTTAAAATAGCCTTAATCCATTTTAATATACTGTAAGCAGTTTTTAGTGAAAAACAATTTATTAGGGATATTATATTTGTCATTTTTAATCAACTTTAATGCCATGTTACAATCTGATAAATATACTACAGCTAAAGTTACTATGCTTATGTGTGTGGTCGGGGCTGGGGAAGAGGGGAAAAAGAACAACCCTGAGGCTTCTTGTGGCATCCCAGCATATACTGACTACTCAGATAGTAAGCCATAATTGATGGCACATAACATTGCCATTTTCAAGCCATTAAATACGGAATAACAATGTTAACTGAGTTTTAAGTCAAACTTATTGAAGGCTATTGGGACACTTTTGCTTTCTTTCAAAGATAGATGATACTTCTGATAACTTATTTTTTGCTCGTTTGTATGGTTTGGTTCCATTTTAAAAGAACCAAAAGAAGCAGCATGCCAGAGTGGATAGACAGCTGCCTCAAAAATAGGAAGTCCTGGGTTCAAGTCCTTCCTTTTGCACATACTAACTTAATGATGTTGTCAGCATCACTTCATCCCCCTAAGCATCAGGCAGTTTTTCAAGAATATGCCTTGGTGAAAGGGTGTGGATTACCTTAGTAGTAGAAGACTCCTCTCTGGGAATTCCCTATACTGGTGAAATCCAAGGTCCATCCTTATTCTATAAAAAGGCTAAATATTTTACCGCACTGAGAATGTACCATTTTGAAATTTGAATAATCTGAATACAATTTAAAATCATGAAAATAATTGGACTCCTTTCAAAAATTGATTACTATCCAAAATCTAATACTTACAATTTTTAAAACGAGATTGTGGATTTCAGCAATTCAGGGAGCTCCTTATGAGAAATTCCTTCTGCCAAAGGAGAGTGACAGCTAAACAGTTGCTCTAAGACATCTGGAGGTTATCTAGCTTAATACACAGCCATACATGGTACATCAGAAGCAGAACTCAAACCCAGGTCTTCCTGACTCCCAAATCATCCCCTGTCTAATAGGCCATGCTGTCTTTCACCTAAATAGTATCAGAAAATAGTTCTTAAAACAAAATTCTGTCTGTTGTAATAAAGTTCATTTTAATTAGTTCTTAAAATGCCCAATATTTCACTTTGTTATCCATACAGGTACATTTCTTATCCAAAACAAAAATGAGTAACTTGAACTACTTTTTTTTTTCAAATGATAATATAACACTACAATTACTATTGTAATCATCATAATTTGCAATGTTTTTATTTTAACATTAGTGCTTAATAAATGCTGCTTGATTGAATATTTGTACTTAGTTGATACTATAATGAATTATTATTTCAGTGACAGGATACACCCTCTACTGTCACAACTCACAACTCCTTTAAATTTAGCAGATGATTTTCTTAAGTTGTCATGGACAATAACCAAAAAAAATATCATTCCTAATTGCCATGTTTGGTGATGAGACTCTCCAGACTTCTACTGGTCCAGGAACAAAAGACATTTTGCTTCTGCACCCTTACAAGAGGATTTTGTACACACATGCAAAATGCATGAATTTGTATCTCCATAGTGATATTCATGATTTAATGTTTATATAGAACTTGTTTCCAAGGAGCCCTAAGAATTATTAAATTAATACATTCATATTAAATCAAGCTTAATGGGAAATAGCACAAATGCAAGAGAAGAATCATAGTTTATGTTCCAGGAGGCAAATATATTGTTTGTACAAAGAAAATGATGAAAAATTAGTAGGTAAGAGCACATTGGTCTGTAGCTTTGTTCTGTCTATGACCACAAGACACTCATAACCACAGCTAGCTTTCATAAATGCATGTCATTGGTCACAAAAGTGGAGCTTTTGAAAGAGTGAAAATAGCTCAGCACAAATTAATCACCATTACTATATAAACAACTCAAGTGTGGGCCTCATTAAGGGTAGGTCAGTAGTCATTTTGGCACATGAAAGACAGTTTCATTTATTGCCCATTAGGAGTCTTTTGACACAGACAATGATGTGAGTGGGAGGTAGGTATTGGGGATGGAGACAGGGATAATAGAAAGGAATAATGGGCAGTAAGGAGGGGGTAAGATACTCTTCTCTTTTATATTCCCAGTGACATGCTAGCTTTTTAAACAATAGTGATGTTAAAAAAATTAATGATCTTTGCAATTCTAATTTTTGACATAATTGAGCTCTTAGAACTTTATTATTGAAGAAACCATGACAATGCTAATTAGCATTTCATCCACTGCTCTTGAGGGTCATTTAAAAATTCTGCTTGTTAAGTTATAGTATTTTCCTTCTCAAACTGGTTGTTAAGTTCAGGTATAAGTTATTGATACAGGTTCAATCAGAACATGTAGGCTGACAATAAGTTTTATTTAATTTTTTAATCATGTAAACAGGCATGAATAAATTAAAATATATGAGAATTATAATAGGTCTTAGATCATAATTGGTTATCTCAAAATCAAAGTCATTGCAGACTAGCATTTAGATATCCTGAATATGTTACTTAACTTCTTAATTTGCACAAAGCTGTCGACATATATATAATAGCAAAGGCAGTTTCCTCACCCGGGAGTTCCCTGTGCCAATGACACCACAGGTTCATTCTTTATGCAAAAAGTTAACATCCATGCAATAAATTTTAAGGGTTAATTGAAATTATTCAACATTTTAAAATGATATTATGAGAATCTTTCATAAAATGTCTCTACATCTTTGAATCAGCACCTGAAGTGTCACCTAATCCAGTCCCTTCTACTTATTTAATGTAGATACAGGTGACAAAATGGCAGAAACAGATTTCAAGCAACTTACATGAAAAAAAATTCTAACAGTTAGAAATGTTCAACAAGGCAATAGATTTCTTTGTTCAGTAATGAGTTCTTCATCACTTGTAATATGCAAACAAAGGCTACTTGAGAACTTTAAAAGGACATCCACTAGCAGGGGAATCAAAATCAAATAGAAACAAATCTTTGTTTGTAACATGCTGGCTTAAAAAACTAGGCATTAACATTATTTATGTTTTACTGAATATTTCACTCTCTTTGGGCTCTACTTGGGAATTTTGCACTCAGGCTTGAAGACTGTACATTTACGACTGTAGAGGACAGACCTACATGTAGTAGTGGGCTAGGTCAAGTGGCTGACAACTTCTAACTCTCATATTTGATTCTAGCATAGGAACAAAGTTTCAAAAATTCAATTTTCTCCCTTCACGATTAGGTTGAAGGAAATTAAAAACAAGGAGCATTGTACATGTGAATTCAGGAGTGAAAGGGTTCGGTAATAAAACTACAATGAGGAGAATGTTTTTTTTCCCCTCATTCATGTGATAATTTAGGGCTCTTTCAAGATTCACACTAGACATAGCCCATCTGACTACACTTCTTTCCAGAAGTTTGGAGCAGTCACTGGCCTTCTCATTCCTACTTCCTACCATCTTCCATTGCAACTGAAAGGAAGCCTTCCTTCCTTGAGGTTCCTTCCTCTCCAGCCCTCTCTCCCTCCAGAATAATGATTCCCTACTATCAGAGGAAGTAATATCTCCAAAGAATCACCTATGAAACTATAAAAATTTTTGGCTTCATCTGCTTAGCTCTAGGTCCCATGTCTGAGAGCAAGAATGACTCAAATGGTCATAGACAACCACCCTTATTTTATAAAGTAACCAAAGCCCAAGAGTTGAAACTAATTAAAGTCATACAGTTTTTTATGGTAGAATCAGGGTTAGAACTCAAGTCTTTTGACATGAAGAAACACCTACTATTCTTTGCACTACAACCTTTTGCTGTCTGTACTAAGAACCTTACCACTATTACTGTTTGAATGGAAAATTTCTTCAGGTATTTATCCAAATATCTTTTTTTAATAGGATATATTCAAATTTGGGCCTACTAGCATCTGGCAGAATTGTAGCAATAATTTATATATTACAATGAATGCAAACACACGAGAAATATGCCAATGAGTCAACATCGTACATTTAAAAGAAATCTCATGAGTCATTTTTTCTAGTGTCTAGTAATTCAGATACATACAAAAGCAGAAAGAATTCTGAAATGCAGATGAAATCTTCCCTACTTTATGACCTCAGTCGTAAAGTTTACTTATACAGCACATTTTAACTGAAGTTTATTGCTCTTAAATGTCAATGAATGTTTCATAATTTTCCTAGAATTTTCAAAGAAGAGGCAATGTGATGTAGCATCTGACATTTTATGCATAAATATACTAAATCTGTGGACTTTGTGACATTCTAGAAAAAATATGTAAAGTGTTCTATTGGTTTGCAGTGGAATATTGTTTCAAATGGTAAGTCCAGTTGGGACCAACATCATATGGAAATAAAATAATGAAATATAGTGTTGCATCTCAAGTATAGTATAGCGCTTGTGTCAGAACAGACATGGAAATGCTTTTTTCAAGGTCAGATAGTCAATAAATGGAATATTGTTTTTGTTGTTACTTTGCTTTATTTTAAGGGAAAGGCATAAGCTCATTTGAACTGGAAGAATGAAGGAAGAGCAATAAAAATTATCCAGGTACTTACTATGTGCAGAGCACTGCGCTAAGCACTGAGACGATAAGTAGAACAGCAGAAGCGTTCTTGTCCTTTCAAGGAGCTTATAGTCTCATATGTGGAGATAATTCAAATAGAAAGTGTCAGCTTAAGGATAGTCAATTCATTAATAAGCATTTATTAATCATCTACTAAGTTTGGGACACTGCATACTGGGGATACAAAGGATGCCAAAAGACACTTCTCGCTCTCAGTCATCTCACAATGTAATGTGAGACAAATGCAAACAATTATCTTAAAATAATGTATATATAGACTAAATTGGAGAAAATAAACAGTGATTAAGCATTCCTTAAGTACTCTACAAGGGCTCCTTGTAGAAAATGGAATTTTAGGTGAGGCTTGAAGAAGGTTGGGGAAGCCAGAAGGTTGAGATGAGGAGGGAAAGAATTGTAGACATGGGGGACAGCTAGGTCAAATGCCTGAAGTTAGGAAGTAGAGTATTTTGTGAGAGAACAGCAAAGAGGTCAGCAGATGGCAGAGCATGTGGGGGTAAGTAAGCTGTAACATCAGAAAGGTAAAAGAAGACCAAGTTATGAAGGGCATTGGATGTCAGAGGATTTATACTTGTTATTGAAAGTTATAGAAAGCTTCTAGAATTTATTGAATAGAAGAGTGACATAGTGAAATCTAAACTTTAGAAAAATCAGTTTGTCAGCTGAATGAAGGATGGATCATAGTATAAGACAAATGGGATGTGGTGAGGGTCTGTGCCAAAATGATGGCAGTGTCAAAAGAAAGAACATATATCTAAGAAATCTTACAAAAAATGATAGTACTTGGCAACAGTTTGGATATGGAGAATTAAAGAGAGTGAAGAGTGAAGGAAATTGTTAAGTTGAGTAGCATACTCAACTGTAATTGTGAAGTTGGGGAAAAGGAAGCTTTTGGGGACAAGACAATGAGTTCAGTTTTGGACATGTTGGATTTAAGATGTCTATGAGATATCCAATTTGAGATGTTAAATAGGTATTTGGACTTAATGAACTGGAGGTCAGGGATAGAGGTGAGAGTTGGATAATTAGATTTGAGAATGACCAGCATAATGATGATAACTGAATTCATAAAAGCTGTTGAGATCCCCAAGTGAAGTAGTATGGAAAAGGAGCTAGGACAGAGCCTTGAGGAGTAGTCACAGTCAGGGGGCATGACCTGGATGAAAATTTACCAAAGGAGACTGAGAAGGAGCACTAAGATATGGAAGAACCGAGCCTAGACAGAGTAGTATTATGAACACTCTTACAAAGAGACAATAAGGAAAATAGATGATTACCAGCATCAAAGGCTACAGAGAAGTCAAAAAAGATGAGGATTACAAAAAATCATTAAGATCTGCCGTTAAGACATCATTGGTAACTTTGGAGAGGACAGTTTCAGTTAAATGAAGAGGCTGGAAACCAGAGAATTCATTTAAAAAGACAATGAAAGGAAAAGAAATGTAGGCATCAATTATAGAGGTCCTTCCCAAGAACTTTAGCAATGAAAGGGGAGAATTATATGATGACTGCCAATCATGATGCAGCATCTGATAAAATGAGAGTCTTTTGGAATATGGAGGAGAAATGGGTGTGTTTCTAGGCCATAAGGAAGTAGCAAATAGCCAGGGAGATGTTAAAAATTAATAAGAATGTGAGAATGATGGACAGGGTAACTTTGCTGGAGAAGAGAGGACAAAAACAGCATTATTTGTGCATGTAGATGTATTTGCCTAGGCAAGGATAAGAGCCACATCTTTTGTAAGATGGGGTGAAGAGGTGAGAGTGGAGAAGTTACATGAGTGACATGAGATGAGAAATAGAATAGAAGGATCTCTTGGCAAAATGCCATTTTTTTTTTTGAAATATGGTGCAGTTTTCAGTTGAAAGACAGGATGGGGAAGAGGATATATGGAAGATGAAAAAGTTTGAAAAAATCACCGTGGTAAATGGGATAGCAAGTCAGTTAGGGAGGATTGGCTTGCCACAATGAAGATCATTTGGGATTATGTAACAACATTTTGTAGTGAGCCTAGTGAGCAGGATTTTGTGATTTTCTCCAGATTCATTCAGCAGCATATGTGTAAGAGCAAAGGCAGTGGATGGAGGAAATAATCCAAGGCTAAGGTTTGGCAGGGGAAGATCTGTGAGAGGATAAGGGCTGGGGCACTAGAGTCAAGAGGACAATGTAGAGTTGAACTAGTTCACAAGGGGTCAAAATGGCAAAGGAAAGAGAATGAAGCACAGTTCAGGGAGATGACCTGGAAAAGAATTGAGAGTTCAGGAGTTTGGAGGTCATGATGAAGACAAAAACAGGTTTGAGGTTGCAAGGCGGAGGAAAAGGTTGTGATCAGATAAAGAAATTTCAGGTTTTCATGAACATGGAAATGGTTTATTTGTAAGTGATCATAGAAAGGTATGACCATCTCTGTGTGTAGGTGAAGTGGGGTAGTAGAGTGGATTATATAAAATGAGTAAGTAAGTTGAGGAACTGTAAGTGTTTGAGGGAATGATGATGGGTAGGCTGTACCATCAACATGGAATTAGCTCTCAGTAAGAGCAAGAAGTTAGAGGGAGTGGCACAGGAAAAGATTTATGGTGAAAACAAGGTCCCTTTTCCTCATTTCCCATGGAAAAAGCTTTCCAGAGGGCACAGTGAGATCTTTAGATTGTAATATTACATATATGTGGTGGGGGGAGAGGGAGTGAGTTGTGGGGAAAGGGATGAGGAAGTAGATAGTGGAGAATGGTTAATATTGCTTGAATAGTTGATAGTTGGAGGCTCAGAAGCACTGGGATATATAGAGGGTATGACTAGGTGAGAGCTTGTTCTTCAATAAGGAATGAGTTCAAGTGGGTCATCAGTATCTCTAGGGATTTGGTTTCTGTGACCGTGGCCAAGGCACTTAGCCACTGAGATTCCTTATCTCACCTGCTCTGTTCTATCTACTCTATAATTATTTGTCTTACAAAGTTGCTTTCAGGAATGACAAAAAAAGCAGGACCTTCCTAGGATGCTGTATTTTGGCCATTTGGGGCACAGTTCCACAATTTAGCCGTACCTTCCTTCAAAATTACTTCATGAAATATCATCTGATCCCCTTGATTTATTTACATCTAATATACCAGGTTAGTTCTTAGACTACCTAGCTTTTCAAAAGACAAAGAAAAAAATCACTGAATTATCTGATTAAATTACCTAATGTCATTAAATTATCCAGTGAATAAATCCTGTTAACCTCCTCTTAGCATACATCAAATACTTTTTATTTAGGGTATCCTGCAATATGTTTTCTAAACTATGTTGTCACTTGCCTAATTATATTTTGACTCATGGTCTGTGTGCTTCCATGTTCTCAACCTTTAATGATCTTTCCATTTTTAAACTCTATTTTCTCTTGTGTATACAAGGTTTTCATTTGGAATCTCACTTTTTTTCAGTCTTTAAATATACAATATTGATGGCCTGCAAAAATGATTTTTCAAATTCCTAGAGTTCTCCATGCTTCCCACAGTTATTGAGGGCTACATCTCAAAAGTATCTGAGAGGTCCACTTTAACATGTTAATTTTACATACAAGAAAACTAGGAAATTTCCTTCAATGTTTTCCTTATACCTTTTTTTAGTCATAGTTTTCTTCTTCCATTTAAATAGAAGTACAATAGACATTCCTGAACTTTTTTGCTTCTATTCATCTGATAGAATTGTGACCTTAATTATTTTTCTCATGTAAAAGTTTAACCAACACCTCTTGGACTACCAATCATTCTGTGATCCATCAATTCATGGTGGGGAGTAACTGAAGTCCTAATTATTGGTCTCATTTTACAGTTTTCCATATTCCTGGATCAATTTGTTATGATGGTCAAAGATATTTTAGTAGAGCTAGACCTATTATCTCATTACTATATTTGGGTAGAATTTCTTCCTAAAAATTTAAAATTTAATATTAAAAGTGCAATATTACAGTTGTCTAGTTAGGTTTTTTTAATTTTCTTCTTTCCTGTACAAAGAGTTTATGCTATGTCTTTTCATGTCTTCCTATCCGTACCCTCCTTACAGAATCTCTAACCAAGCAACACTATTTTCCATTATTTTCCTTCTACTATGTTTCTTAAATATCAATTATATTAGGTCCTCATACAGTAAGTGTCTTAATTTGCCTCCTTCTATACCCCTCCCCCATCTATAAGGTAATAGTAGTATTTTTTTATTGAAGTGTTTCTCTATTTTGATTTGGGCTTTCTGTCACATTTCTGACACATTCATGTTCTGATTTGTTGGATAATTTTACTTTGTTGTCTTTTTTTCCATTTACTGGACAACAAATTAAAGGCATGGCTGGATGGCAGAGATTTTAGAATAAAAACTGGAGGAAAGTCAATGAGTAAAGGAAGAGTAGAAACAATGAAATATTCCAATTCTAAGAAATGGGCATAAATGCATTGCATGCATTGGTTCCACAAGGGCCGTAAGGTACTACAAAGCTGGCATACAGCACATAAAATATGAAATGCTGTTGAATCATAAATTTGACCTATTTTAAACTAACATACTAGCTATATTAAACATTAAACAATTAACTATAATTGTTCTTCTTAAGGGCTTTTGTGGAATGATTTGGATGACCCACATCTCTTTTTAAAAAACTGTCCAGGGAGCCATGAAATAATGCCTTATTTTACTTCTCTTCAAATCTAACAAGAAGAAACATTCAATATTTTTGAGTTAATCTTGAAAATTACCCTCAAATTTGGAATCACTGTGAAGTAAAATCTAGTACATTTTCTAAGTCATTTGAACACCTTGTAAGAGACATAACTATAAGTAAGAATTTGGAGAAAAAAGTTCCTAGAATTTAGTTTTACTTACTGTACATTCCCTAAAACACCAAAAACAACCTTGAAGCATTTACCAAATATAAGCCAGATGTCTCAGTTTGGAATTTAAGAAGGAAGAGTAAGCATACCCGCTTTGTTTTAATGTTGGAAGAGTAAGTCCGTGTGTGCTATTTGTCAGAAATCCATTGTAGAAATTACTTAAAGAATGAGTCAAATCAATAATGATGGAGTGTAGTTGTAAAAGATAAATGTTAAAAAGTTATGGAATATTTTTTTAGTTTACTTAAAAGTCTGTTTTTTCAGTCTGTTCATTAGCCTAATGCCAGATAAATTTTGAACAGAAATGAGAAAGAAGGATGTGAATAAATCCTGATTTCCAGTTATACTGAAATTTCTACATATACATCATCACAGGATCAGAACTCTAGAGCTAGAAAGCCTCTCAGAGGCTAATTGATCCACTCTCATTCCAGAGTTTAGAAACTTTTGTCCACAAAGATTGAACATCTTACCCATAGTCACATAAGTCATAGGAATCAAATGCTAGATGTGAACCCAAGTCCTCTCTGATTACAAATTCAGTACTTTTTACATTGTACTCCAATGAGATAATACATGCGAAAGTGCTATGTAAATATGAAAGTTCCTTATAAATTCTATCATCATAATCATTATCATATCATTATCATCATCATCACTCTGCCATTTCCTTATCACCTAAATTCTCCCAGAATCTCTCCCTAACAATGACCGCTGGCTTTCTGGAGTCTTCCTTGTTCTGAGCTAGCTCCTGTCTTGCTTCTCCATTAGTTCTTCTCTCAAACGTCATTCATAGTCTAACTATTTGTTTATTAAGAACATATTAAGTTCAATGCTCTCTTAGCAAAGCTTCCTCACTGTAAACGTCTCTTCTCTTCGTTTACCCCATACTTTACCATGGCAGTTTCTCTTATTTAAGTGTCTGTTTCCTAGGGAATGAATGATCGTCTAGGGTTGCCCAGCAATAGAATATGCACAGTCTGTAGACTATATTTGAATTGCTATTGAAATAAGAATCTAAGGTTACCTTATCATCGGCTAACAGTGCCTATGAAAAAGTCTTGAGTGCTGTGTGGTAACCTTTATGTGTGTTTTCCTTTTATTTTTTCAAACCAAATACACTAGGGAATGATCACAAGGAAAAAAAAAACTGTCAGGATGATTCAGCAAGCTGTGGTCCTAGTTATGTAAAGTGCTCCCTAAATTGAAATATAGCAATTTAATTCACAGTGGCCCAAATGCTGGGTAAAAATCGGCAACAACACTCATTTCTAAGAAGATTTTGGCCTTTGAAGCACAATGTTTTCCTACTTTAATAAAAGCAATAACAAGCATTTATATAATATTCTAATGTGTACAGCATGACTGACACACATTATCTCACTTTTAAACACCTATGGAAGAAATCATTGTATTCCTATGCCAGCAAAATGTTCTTGAATGGAGATTAATTTTCCCATCACATATCCTTGAATTGAGAACTGGAAAAGACCTTTATTTTAAATGAAGAAAGCAAAACCCAGAGAAGTTAAGTGACTTGCCTGAGGTTGCAGAGGTAAAAAGTATCTGATTCCAGAGAAAGAACTACTTTGAAATTTAAAATTTAAATAAAAATACTTAAAATTTAAAAATTTAAATAACATACATTTATATATTATATATAGTTCATATATCAATAAATTTATATATAAATAAAATATTTCAAAATTAGTTTAAAAATGAATATTTTTAAAAATAATTAAAATTTTAAAAGACAGTTTTCTTCACTTAAGAAAACAATCAAGCCTTCCGATATATCTATCTTAATATATGTATAAATATACATATGTACATATATTTATATTTTCACGTATCCTATTCACAAATATACACAAATAAACATACATATATATATTTTTACATTCAAGAGTTTCACTATGGGTTTTATAAACATATATTTACACTGCAGTGAGGTTAATAACTCAATTTTTATAGTCACCAATATTTTTCTAATAATTTTATTAATTTCTATATAACTTCATTTTCTAAATATTTATCACTTATGATGCATTATACATTGTTATCAAAAAAAGGCAGCATAAACAACTAGGGTAACATTTTTTTAAAAAAGGCATACAAGCTCTAACACAATAATCAGCCATGGTACCCAGTGAGTCTGGGGCATGATGGCAGCCACAATACCATGCAACAGCAGCATAGGCAGTCTGGAATTAGAAAATGAGTAACTGCATCCTGGTTTTCACTAATTCATTTACCCTCTGGACAGCCCAAATTTTACCACTGTTTAAAGAAAAGAAGCCCTTATTAGCATCGAATAATCTCTGTGACTGGCACCATCAGGAAAACGATATTTGTTTAGTTCCAGGAGGCTAGGGTTGTCTGGAGTGGGTGGAAAGGAAGCAATACACACAACAGCACTCTCTGATTGGAAAGGCAGCGGCTGCCTCTAGTTATCAATAGCATCCTTGAATAGACAGTGATCAAAATGAGTCTGAGCTCCACATACTAAATAATAGCATGTCTTTCTATGTACAGAGGGAGATGCATTACTGCTCCACCTAGCATTAAGTAGAGGTGCAGAAGTGTAAAGGACTTTAAAGGTCATGGAGGCCAGCATCCTCATTCTACAGATGATGAAACCATGGCTCAGAAAGGATAAAGATGTTAACATGGTCATAAAGCTTGTGTCAGAGGCAGGATAGAAGTCACATTTTTCTAATTCCAAGTGTACATTCTCACCACTATGTCAGCTTGACTATAAAAATCATAGAATCTTAGAAATCGAGCTGAGAGGGCCCTCAGAGGATATCTAGTCCAAATCCTGCCATTTTAGAGATGAGCAAACTAAGCCTAAAAGTAGTTAAAAGCTTTAATCTTGGTCGTAGAGCTAAATGATAGCAGATGTGGTATCTCAATACAGGTCATCCTAACTCCCAAGTCCAGAACTCTCACAAACACATCAGGTTGCATCTAAAGGCATTGATAACCTGCTGAAGGTCACTGTCTGTCATTGGAATTCAACCCCAAAGTTTAATTGCCATAGTTCAGATATGTCATTTTATAATTGAGATTGTCAAACTAATCTTATCTTTCAACTACTAAGAAATATAATCATTAAACCTGGAAATTCAGTAGTATCATAAAAATTAACTTCCAGGGTTGTTTATGCTTCAGTGCTTATAATTTACGGAAACAAGATCTAAAAGCTCTTAGGCAATCAAAAGAAATTTTGAATGCCTATGCCCAATTCTTTAAAAAGAGCTTTGAATATAACTGATTAAACTTATACTTTCCCTCTGTAATTATCAGTTATCTTTAATGATTTTAAAAGGTCATGTGTCTGAGGTAGATTTTTTCTTCCAAGATATAAAAATATGATAAATATTCAGTGAAGTCTGCCTTCCCTGCCTGATTGTTTTATGGAAGATGCCCTGAGTTCACCTGGACTACATCAGGGAATACCTTCAAGCCCATAGATTGGACAACAATAGATTCCTGCTCAGACTCCACTTAATGGCTGTTTCCTGGATCCTCCTAGTTTAAGACTGATTGTCAATAGTAACTGTTGCTCTTTCCCTTCCAGCTTGATTTACTCATGGTTTTTTCTATTGCTCATTAAAGGAACCATTCCCTGATTACTTCTTAAAGAGGCCTATTCACTGAATGGGCTTCACCTCACTCTAAGTGAGTACCTGAACAGCCCTTAGGAGAAAAAGCCAAAGTCCCCCACTGCATTCTGGGCCATTTCCAGTCATCCTGATGGATATCTGGTCACTGGATCCAGATGGCTCAGGAGGAGAAAGTGAGGCTAGTGACCTGCACAGCCCTCCCTCACTCAAAACAAAGTCAAGTTCAAGTCATGTCATCATTTCTCTGATGGCATGGTCTTCTTCAAAAACGAAGGAGAAACACAACAACTACAATCTCTGGAATGTCCTATTAAATCAAGAAAAGTTTCAAGTAGAGTGCAGTAAATAGACCATGTATCTGGGCTTAGAGATAGACAGTCTGCTTAAAAACAGAGAGGTTCATCAGCAAAAGGTTGGCTATAGTAACGCAAGAAAAATGTCTACTAAGAAATGAGAGTATAGGTACTAATAAAATCATGGAATTTTTTTTGAAGCAACCATACATAAGAAAAAAGATATCAAAATAAGGTATCATTTTTGAGAACTCCAAGTTTTTGAAATCTCATCTTTTCAAATTCTTCCATATTCTTTATGTGAAAAAAGTATTGGTAATTCCACCCCCTGACAAAATGATATTATTTCATAGTGATACTCTGATGTGGGGGTAGGGAACTTGAGGCCACATGTGACCCTCTAAGTCCTCAAGTGTGGCCCTTTAAATCCAAACTTCACAGAACAAATGTGAAAACATTTATTAAAATATTAGAAACAAACTTCTGTGAAGTTTGGATTCTGTTAATGGATCACACTTGAGGGCTCAGAGAGCCATATGTAGCCTCAAGGCTGTAAATTCCCGATGCCTACATGGATCTGCGATTTCATTAATGTGGGTATTCCCTTTCACTCATACAGATTACAATGCATATATGTCTGATCATCCTATAAGACTTTTGTCCTGCTGTTATTCATATAAATACCATTCATGTAAAAAAGACATTCTTTTTGTAAAGCATATCTTTGAAGGGAAGTGACAGGAAATATGTGTCTATGTATACATACGTACATATATATACGTAAATACATATATAACATGTATATATGTATATATATGGTGTTGATAGAATATTAAATAGTATCTCAGTGCAATGCAACAAAACATTTACTTTACGTCTACTATATACAAGGTACAAGTATTGGGGTGAGGGTGAGGCAAAAAATAAGATAATAGTGCATGAGTGCATAGGTGAATAAAATACAAAGTAACACACTAAAGTTCTTAAGAGGGAAGAAATAAGCACAGAGAATTTAGTATGTAGTAGGCACTGTGCTAAGCACTTTTCTTTAGCTTTTACAAATATTATCTCATTTGTTTCTCGCAACAACCCTCATTTTACAGTTGTGGAAACTGAAACAAATGGGAGTTAAGTGTTCAGGGTTACAGAGCAAGGATGTGCCTGAGGTCAAATTTAGAATTTCCTAACTCAAGGTCCATATTCTATCTACTGGATCGCCAGCAATCACCCTGAGAAGTAAACACACCGTGCTTTGGGATTATCAAAAAAATATGGATCAGTTGATTCTTGATCAAAAACCAATTGGTTTCATTAAGCCCTAAAGAAAAGTCAACTTAACAGGTCCATTCAGAAGTAAGTGGAATATACAGGGACTTCTCTAAAATTTTGGTGGTTAGTTATATCACCAAACGGGTGAGACCACTTTGAGAAGTCATATCCTTTACCTGAAATAATCAGGTATAACCATGTGGATATGTGCAATTAAAATAAGAGCATCTAGCCCTGGGTAGCAGATGAAATTAAATTCTATCTTTCATCTAGAATTTTCTTTTCACTTTCTGACTCCCTAGTCTTCTTTCAAACATATAAAATCTTCCCACTATATTGTGTTAATTTTGGCAGTAGAAAAAGCTCTGATATTGGGATCAAAGGTTTTTGTTGTTGCTCAGTTGTTTCAGTCATGCCTGACTCTTTGTGACCCCATTTGAGGTTTTCTTGGCAAAGATACTGGAGTGGTTTGCCATTTTCTTCTCCAGCTCATTTTACGGATGAGGAAACTCAGTCAAATAGGCTCAGAGTCACACATCTAGTAACTATCTGAGGCAGGATTTGAACTCATGTCCTCCTGACTCCAGGTCCAGTGCTCTCTAGCCACTGAGACAAGTAGCTGTCCTGGGGTCAAAGGACCTGCATTAAAATTGTGATCTTAGGCAAGTCACCAATTCTTCCTCCCTGTACAAAGAGCAAGTCTAAGATTCATACGGAAAACTAGTTTCAGGACAGCTATATGGCAAAAGTTTGGATGCTGGGTATGTCTTTTTGCCTTAGCAGTATGATTTTGGGATATTTGCTGCATTTCTCTTTTACCTTTAACAGTAGCCCTCCATTTGTATGGAGGTATTTGTTAATATTTCTATCAATAGCAAGTATTCTATATAAATTTCAGGATGTATTTCATCATGTTTCAGAAGAGCCATCATCATCATCCATCTTTATGTCTTTAAGCCCCTGGTATTCTCCATCATCTATGAAATGAATGCTTTTAACTAGATGACCAGTGAGGTCCCTCTTTAAGCTACATCTATTTACTTATGAATTTAAAATTTGTGACTATTACCACAAATCTTGAATATAGTTTTTCTCTAACTTTTCTCAAAATTTTAGTTAAAAAATAAAACCCCTTAAATACACTGTATATTTGTCTCTTCTAGCAATATATTCTTAAATTGAAAAAATTCAGGTTCTAAGGACTTTATTTTCTTTCCTCATTAACCTTCTTCCCTCTTGCCTCAAAAGAAAGAAAATAAAACCCTTTGTCTTTTCCTTCTTCATTCTCAACAGATAATTATATCTCTTGCTTTACTAATTTGCTAGAAATTTCATCTAAAATCATTTTTCACTCTCCTAAACCTCTCAATATCTTTACTTGCTTTCTTTCTTTCTAGTTTCAGAGAAGCAATGACATATAATGACCATTTACCTGTACTCTTGATTCATCCCTTTCTTCTTCATCTATTCATTAATTCATCCTACTGAAATTCACCTTGTTTGGTGCCTCAATTTCCTCCTAATCAATGGTCTCTTCTCTATTTTCATCTTTTTTTTTTTTTTTTATGTATCTGCAGCATTTGACAATGCTGATTCTCTCTTTCTTCTGGATATATCTAATCCTTTGAATTCTGGGAGACTAGACTCTTATCATACTCATACTATAGATTTTACAATTTCTTTCATGCTTTATCTTCAGCTAATTTTTTACAAATGAATGTCTCTAAAGGTTTTGTCCCTTAGCTCTCCTTGGTTCCTTTTGTACCTTGTCTTCCTGGATGATCTTCTCTATACCTATGGTTTATCATTTCCTCTACATAATTGGTTCCTTGATGTATATACTTCACCTTTCTTTAGAATTATGTAAGTACAGCTCCATATTTCTATTATACATTTCCAAATGGATATGAATGGATAACACTTCAAATTCAACATATCTTCCCAATTTTACCACTCCCTTCCCCTAACTTCTATTAATGACGTCACCATCCTTCTAGTAGCTCAAAGTCATCATTCATTTTTATTTTCCCTCTTCAACACATTTCCATCTCATCAGTGATCAAGTTATCTTATTCTGCTTTCCAAATATCTCTTACATTCACATTGTCCATACAGAAACTACTCTAATTTACTTTCTCTTTCCATCTAAAGTCTTGTGATAATCTTCTGATTTTATTTTCTTCAATCTTTTCTCTTTCTTATAGAAACTTTATACTTTTGCAAGTGAAATCTGCCTATTACACAACTGAAATATGCCACATATTTGCTAAAAAAAAAAAACCCTGTTATTGTCAACCCAAGAAAGCATGATATTCAGTTTCTGTCAATCTAGGACCTTTTACCCAAACCACTATTGTGGTTTGTTCTCATTGTATTTATTTTTATATACCCTACATTCTAACCCCAATCTCTTATTCTTATAATGATGATATAATAACTTATTGCCCTGTTACTTTGCTCATGTACACTGGAAAAGGGTGATACTGTCATTTCTCTATCTGATGAAGTCCCTTCCTTCATACCTCACACAGGTACTACGTTTCATTAAAAATATTCCATTACTTCTCTAGTTGAAAGTGATTTCCCCATTAAAAAAAGAATTCATAAGAATTCCCCATAAAAAAAGAACATCTTATATCATAACAATTTGTATATCTGTACCATTACACAATATTTTACTTCAGTGATGAATCTAAAATATTTTTGTGGAACTGAATTACAGTTTGGCATTTGCTTTATCTATTCTTAAATGGAATCTAGAACACATTAAATATAAATATATTCATTACATACTGCTTGAGATAGAGCGCTCTTATATACCTCCCTGCATTAGCAATGCCTAATAGGATCATGTACACATAATAGGCACATGGTATATTTAATTTCCTTATTAAGTAACATACGATTATTATTCCTCTACAATTTTTGTAAAAATTGTTGATTTTATCTTTTAAATTAAATTACCAAAACTCTTCACAATCTTACTTTGTGGATTTCACAAACATATTGAAAACTATTCTGAGCACTTCAGGGAAAGTAATAATATAAATTCACAGAGAATAGTGCTACAAAAATAAGTTACCCCCATAATAACAACAAAATGGCATAAACGTTAAACAAACGAATTTGGTAATTTCTATGAAGTTTATGATTTATTTAGATTATTTTAGGATATTTTAGGGATTTCAGTAGTTAGAATAAATTGAATATAATAAAAATGATGTTTTTTTTTTTTAAAAAGTATCATTTAGAGGATACAACTATGGTATTACTGAGAGGTAATTTTTAGAGTTACATGTTATTTTGGAAAAATACTATTTATGCAAATGACTTTGACAGGCTTTGTGTTTATCATTTTTCCAGAACAAATGCAATTTTGTTTCGGAAATATGTGAAATCATGACAATCAGAAGAGCTATGGCTGGCAAGGAGTAAATTTTTGGAGATTCAGTTCTTATAGAAAAAAGTTACAAAATAATATTCTTAAAATAAATAGGAATTTATAGTAGTTACTTTATCATCACAGCCTATGTTTCATATTAAACAAATTCAATCAAATAATTATTAATGGAGTACCTATTACTGTTCATCCTTGATATATGCAAAAAGCACTATGCTAGATATTAGCAATAAAAAGATAAAAAAGGAAACTGTGCCTTCCTCAAAGATCTTGTCCAATCTACTTGACTGAAATGCCATCTATACAGATAAGTATGAACAACAGTTAGAGTGTCACAAGGCAAATAAATATCTAAAGTGTTTAAGCAGAATTTGAAGACGAACATTTAGATCTTATCTTTTAGGAATGCTTTCAAGAAAATGTCTTTAGAAGAGTAACTTTGACTGAGTGAATGACAGTTTTCCAGCTAGCTTTCCAATCGAGTTCTTCCATGCAGTTCAATGAAAGCTAAATTCAAGTTGTTCTTTTTCACTTGCCAGGCTCAAATAAAGGCACTGCTCATAAATTTAGTTAACTCAGCAATATAGTTTAGAGGAAAAAGATTTACAGGAAAAGAATATAGAGCCATATTAATAATTACATGCTTGAAGGATTGTTCTGCTCTGTTTAATGTAGTTGCCTATAAGTGATCATAGTTATGTAGATAAGTAGCACTTAATTATACATGTAGAACAAATGTGATTTAAAATAGCAACAAAAAACACTTTGGGCCTACTAGTATTTCAAAAGATCCATAGTTTGAAAGTAATAGTGTACAGGAAAGTACGCAACTATCACAGGGGAATTTTTTTTCTCATAGTAGTAGAATCAATGTCAACATTTTTTTAAACATTCAAAAATCAGCAGAAATTCAAAATATCTACTGAGAGAAAAAAGGGTATCTAGTCACTTCAAAAAATTGCTTCACATTCCTATAATTTGTTCTTTAGAAAACGGAAAGTAGAAAGGCTAACTATAAAATAAAACTAATTCCTGAAATATTAAAGATAAGGAATGATAAATTCTAAATCATTACCATTTAATTAAAAACTTTGGATATTCAATCAATCAAATAGCAAACACCTATTAAGTGTATACAACGGAATTTGTTATTTGTTGAGCATACAGGGACAAAACTGAAACAAGCCATGTCTACTGGTAAAAAAAAGAATTAAACAATGCTTTCATTAAAAAAAAAAAAAAAACAATACAACAACACTTTTCTTCCTTACTTCCCCTAGAACCTAATGCAGCAAAACATCTGAGGAATAAAATATACAGGAGACATTTCTTTGAAAACAAACAAAAAGAAACATTTTACTTCCATAGGTTAAGTTAGAAGGTTGGCAATCAGCAACAAAATTCCCTTTCAATGGAAAAAATCCTGAAACTATATAAATGCAAATCTTCAAGATTTTGTATATTATTTACATCTATCATTGCAAGTATTAATACAGTAGAGACACATAGTGACTTTCTTTTCACAAATTCAACAAAATCTTGCAATTTTCCATCATTTTGTTAGAACACTGTCTAAGCCATGTGGGTCAATGTTTTAGAAGGTGCATCTAATTGGATGAGACAGAAGATAAGTCTCATTATATCTGTAAAAGAGTATAAAGCATTCTATATAGTGGTAGGACAAGGTGCAGAAATGCGGTAGGATTATAGATTTACAACTGATTCAAGAAACACCAACAGAAATGTGAGAAGTATCCATGCTAAAGTAATAATAATGATAAAAGAGGTAGCCTTAGCTAGAAGTCAGGAAAATCTGTGTTGAAATCTCATCTCAAACATATACTGACTCTGTGACATTAGACGAGTCACATAACTTCTCATTGCTATAGGTAACTCCCTAAGGCTATGGCACAGAACAATGACAATTTGCATCAATGGAAAGAGTTTCTTCATCAGCAGTTCTCTATACAGACGCAAGCACAGATTCAGGCCAAAAAAAAATGTCCACCAAGCATTTGATTAATTTATTATGTGTCACAGAGAAATTTGACCTGTTAGGTATTAGGCTCCCATATTTAGGAGGAAACTAGGAAGAGGAAAAGTGTCAAGGATCACTATCCTCAGATTTGTCATATAATAATCTTATCAATGACTTAGATTAAATTAAATTACATTAGATTAAAAAGAAAACAAAACAAAGCAAAGCAATGTATGCCTACTAATTTTTAAGTTTCACAACCTAGGAGGAATAGTCCATTTCAGAGTTAGGCTTCAGAATGATTAAGGAGAGAATTCTGGTTCAAAACCAAAAAGATGATATTCAGTTGTCATAAATAAATGAAAAGAAATCCTACATTTATGTTAAAAAGTCAATCATGTAAGAAAAAGATGAATAATCTTAGACTTGTTAGCAAGCACTTCTTTCTTTCTCAAGGGCCTAGCATTGTGCCTTCCAACTCTCCATGAGCCCATTTGGGGTTTTCTTGACAAAAACAAAACAAACCCTGGGGTGGTTTGCATTTTGTTCTCCAGCTCATTTTATAGATAAGGAAACTGACAAAGCTAGTATCTGAGGCCAGATTTGAACTCAGGTCTTCCTAACTCCAGGCCCAATGCTCTATCCACTATACCACCTAGCTGTCCTTGCTTATAGGATTTGATAATATGTGTTGAGTTGAATTAGAGTCTATTCAGGACATATCATGTGAACACAGATAATAAAAATGAGTAGTATGGGGTAAAAGATCAGAAAACATATTCTAGATAAACTCAAAGGAAGAGAAAAGTTTCTCTTGTAGATTTTCATAGAGGATGTGAGCTGAACCTTAAAGGAAGAGACTGAAAAAGGACTGTATTTGAGTTATGGATGGAAAGAAAATCAGGTAGTATTGATTACTTTGATTTATTTTTAGTTTGATTATAGGATTAAATTCCTTTCATTAAGAAACACTAGCCCTAACATTGAAGCCAAACTAACATAGAAGTCTCTTAAGTCTACCTGTAGATTTACTGAATAGATAGATTGATAAGACTTTATTATTTACTAGCAAATAATTTAGAAGAATAAAATAATCGTAAGATTGTAAGGCTTTTTTTAAAGGCTAATTTTCCCTTTCTAGCAGAAAGAGAAGAGGGAGGTTGATCAAAAACTAGTAAAGGTGGGTGCTTACCAGAGTCTAAGCTTTCCTTTCTGGCATCTAATGGAAGATTAGCCAGAGGTTAAGTTCCTCTTTCCTGTCTTTGTGGAAAAGCTCCCTTTTATTCTTGAGCTAGAATTTAAGATAAGTAATGGAATCTTCTGAGGAAGATGGGGGAGAGGGGTGACTGCTAACTGACTACACATTCCTATTTCACAGTATGCTTTCTGGTTGTAAGGCACTATCTTTAAGACGAGAATTTCTGGGTAGTATTAAGAAAGCCTTGGAGAAACTTACCAGTCAGATGACCTGCCTTGTCCAATTGAATTATATTCATAACACGGTTGTCATTTCTTCACACAACCCCCCTTTTCTTGTTATAAATATCAGCTTTGTTACTGTTGTAAACCTGAACTATCCGGACATCCAGATTCAGACCTGGCTTACAACATTCCCTGTGATAGAGAGTGTGATAGGATCAATACCCTCATGAATTTTCAACATTTTCTGTGATGAGGAATGTGATGGTACCAGTATCTACATGGATCATCCCATTTATCCTTACAAGGATTAGGAAAAAGTAAAAAACTACAACTTGATTAGCCTGAAGGTATGTTTGAGTAGGGCAAAGCCCAAATGTGCCTCCCATTATGCAACTTCCTGGTCTTCTAGGTCTATGACTGTGTTGATGTGACTTCTTGATCATCTAGGTATGAACAAAAAGTATCCAACCCATGTGATGTTAGGGCCCCTCCTCACTAGCTGAATGTCAGAAGACCACCTGAGTCACCTCATCCTCCCTTGTCAGTTACACTTGCTTCCATACAGAGATGCTGGCTAAGCAAATCTTTAACTGTTCAATGGCCAGTGTTGCCTCTTTTTGTCCAGACACTGAACCTAGATTAATAGGGTACTAGAGTCAGGCTCACCATTATGTTGAAATAATGCAAAGTAAATCGTATAAATCAAACTGATACTATCATGGAACACTTTACAGACAGAGCCACTGAGAAACAAATGAAAGTACTTTGTAGGCAAAAATTACATACTATATTCTTTATTTAGACATGAATTTTAAATCAATGAGGTGTCCATATGCTGTAGCAATTCCTCAGGTTCTATTGTAATTCCACAATTCACTCTTCACTCAGTACTCATCAGGAATCAATATTGGAAAGTGTTTTGCCAAATATAGGGAACTTTGAAGAAACAATCTGTGAAAAATTGCTTTCATAAAGCTATTATGGGAATTGTTCAACATTAAATCAGGGATAGGCATAAAGGAAAGTATTTCATCTATTGAACTGTGTCCCTAAAGTGATAAATGGTCTTACTAAAATTACTATTTTAATAAGATGAATTCACTCTGGAGATACAGGATTTGATTGTAAACTGACACTCTAAAACTTAGGTCTACTAAAATCTTGGATCTGTTTTTATGTTTGGAAGTAAGGTTTTGTTGAGAATTTATGTCATCAAAGATATAAAATAGGACTTATTATTCAACAGTATAAGTTAATATTTAATAATGTAGGAGTAAGAACCAAGATGGCAGAGTAAAGGTAGGGACTTGTCTGAGCTCTCCTTCAAAACCCTCCAATCACCTTTAAAATAATTAATTAAACAAATTTGAGAGCAACAGAACCCACAAAAAGATAGAGTGAAACAAATTTTCAGCTCAAGAGAACTTGCAAGGGAAGGTCAGCAGAAAAGGCTTGTTGTACCAGGGTGAGAGAGGAGCACAGTCCTGTGCAGAAGATGCTGGCACAGCCCCAGACCAGGAGCAGGTCTTGGGAGCCACTGAATCAACAGTGGCAATGGCAGAAGCAGTGGCAGCAGCTGCTTCCAAAGCTCTCTACCCACAGAGACTAAAGGGGTGGTACCACTGGTCAGAAGAAGATTACAGGGGTCTTTTTGCTTGCACTGAGGCATTACTCTGTTGCTTTACCCATACTCAGATTCAGATGACAGTCCTGGGTTGCAGTTCCAGGGAGGAGAATATAATGGTAATTTAAATGGGAAGATCTTTGCCATTTATTAATAGGCCCATGTGACTTGCTTAAATCATGTGGAAACCTAAGCCATATGTGGTTGAAGGAACTTTCTGAATGGGTAGAACAGGAAAGGGGGACCAGAACTCAGAAGAAGTGAGTGAGAGCGATTAAGACAGAGGGAGAGAGAGGACATAGGCAAACAGACAGCTAGGTTCCTGAGTGTTTGTTTGTTTGTGGGTAGGCCCCAGCGGGTGGGGGAAGGGGGAGGCTTGGGAATGGCTTTGTCTCCTGCAGTGCTAATGTGTATTGACTTCTGAGCTTAATGGTTTTGAGATCTGGCTTCCTGGTATCTGAATAAATGTTTTTTTCTGCCTTCTATATGGAGAGTCTGTTATACTTTTTGATTGAGAACTAGACTGGAATATCCATAGTCACCACCAATGCTGTCATTATTACCTTGGTGATATAGAGAACTAGCATAGCAGAGCTTGAAGCCACAGTGGAGAGGGAAAGGCCTCCTCACAGTTCCAGAGAAGACAAGAGTGCTTGCGGTCTCTCACAAACAAGAGCCAGGCCAGGAAAGTAGTAGACAACTCTCCTCAAATTATACCACCTTGGAAGAACTGAAAGCTTACAGGTCCCCAGATGTATCTCTAAAAATAGCTACACAAAACCTCTGAAGTTTGGGAGAGTGTCCCTTCCACTATTGAAGCAGCACCCTACTTTAATAGAGAGTTAAAAGTCAAGTAATTGTCTGGGGAAAGTGATCAAACAATGGAAAAACCAACAGCAAAAAAAACTCCTATAAAACAACAACAAAAAAAACTTCTTGCTGTGCAAGGTTACTATGGTGACAAGGAAGATCAAAAATATGCATTGGTCTCATGCCATGGAAGAGCTCCAAAAGAATTCTGAAAGTCAAGTAAGATTGGTAAAGGATATATTGGGAAGAGAAATGAGAGTGATGCAAGAAAATCATGAAAAATGAGCCAACATCTTGGAAAAAGAGACACACACACAAAAATAATGAAGAAAATAAGACCTTAAAAACAGACTAGGCTAAATGGTAACAGAGAGGTCCAAAAAGCCAATGAGGAGAAAAATGCATTAAAAAGCAGAATTGGTCAAATGGGAAAAGATCACTAATAATAAAATAAGAATAATTCCTTAAAAATTGGAATGGAACAAATGGAAACTAATGATTTTATGACAATTAAAAGAAATTAAATAAAACCAAAAGAATGAAAAAAAAAGAAGACAATATAAAATGAGTCATTGAAAAAACAGGTCACCTGGAAAATAGATCCAGGAGAGACCTTTAAAATTATTGGACTACCTGAAAGCCAAGATTGAAAAAAAAGAGCATAGACATCATCTTTCAAGAAATTATCAAGGAAAACTGCCCTCATATTCTAGAACCCAAAGTAAAATAGAAATTGAAGACTCCGCCTATCATTTCCTGAAAGAGATCCCAAAATGAAAACTCCCAGGAATATTATGGCCAAATTCCAGAGTTCCTAGGTAAGGGAAAAGATATTGCAAGCAAAGGACAAATGAACTAGGATTATAACCAAGAATCATATACCCAGTAAAACAGAGTATCATCCTTCTAGGGTGAAAATGGACATTCAACGTGACACAGGATTTTCAAACATTCTTTAGAAAAAAGCCAGAGCTGAATAGAAAATTCGATTTTCAAAAATTCAAGACTAACATAAAAAAGTAAACAGGAAAGAGAAATCATAATGGACTTAATAAGATTAAAGTTAATAAGGTTAAAGTATTTACATTTCTACATGGGAAGATGATATTTGTAACTCATATGATCTTTTTATTATTAAGGTAGTTAGAAGGAGTATAGAGGGCACAGGTGTGAGTGAACTATGAAGGGATGATATCCAAAAAATAAAATTAAGGGGTAAGAAAGAATGTATAGGGAGAAAGAGGAAGAAAGAGGTAGAATGGAGTAAATTTTCTCACATGAAAGAGTCAAGAAAAAGTTTTTAAAGTGAAGGGAAAGAGGGGGAAGCAAAGGGTAGTGAGTGAAACTTACTCTTATCAGAAATGATTCAAAGAGGGAATAACATGCACACTCACTTGGGTATAGAAATCTATCTTACCCTACAGAAAAGTAGGAAGAGAAGTGGATAAGAGAAAGGGGGGAGGATGGTGATAGAAGGAAGGGCAGATTGGGGAAGGGGGAGTCAGAAGCAACACACTTTTGAGGAGGGACAGGGTGAAAGGAGAGAACAGAGTAAGTAGAGGGGGAAATAGGATGGAGAGAAATAGAATTAGCAGTAGTAACTGTGAAAAAAAATTGAAGCAAGTTTGTCTGATAACGGCCTCCTTTATTAAACATATAGAGACTGAATCGAATTTATAAAAATAAAAGCCATTCCCCAGTTGATAAATGATCAAAAGATTTGATCAGTTTTCAGATGAAGAAATCAAAACTATCAATAGCCATATGAAAAATACTCTAACTCCTTGTTTATTGGAGAAATGCAAATTAAAATAATTCTAAGGTATTAACTCAAACTGATTGGATTGTCTAATAGGACAGAAAAGGTAAATGACAAGTGTTGGGGAGGATGTGAGAAAAATGAGATATTAATGCATTGTTGGTAGAGTTGTGAACTGATTCAACCATTCTGTAGAGCAATCTGGAACTATTCCCATAGGTCTATAAAACTTACTGGGTTTGTAACCCAAAAGAGATAAAAAACAAAAATGAAAGGATGTATATGCACAAAAATATTTATGTTGAC
Source organism: Notamacropus eugenii (assembly GCF_028372415.1). Classification (NCBI taxonomy): domain Eukaryota; kingdom Metazoa; phylum Chordata; class Mammalia; order Diprotodontia; family Macropodidae; genus Notamacropus; species Notamacropus eugenii. The sequence continues at coordinate 187,343,943 of NC_092877.1, read as the reverse complement.
TCATTTCTGGACGTAAAGAATTAGAAATTTATGGGATGCCTATCAGTTGGGGAATGGTTGAACAAGTTGTGGTATGTGAACATTGTAGAATACTACTGTACTATAACAAATGAGAAGCAGTATGGAAAAACCTAGAAAAACTTGCATGGGCTGAAGCAAAGTGAAATGTACTGTGTACAAAGCAAGAGCAATATTGTAAGATGACCAACTGTGAATGACTTCTCTATTCTCAGGCAAAAATGATCCAAGATAACTCTGAAGGACTTATAATGAAAAATGCTGTTCATTCCCATAGAAAGAACTGATTCTGAATAGAGGTTAAAGCATACTTTGTAAAAAACTTTCTTTATGGCGGGGTGGGAGGGGAAGAAAGGAGAAAATTTTGAACTCAAAATTTTAAAAACAAATGTTAAAAATTGTTATTTTTTACATGTAACTCGGGGAAAATAAAATACAAAGAGAAATTATAATAATATTTAATAATTAATTGGAAGTAGATTTTCTTCTGTGTTCAAAAATACTTTATAATTTGTCTAAAGAATTTTAAATATTATATTCTGCAATAAATTTTCATTAATATATTTCCTATTTTTTGGGGGGGTAAAATGATTTCTGCTGAAAAAAAGTATCGACTTGTATATCAATGTATACAATTATTATTTTTTTAATGAAAAGTGTGGTGTGTGCCAAATATAAGACTTGATGACAAAAATATGAGTGGAGACAGTGGTTTTCTAAAACATTTAAAAGGAGTACCCATCAAAAATTGGATTGTAGTTCATTATTACTTTACATTTAAAAGTTGCATGTATCTCTTTGAATTATAAACATAAGTACATATCCCTTAATAAAAAAATTTAGTCTTCTCACTGGAAATTATAGTCAGAATAGTTCATTGGGAGGTTGTTAGATTTATACTGGATGAGTTTCCTCCTATATAAATCAAGTATAGGTTTTTTTTTTTTCCCAATTACAGGTTTATGAACTTAAAGAAAAAGTAATACCTAGCAATCCAAATTTACAAAGCCAATAAATCAGAAAAATTATAGTTTGCTTTATAGATTCTGCATGTTACAAATCAATGTTATACAGGGTTCCATGAATTAATAAGATTTCTCAATTTATTAAATACACATGAAATACTTGACAGCGGTGCATTTCTAACAGAGAAACTTAAAATTTGGCCTCACTGCCAAATGAAGACCAATAGAAATGAAGATTATATAACACTGTCACTAACAAAATGGTCAAATTTAGAGAGAAATATCAATTTAAAGGTTTATTGAGGTAGAATAGATTAACGAATAGAGCACTGGCCTTACCACCGGGAAAAACTGGGTTTAAATTCTATGCCAGACATTTACTAGCTAAGTGACCCTGAGCAAATCAGTTAATCATTCTCAACCTTAATTTCCTCATAAGGGAGTTGGACTCAGTGGCCTCTAAGTTCTTTCCAGCTTTAAATTTATTATCATATAATCTATTACACTTTTAGGGGTTTTGTTTATGCATTATTTCTCAAAAGACTCAGGTACTTATTTGAACATTTTTTTTCTATTTTTGCTTTTAAATTGTGAGTGTGTGTTTAAATTGTTCAAAATCTAGTAGATCCCCACTGCTTGTGTACTTAATTCCTGTGATTAGAAAAAACACTGGGAAGAAAAACATGCATGATAGGTAATGCTATATTCTTTTGAAATGTCAACTTGCAATCCTGAATAGAATTCATAGTATAAATGAAGTTAATTTTTTAAAGCAAATGAGTATGACATTATTAATTAATTTGTTAATACTTTAATTTTAATAATTAATTCCTTAAGGAAATATATGTGGACATTATTTGATCATCTTGATTAACTATAATATTTTTACACAAAGGCCAAACCTTTCCTGTGGCATTTTCATATTCATCTTAAATAAAATTTATCTATGATATATCCACATATATTGATAATGTTACAATGACATTTACTTAGTTGAACAGACCTTATAAGTATTATTTGGACAGTACATATAATTTCCATCCTTGTTTCCTTTTAGATCCATTCCAATTTCTTTTAACCTGTGAGAATATTCCAGATTTATAGGGACTTCTAAAAACTACACTCTTAAAACAGACAATAAGTACTTATTTCCAATGGTACATTACAGTACTAGAATAGAAAATATGTACTAATTGTTCTCATGACGTATTATAACACGTAATATATATTTTAGTTATGTCTATGAAGATGATGTATCAAGAAGACATAGAAAAGTAAATTACCACCAAACTTATACTTGATCATACTTAGCAAACCAGCAATAAACCTCTCTCATATTAGCTAATCAGGCTTTTAGGCAAGAAAAACAGGTCTGTGATTCTTCCCATACTTCAACGCTTTCTAGAATGATAAGACATGTTATTATCCACACATCAATGAAGAATTTTAGTATAGGACTTTAATAAAGTAGATAACCCTGGTTAAAGTATGTTCAAATCTAATCTATGCATTTTTTACTCTCTTTTGAGTATTTTTTTTTGTTACCTCAATTAAAAAAATCAGGCACAAAGCTCTCCCAAGATAAAAAATTAGGTAATGACATCCTCACTTTCTCAAAATAGTATATAATATTATCTGAAAACAAGAAGCTGCACCTTGAACCAAATCATGAAAATAATTTTGTTTAATAAAAAAAAAGATGTCATAGTTTAGGATACAGGTAAAACACTGAATTCAGATGAAAGGAACAGATTTACAATTCACTATATATTTCTAAGGGTAATGGAGAAATATGAGTTTGAGTGTATTGTAATACATTAGGAGAACCAGAGTAAGAATATCATCAAAGACAAAAGAATGGGCCATTTAAATGGCAAGAGTGAGGAATTACTAATGGATGGCCCAAATGCTCTGCTGTTACGCTTTTAATGTCAGTAAGGAATATCCTCAGAACACTGGGTAGATCAGTTATGGGAAACATATAAGAAAATGTGAACAGGGATTAGCACGATTTCTAGTACATAATGGACACTTAACAAATGTTTATTGAATTGAAATGAACAGGAGTCTTACCGGATGGACAAGTATGGAAAAGTCACAACCTATGTTGTTGCAAGGAAAACCCACCCTATCCTGCGTAGATTAATATGCTGATTAGCAGAAATGTCCTGTTGCCTCCTCTTTTCCTCTCTAGCATTATAAATTGTGTTGCCTTCATTTCTGTACTTCCCAAGTTAATAGTATTAAAGGACTCAAAACCTTCCCTCTACCACATTTTATCTCTGCTCTAAACCTCTTCTTTCCAATACAGAGACAGTAAAATAATCTTTTGTGTCTTTTATAAGCTGTATAGGTTTTTGGATAAGATGTCAGTTCAAATTCTGCCTCATATACTTACTAATTTGTTTGTTAATAGTAGTAATAAGACATTTTGGTATGTTTATATTCTTCTATTTCTCAGAAAATATTATTTCAAGGTAGAGTAGATAAAAAAAAACTGATTTGCTTTGAAATGACCTGGAGGGCAATTTTGGCAGAAAGTGTGATTATTTTCAAATTGTTTAAATACTCTAAGTCTTGGTTTCCTTATCTGTTAAATGAGTGAGAAATTTATACCTTCTGTCTCAAGGGGTTATTGAAGGGAAGGCAAGTTTTAAGTCATTACCATTACTTTGATAAACTGACAAGTGATTTGGCTGATATATTGGTTGATGACATAATAAGAAAGATAAAAAACATTGGTGGGCTTCTCTTCATTCATTTAAGTATCACTTTCCAAAAGAAGCAAAAGATAAAGTGTATACTCTAATAAAGTATTCCATGGTTAATGTGAATTAAATTCACAACCAGCACTTGGTCCTACCATGCTTATAATAAAACAAAGCTACTATAAGGCACAAAATCCATGATTTCCATGAATTCATAGTGGTTTCTTCATAAAGTAGAAAAAAGAAACATAATAATCACTAAAAATTAGAGAATACAATTGTGGATTCCCTTCAGATTTTAAGCCATAAACATCTTGTATTTCTAAAGCATCCTAAGAGTGAAGAAAAACTTTAAACTGCATCATTCATACCCACATGATTAGAATATTATATTTCAAAAGTTAGCATTTTATTATGGACTTTAGACAAATTTTCCAAATCCCATAAAGTGATGATGTTTGGGAGGTATAACTCTACTATTCACAAAATAGAACATAATCATTGAGATAAAACAATAATGTGATTTGTTCAGATACTTGTAGAAAATATTACAATGTTCCTTTTTCTTCTAGTGATTTTGGTCAAGAGGTAGAGACACATTTTGGATGTGAAGACTCTTAAGGATTTAGAAACCTTCATGCTTCAGCATGGTAAGAGGGTTACTGCTGAGGGGCTGAAGGACATCTATCTGAGAAGAGAATGATAAAGGTAAGATATGTTTAAGGAAGGATGCTTTGTAACCAGTAAGAACCCTGTATTTGAAATCAGAAGACATGAATTTAAATTCTGGCTTTGCCTCTTAATACCTATGTGATCTTATGCAAGTTAATCAATGTCTTTCCTTTTCAGTTTCTTTATATGAGTTAAAACCTGACCTCATATACTTACTGCTGTGTAACACTGGACAAGTCACTTATGGTTTGTTTTTCTCAGTTTTCTTATCAGTAAAATGGGAATAATCATTGCACCTCTCATCCAGGGTTGTTAAGCTGATAGAATGAGATGGTATTTGTGGATCAATTTGCAAAACTTAAAGCTTTATATAAATGCTACCTACTGAACTGGTGGTATCTGAATATAGATTGAAGCATAATTTTTAATTTTTTTTTATTTTTCTTGAGGTTTTTTTTGTCTATGTTTTATTTCACAGCATGACTATTATGGAAATGTTTTACATGACTACACCTGTATAACCTATATCAAATTGCTTGTCTTATCAATGGGGGAAAGGGGGAGAGTGGCAGTGTGGAAGGAGGAAGGGAGAAAATTCGGGATTCAGAGTTTTAAAAGCAAATGTTTAAAATTGGTTTTCATATAACTGGGGAAAAGAAAACACTAAAAAAGAATAAAAATTAAATACTAGCTATTAATAATAACAACCATTATAATTATCAGTAAAACAAGACAGTAGGACTGGATGATCTCTAAGTCCCCTTTCAGCTCTAAATCTATGGTCCTATGAGGATAATCAATTTTAATTTTCCAGGCACTTGTGGAACATGTTTTAGGAAAAAGACTTTTAATATATTTTTAACAATACTAATTTGCTACATAAAATTAAAAGCACTTAAGAAGACTTATTCTAAACAAAAGCATTTCTAATATAATAATAGTTAAGCCTAAATAAAAATATGTTAATAAATAAAATGAATGTGTACAAATAGCTAGGTTGTTTTTTTTTTTAGAAAACTGAGAAGAATTTTCATTTTCACAGTATTTTTAACATTTGTAGTTCTTAGAAACATGTCATTAATCTTTATATTTCATCTTTTAGCATTATTATAATTTTGAGGACATACTCTTATATTCTCATTTTGTAAATGGTACTCAATTTGAAGTTCTATAAACAATTGATGTGACAGTAGCACTAAATTATGGGTTAGTCGATTGAGGATTATTTTTTTTCAAGAATCATTTAATTTCCTGACTGTTACCTTAGTTTTTCAATTATTTTAATAATACCTAGTTTTTATTAAATATTAAATCTTTTTGATGGATCAAGAACATGTCTTCATTTATTCCTATTATTAATCTATATATAGCAGAGATGCTGTATAACAAATGGCATCACTGGTCCCTCTTTCTAATTCTGCAGTGGATCATCAGCATGAGATCCATGACAGACATAGTGTTTCACTGAATCAAGTGAATGACTTTATAGGTTTCAACTGAGTATGGTTGTAGACACATGGAATCTGAGATACTGGAGAGTATCTCTTGAGTTTGGAAGTTTTGAGCTATAGTGGACTAAACTGACTGAGCACCTGCACTACCTCTGGTATCAATATGGTGAGGTCTAGTGAGCATCAGGGCTACCAGGTTGCCTGAGGAGGGATGAACCAACTTAGATCAGATACAGAGCAGGTCAAAACTCTCATGCTAATCAGCTGTGAGTTTGGGATCATAAGTAGCCCCTATACTTCAAGGCAAGGCAAGATGGGAAGACACAGAATTATAAACAAAGAAATTAATCAACTGATTGATGAGTATATTTATATGAATAGATAGAAAAAGTTAGTTCCTGCTCTCAGTTTTCATTCTATAATGAGAGACAATCCAAGCATAATGTAAACTACCCTTTAGATCTCCAACAAAAGACTTGGGCAAGGAGCAAAGGGAAGCAAGTGGAGCTGACCACAGATGTTCAGTACTCTCCCTAGCATTTCTTAAACTCCAAGCAAATTGAGGACCTGACCTGAGAACTGATCACCCAGTGAGCTTGCCCTCCATCTGGTGGTCTTATAGGAAGGAGGTGCAATAAAAAAAACAGAGAAGTATGCAAAAGAGAGAAAGTAGATGGCACTGTAACCCAGAGAAGTCAGTGACAGGACATAGAAAGCAGATGGTAGAGTTCACAGGCATATTTGGGAAATCCTGAATCTAGGAAGTGAGGAAAATACAATAATTGTTCTAGTCAGATTGAACAACTACCTTTTCCTGAAATCAACGTTCTGTCTCACATATCTATGCATTTATAGACATGAGATTTTCATTTATTTTCTGTCTTCAAAGATAAAGATAGTCTGAAGTCAAAATGGCGGAGTAAGCAGTAAATAGCTGTCATTTTCCCTTATTATTATCTGAAAAAATCAGAAAATAGCACCCTAGGAAAAATTCTGGACCAACAGAGCCAGCAGAAAGATACAGTGGAATAGTATTTTAACCCTAGTAACCTGGAAAATCAGCAAGAAAGGTCTGTCTTAATGGAGTAAAAGGGGAGCACATTACAGGACAGGAAGCATTCAAGCAAGTAAGCAACAAGCACCACTTCAGCAAACAAGCAGGAGATTCTGAGCCCCAGGGAAATACAGCAGGCAAATGCCAACATTATGACCCCATAAGTGCCTTAGCCTAGCCAGGGCAACCTGCAGACTCCAGGTCATGAAACCATCACAGGCACCAGCATAGCCAGAGTGGGAAGGCATTCAGCAGCTGAATCTCCATGTGCTTCAGTGTAGCCCACAGAAATGTAGGAAAAAACTATGTGGCCTCAGCACACATCAGACACCACCATTAGGACCCCAGTTCAGCATCAGGTAAGATGCCAGACCCCTACAAACTCCAACTGCCAGCACCTGAGGCCCCAGCACACAAAGCCAGGGACCACGTCCCTAACCCCTAGCACAAAAAGCTTGGGACAGTAATGACTGTGACCCAAAAGCATAACTTAACTTTAAAAGTCAGGAAATAGACAAACAACATGAGCAAAAAGCAAAAAATGAACAGAGACCATAGACAGTTTCTGTGAGGACAGGGAAGATCAAAACCCAAACTTAGAAGAGGACAATATTGCTAAAATGCCTACGTTCAAAACAACAAAGGGGAATATGAATTGGTCTCAAGTCCAAAAAGCTGTTTTGGAAGAGTTCAAAAAGGATTTTACAAGTCAAATAAGAAAAGTAGAAGAAAAATTGGGAAAAGAAATGAAAGGTATGCAAGATAAAGTCAACCTTTTAGAAAAGGAGGTACAGAAGCTAACAGAAGAGAACAATTCCTTAAAAATCAGAATTGGGCAAGTGGAAACTAATGACTCAGTCAGACATCCAGAATCAATCTATCAAAATCAAAAGAATGAAAAAATAGAAGAAAATGACTTGGAAAAGGAGAGATAATTTAAAAATTATTGGTCTACCTGAAAGGCAAGATAAAAGAAAAAAAGAAACTGTACAGTATATTTCAAGAACTTCTCAAGGAAAACTGTCCTGAAGCTCCAGAACCAGAAGGTAAAATAGTCAAAGAAAGAATCCATTGATCACCCCCAGAAGGAGATCTCAAAGTGAAATTGCCAAGCAATATTGCAGACAAATTCCAGAATTATCAGGTCAAGGAGAAAATACTTTAAGCAGTCAGAAATAAACAATTTAAATATCATAGAACTATAGTTAGAATTGTGCAGGACCCAGCAGCTTCTACATTAAAAGATCAGAGGGCTTAGAATATGACATTCTGGAAGACAAAGGAGCTTGGATTACAATCACGAATCAACTATCCAGAAAGACTGAGAATAATCTTTCAGGAGAGGAGCTGGAAATTCAGTGAAATAGGGGACTTTCAGACTTTCCTGATGAAAGACTCAAGAGAAGCATAAAAAGATAAACAGGAAAGAAAAAAATGCACATTCTTAAAGATTAAATTACACCCCTACATTGGAAGATGATGCTTTTAACTCTTGAGAACTGTATCTTTATTATGACATTTAGAAGAGGTATACATAAAGAATGTGGGTATAAGTTGACTTTTATATGCAGTAAAAAAGTTATTAAGGAAAGGAAAAGGAGAATTGTACTGGGAGATGAGGAAAGTAGGAGGCAGAAAAGGGTAACTTAGGCATGAAGGCATGAAGACCTATTACAGTAGAAGAAATAAAGGGAAGGAGGTAAACATCATTTGAACCTTACTCACATTGGATTTCACTCAAAAAAGGAATAACATATACACTCAGTTGGGTATAGAAGTTTATCTTATAAGAAGCAGGAAGGCAAAGGGGAGAAAAGGAACATGGGAGGATAGAAGTGAAGACAGATTGATAAGGGCAGTTGTCAGAAGTAAAACACTAGTGAGAAGGGAAAGGAGAGAGAGAACGATAAATAATGGGGAAACAGAGTGAAGAGAAAGACACAGTAATCATAACTGTGAATGTGAACAGGACAAACTCTGCCATAAACTGGAAGCTGATGGCAGAGTGTATTAAAAACTATAATCCTACAATATGTTGTTTACAAGCAACATATTTGAAGCAGAGAGAAATACACAGAGTAAATGTAAAAGGCTAGCACAGAATACATTATGCTTAAGTGAAGAAAAAAAAAACAACAGGGTTAGCAATCCTGATCTGACAAAGCAAAAGCAAAAACAGATCTAACTAAAAGAGATAAGGAAGGAAACTACATCTTGCCAAAAGGTACCATAGATGATGAAGTTATATCAATATAAACATATATGCACTAAGTAGTATAGCATCTAGAGTCTTAGAGAAGTGAAGTGAGTTACAGGAAGAAATACACACCAAAATTATGTTTGTGGGTAACCTCAATTTCTGCCTTTCAGAACTAGATAAATCTAACCTTAAAATAAATAAGAAAGAAGTTAATGATGTAAGTAGAATTTTAGAAAAGATAGGCATGGTAGACCTCTGGAAAAAACTGAATGGGGATAGAAAGGAATAATACCTTTTTCTCAGCAGTATATGATACCTATACAAAATGTCCATGTACTAATTCAGGGGTGGGGAACCTGCAGCCTTGAGGCCACATGTGACCATCTAGATCCTCAGTACTTTGACTGAAGACAAACTTGACAAAACAAATAGAAAGATTTGTTTTGTAAAACTTGGACTCATTCAAAAGTCCACTTCCATGGACTGAGAAGGCAAATATGTAGCTTTGAGGCAACAGGTTCCCCAACCCTGTACTAGGGAATAAAAACCTAACAATAAAATGCAGAAAGGTAGAAGTATCAAATGCATCTTTTTCAGATCATGATGCAATAAAAATTACATGTAATAAAGAGTGATGGAAAGATTGACTAAAAATTAATTACAGACTGAATAATCTAAATCTAAAGAATGTGATGGATCAAACAACAAGCCATAGAAACAATCAATAGCTTCTTCCAATAATGAGACAATATACCAAAACTTGTGGGATGCAGTAAAAGCAGTTCATAGTGGAAATTTTGTATCTCTCAATGCTTAAATGAATAAAATGGAGAAAGAGGAGATCAATAAATTAGGCACATAATTTTTAAAAAGCTAACAAAAAAGAAATTAAAAATTCCTGATTAAATATGAAATTAGAAATTCTGAAAATCAAAGAAGAGATAAAATTGAAATTAAGAAAACATTTGAACTAATAATACTTAGAGAAGGTTTTATGAACAAAAAACAAATAATAGATAAATTTTTGACTAATTTGATTTAAAGAAAAAGAAAACGAAATTACCAGTCCCAAAAATGAAAAGGGTGAATTCACCACCAAAGAAAAGGAAATTAAAACAATAATTAGGAGATACTTTATCCAACTGAATGCCAGTAAACCTGACAATCTAAATTAAATGGATGAACATTTACAAAAATATAAACTCCTCAAATTAACAGAAGAAGAAATACAATACATAAATAACCCCATTTCAGAAAAAGGAATTGAACAAGCTATCCATGAACTCCCGAAGAAAAATCTCCAGGGTCAGATGGACTTACAAGTGAATTCTATCAAATGTTGCAAGAGCAATTAATTCCAATATTATGTAAACTATTTGGAAAAACAGGTGAAGAAGAACTTCTACTAAATTTTTTAATGATACAAATATAGTACTGATGTGTAAACCAGAAAGTGAAAAAAATTATTCCGCATTTGATAAATGGTCAAAGGACATGAATGGGCAGTTCTCAGGTGAAGAATTAAACTATCTATAGTCATATTGAAAATGCTCTAAAGCACAACTGATTAGAGAAATGTAAATTACAAAAATTCTGAGGTACCATGGTTTGCAAACATTGGAACACTAATGCATTGTTGTTGGAGTTGTGAATTGATCCAACCATTCTGGAGAACAATTTGGAACTATGCCCAAGGGGTTATAAAACTCCATTCCCTTTGATCTAGCAATCCCTCTACTTGGTCTGTATCCCAAAGAGATCATAAACAAAAGGAAAAATCCATATGTACAAAAATATTTACAACAGGTTTTTGTTTGTTTGTTTGTTTGTTTTTTGTGGTGGTCAAGAATTAGAAATTGATAAGATGCCATTAGTTGTGGAATGGCTGAACAAGTTGTGGTACATGAATATAATGGAATACTATTATGATGAGCAGGCAAACTTCAGAAAAACCTGCAAAGATTTATGAACTGTTGCTGAACTAAATGAACATATCCAGGAGAAACTTGTACTCAGTAACAGCAACATTGTACAATGATCAACTTTGATAGACCTAGCTATTCTTAGCAATGCAATGATCTAAGACAATTTCAAAAGACTCATGATAGAAAATGTTACCCACATCCAGAAAAAGAGCAATACAGTCTGAATGCAGATCAAGCATATCTCTCTCTCTTTGTTTTTTTCTTTCTTGTGGTTTTCCTTTTATTGTGATTCTTTTTTTCACAACATGACTAATGTGAAAATATGTTTAATATTACTATACATGTACAGTCTATATTAGATTGCGTGCCATCTTGGGGGGGGAGGAGAGTGAGAGGGAAAAATTTATGATTCAAAATCATATAAAAGAAAGTGCTGAAAATTAAAAAATAATAATAAATAAATAAATTTAAAAATAGACAAGCTTAGATACCACACATCCATACTGTTTTACTTATTTATCCATGCACATATTCTGAGTAGGTAGAGCATTAGAAAGTGTTAGATTTTGAGTCAAAACAGCATGAGATTGAATCTTCTCTCTCTTATTAGCTCTGTGGCCCTGGGCCAGTCATTTAACATTTTAGTCTCAATTTCCTCTCCCATAAAATGGTAAACTCACAGGTTGTTGTGAAGATCAAATGAATTAACATATGGAAAGCACTTTGCCAGTCTTAAAGACCATAAATGCTGGGTTTTATGTTCTGTTCCCTTAATAGAGTGTAAGATCCTTAAGGATAGAGGCTAATTTGTTATCATTTTTGCATTTGCATTTCCATCATTGGCACTGTCTAACATATATTAATTAGTTAATTATTTGTTCCTGGAATTAAATTGAATTTCTATTCATATGTGGAGCCATTGTGTCAAATGCTTAAAAAAACTTTACCATAGCCAAATCTTTTAAAAATACATATTTGTAATATGTTCAGTAAAAGGATTGATTGCACAATGTATGTGAAATTACCCAGTAGAGTTACTCTCAGTATTTCTCTCTCTCTCTCTCTTTTTCTCTACCCCTCTTTATTCTTTAAACATTAATGATTTGAATATTCTGAATACAAAATTAGATATCTTCAGAGAATTAAATCATAACTCAATTTGGCTTTGTAAGAAATTGTTTTGCAGAGCAAGAAATTTTAAGAAGAAATTTTAAAGAAATTCAAATTCTTTCTGACATTATAGCAGCCTAATTTTATCATTTTTTAACCTGAGAAATATAATGGATGCAAAATCCTTTGCTCTTTAAGTTGCACTAAAAAAAATTAAAAGAAGGTTTGGAAGGAAATCAAGAAAAAGTAAAATGGGGATAAGATTTTTAGCTTTTTAGTAATCTTGAGCCAGTTCACAGCACTAAATTGTAACTGGCACTGACAAAAAACAGCTACAAGGAAATCCACAGCACCTTCATGCTCTAACCAATGAGAGATGCAGTAGGAAAGAAAAATTCAATTTGTTAAGCACATCAACATTTCAATGCAGAAACTGGAACAGTTTTCAGTATATGAAGATAAACATAGTACAAATAGAAAAGAACTGTGGGCAAGAACTACTCATGCTGTCCTATTTTACTCTGTTTTCCTTGGGGGACTAAAAAGAATTCAGCCCTGAAGCTTGCTTTCAGTTTGGACAGACTGGAAGCCTGAAAGGAAATAAATGTAGCATAATTAAGAACAAAACAAAAATGTTCCAGTAAGATAGTAAAAATGATGTTCAACCCATAAAACTGAAATACCCTCAGTAATGAAAATGCCCTCCATGACCAGTTATAATTTTGAAACTTACATTTAATTACCCCTTAATGAAATCCATTTATGAATCAACAACAGCTCTGTTGATCCTAGACTTTGGGCCAGAATGCTGAATCATTTAAAAAGCCAATGAATAAAAGGTCTCTGAGTGGAGAATTTAAATGGCTTGGGTGTGGGGAAAAATGGATCACCATTTCTAGTAGTTAAATGATTAAATAACAGTAACAGATTATAACTTTACAATACTTTGTATTTTACAGAGCACTTTTCTCACTACAACCCACTGTGATAGGTAGCATAGTGTTTTGCAAATGTCTGATAAATGTTTGTTTTTCTCCTTCCTTCCTTCCTACAAGGAAGGTTTTCTATAAGGAAACCGAGGTTCCAAGAATTTATGACTTGACCAAGGTCACATAGCTAATAAGTGTTGGAACCAGGAATCTAATCTAGGCAAGAAATATTAATTATCTTATAAAATAATCAAGTAAAACTGGTCTGTCTTTTCTTAGCAATGGTATTACTATTATTATTATTTGTATCCCCAGGATCTAGATTAGTACATTTGATAAGGTAAGAATTTAATACAAATAAATTTGCTGTTTTGTTGAACTAAACCTTTCCTGATCCTTCATAATGTCAGTGCCTTCCATCTATAAATTACCCCCAATTTATCCTGCATATCTCTGGTCTGTAAATATTCACTTTCATGCTGATTCCCCATGAGTTACTTGAAATCAGGGTCTCTTCTTGTGTTTTATTTTGTTCGTTTTGTTTACATTTCTTTGGAACTCTAGAATTTAGCCAAATGAATGCTTATTGACTGATTGAATCCTAATATCAGACTATAGATATCAGTGATTTGAACGTTCTGAAAGATATCCTATATTATTAATCATGAGACCAACATTTTACTGTGTAAAAGATTATATCACCAGTCCCCAAAAAATTACAAGCATAAGTACACAAAGAATAAGTCATATGTGCTGATACACTTGATTTATAGTGCCATGATCTCATGTAAAGAAAGAAATCACAGATGTAATTGTTGAGCTACTTTTGCTGATCTTTTTTTAAATTATGGAGATAGAGAAATATACTTCATGGCTTGATGAGATGTTCCACTTTTCAAGAGAGAAGGGAAATGCTTCTAAGTAGAAGATTGTGAGCATGGTTTTCATTCCTGGCAAAAGTGTAGACTAAATTGTTACAAGAATAGTTTCTGACGAGTTAGAAAGAGAAGTAATTATTAATACATACTACATATAAACAAGTTCAGGACCTAGAGCGGATCATGAATTGTTTTCTTTTTTGACAAATTTATATATAGGATATTGCATATCTTCATTTAATCCCTGCAAATTAAAATTAGCAAAAAAAAAAAAAAATTCGCACAGCATCCTTATGGACAAAATTGATCTAGTAGGACCTTAGAGGGCATTGAGTTCAATATTTTCATCTTACAGAGAGGGAAATTGAGAGACATTTCCTCTGCTTTCCCTTTTGTTGCAGTTCTCTATGCCCAGGATTCTCACTGCATCCTTAAACTGAAAATTTCCCTTCCAAAGTGGCCAATGATGCAATCATCAAATCTGATGATTTCTTTTCAGTTATCATTGTTTTAAAAATCTCTTTGTAGCATTTGATACCTTTGACTAAACTTTCTTCTTTTATATTCTCTCCTTTCTGGGTTTCATTATATGTTCTCTGCTGATTCTCCTATTTTTCTAAATGATTCATATATGGGTCCTATTCTGTATTTGCAACAGTCTTCACAACTGGCATTTTACCCCAAATTTCTGCCCTGAGAGTGAATGAGATTACCAAAGGAGAGGGGGTAGAAAAAGAAGACATTAAAGGGTTGAGCATAATCACTTTATATATAAACATATTTATATAATGTAATTTTTCAAAATGTTATTTTTATCCTGAAAAGCAGGTGGTATAATGGATAGAAAGCAACTTTGAAATCAAATATCTGGGTTTAATTCCCCCACCTGAACTTTACTGGGTTTATGACCCTGGGCTGATTATCTCTCTCATTTTCTAGACAACTTTTCTAAGGCTACAGATTGTAGAACAGTTGCTAAGCTACATTGATAGAGGACATTTCCTCACCAGGAGTTCTCTACAACAAAGAAATTACACAATGGAAAAATTAATTGAAAGATGACTATATATGGATAGAAACTTAGATTAGTGTATGGGTCTGGTGGCATATTACATATCCACTGTCTGAAGATCAATTTGCTTATGTTTTAATAGGTTCTTTCACACTCCGGGTGTTGGTAGCTAATTTTTTGGGGGAGGGGCAAGGGAGTATGCTACAGAAACTTAAGAAACTGTTTCTTAAGGTATGAAAAGGGCTTATAATCTTAATCAGCTGAAGAGTACTGTGTAAAACAAAGGAGAGTTTCTTTTCCACAAGATCAATACTTCCAAAATGGAAAATTGACCTGTGACCTAGCAGAGTAAGGTGAAGAAGATCAGAAACTAATGTGCAGACTTCACTAGTCTGAGGGAAAACCCATCAGAAACGAGAAAATCCAACTTTGTTTGTTAATGATGGAAGTGGGGTTGTCAAAAGGTAGTGACCTGAAAGAGAAGCAACCAGTTCATCCTCTGATGGGAGGTTCTATCTTGCATGAACTTTATAAAAATGCCTTCACTTCTCTCTCTCTCTCTCTCTCTCTCTCTCTCTCTCTCTCTCTCTCTCTCTCTCTCTCTCTCTCTCTCTCTCTCCCTCTTCCTCTTCTCTCTCTCTCTCTCTCTCTCTCTCTCTCTCTCTCCCTCTCTCTCTCCCTCTCTCTCTCTCTCTCTCTCTCTCTGTCTCTCTCTCTCTCTCTTTCTCTCTCTCTCTTTCTCTTCCCCTATCTGAAGAATGGTGGAGTACACCTTGGCCAAGGTGTTCCGTTCCTCTCAACTCCATTTTAAATAAATTTCCTTGATAGTTTTTTTTTTTTTTTTGGTGTGCGTGTGTGTATTAAGTTCATCTCTAACAGTACTATAGGAAAAAATTTTAAAAAAGATTGTGCCCATGCAATAAGGTACTTTATGCCATTCAACAAACCATTTTCAGATGCGTTCAGTAAATTCTCCTAAATTGTTTAAACACAGCTAACTTCTCACAAAAGCAGATGCTCATTAAAACAGAAGAAATGACATTTTGAAGAGAGACCCTAGATTGGTCTCTGTTTAATGCAAAAAAAAATGTTCCTGGGTTTCTAGATATTCCTAAACATGTTTTTCCCCATCTCTGATTATGAGACAGAGCTGAGAAAAGGATTCATTTTTCTAATAACTACAAATGCTTTTCAGATAACATATCAATATACTTTAATACCAATGCAAAATTTTGACTTTTTTTCTCTCCAATACTATTTTCATTAAAGAATTTCCATTATGTCTATAGTTTAGACTATAAAACTGTAGTATATAGGATTAAAATGTTTATTTTCTATTTGTCTCTGAAAAGGTTGACTACAAATTAATTCTATATTTACATTGCCTACCACCACCAACAGATTCATTTGATGGAGCATAATGTAGTAGCAAGTGTGCTAATGGAATATGATCAGGGTTGAAGTACTAGGCCCAGCATTTACTAGTACTTAATATTTGTTTAGTGTTAGATAAGTCATCTAATGGCTATGAATTATAGTTCCCTCATATTATGAAGAAAATTATTTGTAAATTGGTATAAAATGTGTGTTACTATTATGACATGGCACCGTCATGTGGTGGGGATCCAAAATGTTCAGCTATATTGCTCATGTGGTATTTAAATGAAATATGAAGCTAAACTAATCTTTTAAGTCTTATATTATTAGATATTGGAGCAACATAGATTTGCGACCTGAAGGGAACATCCAAACACCTTTTTTCACAAATGAGGAAACTGAAGCCTGAAGAGGGTTAGTGAGTTATCCAGAATCATAAAGTTAATAAATAACAGAGGGAGGATACGAACCCTAGTGTTGGACTCTAAATCTAGCACTATTTTTATTGTAGCACACCTCTTCATCTGTGAATCAATGACATCTAACCAGTCAGCTAATAGGCATTTTCCCCCTTCATACCAGTTACTGTGCTAAGCCCTGGGAATACAAAGACAAAAGTTAGTAACAATTAAATGTCTACTAGTATAGACAATCATGTACTAACTCAGAATAATTAAGTTATTTTTACACTTTAAACAAGAATATACTTTAAAAAGTCAGCTTTAAATAGATGTTGTTAAATTAAGTTTCAGCTACCACTTACAATATAGTAATGAAATTTTTAAAATAAAAATTCTGTATTCTCTGAATTATGGTAGATTTAGAATTTAAGTACCCTGAATGGTCACCACAGACAGTAAAGCAAATATTTTTCTGCTTTTCCTGAGGTTCAATAGTGAAAAATATCTGAATTATCATGTATTGAATCTAAGTAAGTATTAATCTTATTTTATTCACTTGTATAAGTAGTAATGGAAGTATGTGTGTTTGTCCTTTGTTACCTAAGAAGACCATCAGAGAAATAATGACATGACTTGCAATTGACTTTGTTTTCAGGGAGGGAGGGCTGAGTAATGGAAGTATTTTAGGGCAAAGGTATAAACTCTCTCATATTTTGTTTTTCTCATGACAAAATATGCAAATGAAAAGTGAAACAGAATTAGTAAATGTCCAAATGTTTGGCCTAAGCCGTGCCTAATACCTGTATATTTTGAACTTTAAGGATGTGCTTAGAATCACATAGACATATAGAAATCTATAGGCAGTTAGCAAAAATGTTATCCGACTTTTTGTTTAGAGAGAGAATTTCTTAGAAACATGTATTACCTTTTGGAACTTGCAAAAATGATTCCTTTTTGCTGTCATCAGAAATTTTTGACCTTTCCATTTTCTCCTGCAAGTAAACTTAACTCATATTTCAAATCCCTCCCCCCAACATATGCTTTTTAATCTCAGGAAACAAATTTGAATCCCTTTCTGTTATAGTTTGATTTCTTACTGGAATTAAACTTGTTTGTTAATGTTCTGAGACTATGGGAAAAGAGAGAGAGATAGAGATAGATAGACAGATAGATAGACAGATAGATAGATAGATAGATAGATAGATAGATAGATGATAGATAGGTAGAGAATATCAATGAATTTATTGATTCCAAAATTAAAAATTTATTTGAAAAAAAGCTAACACCTTTAACATACTCAAGAGGCATTCTGATTAATATGTGGCACAAACTACTTTTTCAAAAAAATGATTTTATTTCTTTGATTTAATGAGTATAGAAAAGTAAATTTACTTGAAAAATAAATTCTACTAGAGGTCTTGTGGCAGCCAAGCAAGGCCCAGTTTCCTTTTACAATCACAGGGGCATTCATGCACGTAGCACTTCTCTCCAACTGTGCATTTCTGCTTGTCTTGTGACCCAGTGAGCATTGAAATGTACAAGAGTTTTGTTTGCTGAAGAAAATGAAACTGAGAAGGAAAAAAATTAGCTTTATTTTTTCCCCAACTAAGAGATCCTTCTGGGATAGAAATACCATTCTTTGTCCCCTATAACAACTTTTTTTTAAAAAGGGAGAGAAGTAAATATATCACTCAAATTTAAAGCTAGATACTAGAATAAATGTAAGATACTTTAGCTGGTCTTTTTTTATATATGCAGTAAAATGGAGAACATACCTGAAAGTGTACCATAAGTACCTGTCAGCTATTTATATGAATGTTGAAGCAATTATTCTTTGGCCTTTTCTTATTTTTCTTATGAACTAGTACTATAAACTATCCTTTTTGCTTTAGTAGATGTACTGAGTTCAGCGGCTTTTTTTTTTTTTTGTAGATTAAAAATCCCAAGAGATCACCAATAACTCTATAAAAACGGCTTTAATCTCTCTAAACAAACCCTATTCCAACTACCTTTTTTGTTCTCTCTTTCATCTCAGATGTTGGCAGGGCACCACCACCTTGGAGATGTATCTCACCTGGAAATATGAGGGATCTTTTTTTTTTTTTTTGCCATATTAACAGCTGCTAATTTTAGAAAAAGACTATGTCAACTCTCTTCAAATAGAAAAAATTTCACTAAAGCAAAAACAAAATGCAATGAGTGGAGGAAACAATAATTGTTTCTAGGAATGTGTATGACTCTAAGAATGCAATTTTGATCCAGTATCTTCTGCATCCTCTGACATGTGTCTTTAGTGTGTGAGTAAGAATGGGGTTCTGATTCAGTATAAGGTTCTAAAAGTGCAACTTATCTTTCCACAATTTCCCATGATAGCTAGTCAAGACACTGATATCATGTTCAGTTGGCAAAGGTAGTATCAGACACTACTATAGCTATAATTATGTTCCCTTTGAGGTACTGAGTAGCGCCTTGGTTAGCATCATGGCTTTTATAATAGCTTTTGAATGAGAAGCAAAATACCAGAAAGAACCCTTTCAAATGAGATGGTTGAAACAAAAACAGAAAATAGCTCCAGAATTAAGGGAACTACTAAGAATATCAGTAAAAGAGAAGATCCCTCTGATGGTGTAATAGCAAAGCAACTGTTGATATGGCAATGATATACACATTCTTCTAACTTCAAGATAAAAAGCAGTCTTGATTTGGTTCCATCATCTATGTAATCCATGAGTGCTTTTAGGCTGGTTAGGGGCAAGGGTTATAGATAACAGTATACAGATTTGAGGAAAGTTGTGTATAGTTGAAAAGAATGACGTAATTTGGGGATAATAGGAGAAAAAAATAAGAAACACATATGTAAGAAAGTATTGCGGCAGTAATAAAGAGCAAAGAAAAGATGTCATAGTATAATTTGTCCAAGAGAATAGTGCCTCACAATGTCTTTTGCTGCCAGAATTGACTTCATAGAAGGGTTATATCACTTAGTAAAATACATTGGTTTGGGTTATGATATGTGACCTTTTCGAATTTTGTCATTGACCATTGTTCTACTTGAGCCATTTCCTAGCTAAGAGTGCAGAAAAGGAAAAAAAAGACAATGGAGTTTATTTTGTACATGTACATTCTTTATTTAAAGTGATTATTCCTCCTAAAAGAAAGGGTTTTTTTTTGTTTTTCAAAAAGGAAAGAACATAATAAAGAACCAAAAAGACATCTAATCTTGAAAAGGATACAAAAAATTAGGTCCAGATGAATCTTTCTAAGAGCTGCCTATGCTGCCATATTTTTGACAATTTTTAGTATATTGCTCGAAAGAATTTGTTAAATACTAAAACTAAAGAGTAAGTGCCCTTTACTCATTTTTAACTTGAGAAAAGAATGCTTACTTCTAGTCTTAAAAGGAATAGAGTTTTCTTTTGGATAAAGGCAAATTTCAGTGCCAGCCTTTTCAGATTTGTGGAGGAAAATAGAAAGAAATAAAAGAAAGCATATATACGAGCAAATCCTGCAAGAATTCCCCTTTGCAGTACAAGTAGTTTTAAAACCATCTAGATTTATATAGCTGATGTTATTTGAATTTACATGCTACTGAAGGAAACCAAAAGAAGCCAGTATGCATGTCAGCTCACTCCAGCTACTTACAAAAGAGAGACCATTCACATTGTGTGGCTTGTTTCAAATCCTAGGGCTGAGAAACTGCCAGAATTGAAAACAGCGGGACATGTAATAATTGGATGCTTCGTTGCATGTTAATGATTTCAGCAGGGTTATCAGTAAAAATGCATTATTTGGGAAAATATTGTAGATCAAAATGATCAGAAAATCAGAGATACATTAACCTCCAATGCAATAGAGTCAATAACAGTGTTTGGTCAAAAATGTTAGGGTAACATTACTGTACAGTACTGTCAATAAACTCAATGAATTTACTGAATATAGTCTAAAATAAGTCAACTTCACTTGGCATTGGAGCTACTTCCCCCAAAGAAAAGGGAAAAGAAGATAAAAACACATGTGAAACAATGTATCTAGAAAGCTGTTATTTAGAAAAGTGCTGGGGATATTCGTATTGGGGAAACAGCCTTCAGCTATATTTTAGAAATGAAAGGGACCTCAGAGATCATCTAAAACCAAACATTTCATTTTCATGATGAGGAATTGGAGACTCAGAGAAGTTAAATTACCAAGACTGAGGCCACAGGTAGCGTCAAAGGCAGGATTTGCACCCAGGTTCTTTGACTCCAGTGTCATACTCTTTCTTCCAGGGAGATGAGATAATAATATATATGACTGGGAATTTTATATTTTCATATACAATTCTTTCACATTCAGGGTTACATTTTGGAGGCAAAGTTTTAACTCTTTGTATGTGTGTATCTCCACACAAAATTGACATGCAATGCAGATATGTATATATATATATATATACATATATATATGTATGTATATCTATCTATCTATATCCATATCTATCTCTAGTTCTCAGACTACATTGTATATGAGGAAGAAAAACAGCCTTAGAACATACAGGATCAAATTCTGACTTGTGCAACCACAAAATATATAACTTTGGACAAATCATTTAACCTTTCTGAGACTTAGTCTCTCATACAAAACTGAAGTACCTATCCATCCTCTAGAGATATCTCATAGGGATATCACAAAGATGAAGTGACATGATATGCATGAAATTGCTTCACAAACCCTAACAGGCCATTTGTGTGGCTCAGACTGGGAAGTGAGTTCACGGTAGGTAGAGACAGAACAATGAGTCATTGGTGGGGAATTTATTTCTTTTAGAAAATAGTCATTTTTCCTTCTATTCCTCATTCTTAAATTAATATCATCTTTAATACCTAGTATTGATTTTCTCTTTTTACACAAGTCTAGACCACTGAGACAGTGAAGGAATCATGACAAAAATGCTTTCAAATGTAAAAGCAAAAACATCTTTTTTTTAAAAAGTTCTAAAGCGCTATAAAGACAAACAGAAGGTCAAAACACCAATAAATGTATTCTTTTCATACAAGAATATATATGTATTGTGTCAAGATATCTATCTATCTATCTATCTATCTATCTATCTATCTATCTATCTATCTATCTATATGTATATATATATGTGTGTGTGTGTCACAATAGAGTAGACTTTTGTAAAATCCGTATTTTAAACTCTTGAAATAAAATGATGCTGGATTCCACAGAATGCCATATTTTTGACAAAGGACTGGGGAAAGCTTTGTCTTCACTCCCAATATTGCCCTTATTGTAGTATATGTAATTAGATCTGCCATCGTTCTTTTAGATTATGCTTTACAGACTAGTATACCAACATTCAAGGTTCCACTAGGAAATCAATAAAGGCACTTGTGGAACAATTTCTTTAACATGTTTTGAAGACTGTTTATCATTTAGATTCAAACTGAAAAATATTAGAAACAGCCTACTGTGCACAAAGTGCACAAATAAATTTTTTTTTAAAAGAAACAATCCTGATCTCAAGGGCTAAATATTATAGTAGGTTTAAAGATTATCTAAAGGGTTATCTAAGGTTCTGTAAAATCCCAAGCATCTAGACTTTTAGTTACAGGAACCTAATTTTGTATTAAAGGAATCAAGGAATTGTACCAATTCTTTGCATTGCAACAAAAAGTTCAGAGGGTTTTGTCATTAAAAAAGAAAAAAAAAATGCGAATCATAGGTTCTAGATTTTCTTACTTAGTAATTATTGTACAAATGTAGTGTTGTGATTTCAACAAAAGCAAAATGACTGTCTTTCATTAATGATTATATTATGTCTTATTATTATACAGTAGATAAATTATACCCTATTGTGGAAAAGCTAAAAAAATGTGAGGAATGTATATTATCTACTTTGTTCAAGCAGATAAAAATAGGTTAATCTATTCAACAACCATTTATTAATCTCCCACCCATCTAATGGAGCATACATGTCTCACTTTAAGTGATAAAATAAAACTAAGACATTAGAAAGAAGTCTATTCATTGTGTTTAGTGAACAAAAAGTGAAAAAAATGTGGAGGAAGTTTTGGGACTTTGTATAGATATGGTATCTGCACCTGATTATTTGATTCCCTCTCTTGATGCATTAAATTGATGTCATGTGGGCTGAACAAAAGTTTTACTACTATTTCATTTCTATTTATGCTTATAGGAGTATACATATATAAAGATACAGAGAGGCAGTAGAGTAGGAAACTCCACTTCTGACACTGACTGGCTATGTGACCCCAGGGAAATCACTTAAGCTCTCAGTTACCAAGGAAACTTTTCAAACTATAAGTTGGAAGAGTTGCATGTTTTGGGAGAGGGGGCTAACTCATAGGAGAATCAGTTACATTAGTGAAATCACAAGTCAGAAACATGTGTATATATGTATGTATGTACATGTATACACATATATACATATATAAACATACATATATGTACATATACATGTATTATATGGATGTATAATGTTTGCAAATAGTGTATAAGCTATTTAGGCTTAAAACGACACTATTTTCTTGGAATACCCTATACACAAGCATACACTGAGGCTCTAAGGAGGTGCAATGGATGGCACGCTGAAACCCAAATCAAGAGTCTCTGAGTTGAAATCTTGCCTAACGGTACTTTCTAGTTGTGTGACTCTTTGCAAGTCATTTAACTTCTGTTTGCTTCAATTTTCTCATCCATAAAATGGGAATATTAATAGTACCTACTGTCCAGAGTTGCTGTGAAAATAAAACAAGGTGTTTGTGAAATGTTTTACAAACTTTAAAGTTCTGTGTAAATGCTACTCATTGTTACTAGTCATTATTATAATAAAACATATATACCTATGCACTTATTGCATGGACCCATCTATATAGCACAAATATAGTATATTTGCACACATGTGTATATATGTATATATGTATAACATACATATACACACATATATATGTGGAGAGAGAACTATTTTTATTGACTTGAACAAAGTTGATAGTACATATTACTCATAAAGATTTTTTTTTAGCTTCTGCACATTAGGGTATAATTTATATACTGAAACAAATATGCAAAACTCTTTCAAACCATATAAATTTTAGACACTATTTGTCTATACCATTAAAATCTGAGTTCCTGGGGGGGCAGTAACTTTTTTTTTGTTTTTCTTTGTATTTCCATCATTTAGCATAGTATTTAGCATCTTAAAACCTGCTAGCTAATGGATTGACATATACACAAACACATCCATGGGTACGAATGTGTCTACACAAAAATTCACATGGATATTCTCTCAGATGTTGGTTTGGCACAAACACATGGATCAGATGTAGCACACCAATTCAATGTATCTCAGCACAAAATAGGCAGTAAATCACCAATAGCTTCTTGCTTCCAAGATATCCTTCCA
Organism: Notamacropus eugenii; assembly: GCF_028372415.1. NCBI lineage: Eukaryota > Metazoa > Chordata > Mammalia > Diprotodontia > Macropodidae > Notamacropus > Notamacropus eugenii. Next base: position 187,319,841 of record NC_092877.1, on the reverse strand, counting down.
TCAAACACCTCTCTTATTTTCCTCCTCAGAATTCTAAGTATAAACATTATTAATAGTTTTATTTTCCACTAAGCACTTAGATCTATAATTTTCACCTGACTAGGGTAGTTATTAAAGTAAATGGATGAATCTGAGCAAGGACAAATTGGACCTAGCTCTTTTAAGTACAGTGTTGGCAATCCTATTAAAATGGACTGGCTACTGTCTTGAGAGGCTACTAAGAGTAAAACACTGTGCTTTGCATTATTAGATTCATCTAAAGGAAAGTATTTCACAGGGTAAGAGACTACTTAAAAACTTTTAATTTCACTTATCATGTTTGATATATCACTGTCTCTTCCTCCTCTCCATGTATCAACTCAGAATAGTTTAATTTAAATCAACTCTGCATTTTAAAATGGGACATTCTGCTTTGGCATGCATCAACCAGTTTCAGAACTCTTTTATAGATTTGTTCTACCTTCCAGAAGTCAGGCAACCAAAACTAAATATAATTTCAAGCATGGGAGTTTTATTCTTATTTACTATGCTTTTGCTGTTACATTTTCTCGTGTGTATGTATGTGTGTCAAATACACAGAAATGACCTTGAAGTACAAATGCAGATGGAGAAATATAGAGACACATACATTTGTGTGTATGTGAGTGTATACATATAGATACATATAGTACACATATAATTATATATATAGTATATATAACTAAATTAATATATATGTATTTATATAATACATAATGCATACATATTATATTGTATATATCAGTACTTTGTGGATTTTTAATAGTTAACAGTTAGAGAAGTATACAAAGCACTTCATTTGCTCTCTCATTTGATATTCATAATGATCACATTAAGTAAATAATGCAGGAATTATTATACCATTTTTAGATGAATGAATAGAAGTTGAGGGAGATCAAATGACTTGTTTAAGATCCACACATTTGCAAAGTGAGGACCCAAACTGAATTCTTCCAAATCCAAGTTTACTGCTCTTCGTAGCACACCACATTCCCTCGCACTCTGAAAATCATTATTAAGTATGCACTGTTTAAGGGTAAGGGGAATTATATACCCCACTCATCTTTTCTGAGGAAAAGATATTCAGATGAGAATTAGGAAATCTGGAGAGGTTCAGAAGGAGATTCTTCTCTACCTATTTTCAGAAATGGAACATTTCTAACTGTCCTAAGGATCACTGAATAAGAGCTGGTAGTCATCTTTGAAGTTGTCTAGTCAAAAATCTTCATTTTGCAGATAAGGACACTGAGGTTCAGAGAAGTTACATGGCTTGTCCAGAGTCACATAAATATGTTAAATATTGAGTTGATCAAATCTAGAATTGTGTAATTTAGAATAAGAAAAATATTACACACAAGAGAAACCAGAAACATTCAATGAAATAATCTAAAGAAAAAAATTAAAGTATCAAAACTTAAAAAAAAAGTAACCTTGGAAATCACTTAAAAGCTTAATATGTATAAATGACCCTTACATGCTAGATGTAATTAAGATGCATTTCATTTTTCAGATTAATTTTTAACTCTCAGTATGTATGCTTAACTTCCCAGTTGAACATTAAGATAATACATTTAAACAAACAAACAAACGAGAATTTCAGGATATGTGTTGGAATGGCCAGAATTATAATGACGCATAGCTAATGCATGTAAAATGACGTGTAGGTTGTGACTCAACCTTGTTAGACTCAGACGTTCTCAACTATTCCTCATTATCAGGGAACATTTCTAATTTCTCTGCCCTACATAGATCAGATGCAGTCCCAGATTCTGTTCCTATAATTACTTTCAGTAGAAGAGGGTGAATGTGAAACATAAGTTTTAAAAAATCAAGTGCTATTTTTAAATCATGATGTGACTTTAAAAAATCATTTAGTCGCCATAATTTGATAAATATCACCTCTTTCATTTCTGATTGTTAAGACAAAAGACAAGAGAAAGAATATCATCTATAACATGCAATGCTAAATGCCTAGAGGGAAAAAATGGAAAAAACTAGAGTCATGTCAATGTTTCTCAATATTTAGTTTTCATCAACACGTAGATAAATAAAAGCCTGGATAATTGGCTGTAATTGGCTGAACTTTTCATTCCTTGACCCAATGTTTTGATTTTGTGACTCTTTCTGAAGGATTCGTTTATTATTAGGTGTTGATATTTTGATACTTGACTGCTGCCAACTCTGATTTGAAGGACTGTTAATTTATATCATGTGGTCTGAAAACTAAACAATATTCTTAGCACTGACTCGTCTGGAAAATACCATTTGGTTTGTGTTGCATTTCTACTGTTCTCTGTCAGCACTCAAATCACTCTGTCAGATCATCCCAAACAGAAGGGATATGTGTTTGCAAGGGTTTCGACCAAGCATGAATTCATGGTCGGCTAAGATGAACCTATGATTCTACAGAAGAATACCCACATAGAATAAGATTTAAGATGCATGTAAATGGATTTCTAAAAATGTATTCTGAAATAAATGAAAAGAAATGTTCTTCTTATCCATGGATAGGATTGCTATCTCCAGGCTGCCAAGAAACTGCTGGTTTGGTTATGGGGAAGGAGATAGAGAGATCTCTAGCATTAGATCTGATTTGGGACTATATTCCCAGATAATTTTTAAAAAATAGCTTTCAGGAATCTTTTCCCACTATTGCACTGAGTCTAATAAAGAAAATCTGATAAGCTCATTTTCCTTTCCTTGCTATTACTTTGTTCCTTTCTTAAACAGTTTCTACAATTACTAGTTTTTAAAATACTATTCTCTTAATTTTCACTTTGAAAACATCAACTCTTTATCTCATAATTGTTCATAAAAAGTGGATATTTTAAATAAAGCTGGTAGACATTATCATTACTTCTATGTCTATCATACTATGTTTTATATAAATATGTAGGAACTACAAACAGTGATGGACATGGATATGCAGAGTTCTGGGCACCTTAACTCTTTTTGCTGACAATTTCCCTAAGATTAGATCAGGAATGGGGGACTTGTGGCCTCCAGACTACATGTGACCTTCTAGATCCTTGGGTGAATGAAGCCTTTTGACTGAGTCCATATTTTACATAGCAAATATTTATATGAAGGGGTTTTGTTTTGTGAGGTTTGGATTCAGTCAGAGTCCCACTTGAGGACCTAAAGGGCCACGTGTGGCCTCAAGGCCACATCTTCCCCACCACGGATTAGATGAATTTCACCTATCCAAGAGGCTAACGAGAACTACATTTTGTGCTAACTCTTTCTCTATTCCTTTCTTCTCATTTTCAATCAGCAGTTAATATGGCAGGAATGATTTAAAGACCTAGGGATCCTCAGGATACAATTCCCAGTGGGGAACCTTGATGGGATCAGGGGTGGACAAGTCTGAGGACCGCTATGTTGGCACACTTTCAAAAGTTACCTTAATCCATTTTAAGTGAGCTTTGAGGGCATTGGAAGCCAAGATATACATTTTGATCATCCCATAAGCCAGTAGAATTATTAAATAGAAATTCTTCATATGGAAATTATATGCATTAGAGGGCTTCCTCTTTATACAGCTTTTGACTATCGTACACATCCTAAAATACAGCTAATTGCACAGAATTTTATTAGTCCCTCCAACAGCTTCCTAGTTAGAAGGGGAAAACATTAGATTTTGAAACAGAAATATCTAGAAAGGTAATAAATAATGAAATGAAAATAATTTGAAGCTAAAGAACTATTGTAATGCAAATAGTATTAAATGTTGCTCAGAGTAAGCATGCATATAGCCAAGGGTAAAACAATTAAGTTATCTTCATCTGTTGGTGAATCATACTTTAAGAAGATTAAAAACATATTTGAAACAAATCTATCCACACGGCCCTAATGAACAAAATTATATGAATGTGAAATTTGGAAACAATTTTAGGGCTCCAATAAGATATGGCTACTGTATGTAAATGTTGCATTTCAACACTTGTGAAATATGATTCAAACCAAAAAAACAAAATAAAATTAGACTTGGACTTTATTTGCATGTATTTACATGTATGTATCCATGTTATCAAGTACTGTGTTAATACAAAAGGTAATACAAAAATTACTTTTGAAATGCTTCAGTAGTTACGAACTTCTTAAATTCTAGCTAATGAAAGAATGAATATTTCATTTGCATTAACACTGCTGTCCAATGGAATTTGTTTAAAAAAAAATAAAAATAGCACAAACCAGTCATTTCATTGACTACCAAATGCAAATTTTCAATTCTCTTTCATATTGCAAGAAGACTTTTGGGACTTGCAAGATGACTGATTTAAGTTATATCAAAAATATATTCAACTGTTTCCTACCTCATCCCAGAAAAACAAACACCATAAAATTTAGAGGAGAAATTCTAGACACAAGTTCTCCTTTGAATGTCTTTTCCTTCTTGAAAGCATCAGTATTCTCTATTTTATTCCATATTTCAGATATATTGCATATGAATTTTAATGAAAACAAATGAGCATTTCAAAATGAAATCTTGCAAATATTAACTGAGAAAAAACCTTTAAAGGCAAGATTATCTTATTCAGTGGTTACCAATTATCTCTGAATTAAATGTGAAATTATGTCTTTCAAAGAACAAAGGGAGAGACATTACACAAAACTAAATGTATTATTTTGATATGTTCAGGTAAGTTATTTTCTAAGTCTTATTGCTACATATTATTTCACTGCCCATCACCTTGTGTCATTTCATTAGAAAAACTGCAACAGAACTCAGAAAATAAGAATAATTCACCATTTTTGGCCTGAGGTTTCCTTGGCATAGGGAATCCTTGATGTGCAAATCCCCTTGACCAATTCAGATCAGCACCTGCTCAGCAATTTATAGTCTGTAAAGTCTTGTCAAACACAAGACTTAAACTCATATCTTTTTATCTCTGACGACACTTCTCTTCTACCCATGTCTTGTTTACTTTTATAATAATCTCATCAAGTACGTTTTAAAATTGCTTAGAATAGGTTTAAATTACATTAAATGATAGGTCCTTGGGTGTGATATATTGCATTAGAGTAAGTTTGCCTTTTGTGGAGATATCAAGATATTTTAAGGATATAGAAAAGTGAATTCATAGAATGCAGATCTGAGATTGATGAGCTCCGTTCAAGTCAGATGTGTTTAGGACAGAATCCAGCCTACTTCATCAGGATTGCCAAGAGTGTATACTTAAGAGACCTAGGTCCACTGTGCTTGCCCAGATTCATCCATTTCCAATAACAACTATCTCAGCCAGCTGAAAATTGGCTATTATAGACAGAGGTACACAGTAGAAAATAAAATCCCAACCAACTCTTATTGGCTAGGGTTGTTTAGCACTCTGAGGGGAGAGAATGAGAAACATAAGAAAAAGAGCAGTGGATGGAGGGACATTTTGGAAGTCTCTTCTTGGCTACAATACGTTGTATTTATTCTCCTAATCTTCATGCCTTCCCAAACCACATTCAAAGCATGTTTATCAAACCAAAGTGGCAAACAACTATAAAACACAACATACATCTGTTTTTTATATTTTGAGTGGTATTTTTTTTTCCTTTAGAGAGGCAGGAAAAAGGAAGGAAAAATGAACAGATTAAGGAAGAAATGAGAGAGTGAGAAAGAGCATTCCTCTCTCTCTCTCTCTCTCTCTCTCTCTCTCTCTCTCTCTCTCTCTCTCTCTCTCTCTCTCTCTCTCACACACACACACACACACACACACACACACACACACACACACACACACACACACACACACACACACACACACACACACACATTGTAATGGCAAGTAAAATTAGGATCAAGTGCCTAATTGAATCTTGCCTTTATCAATCAAGAGTCTTTAGTAGGAGTAAAGTACAGAAACAAGAGTTTCTTTAACTAGAAACAATATATGTATTGTTAATGTGATCAAAGATCTTCTCCACTCATTAATGGGCCTGCCCAATAAGTGGAGTTTGATTAGGGAAGATTTGTAGGAACACTCACAGCTTTTGTTAATGAGACACTGGTTCTCAAGAGTTGGGATGCCCTCTGGCTCTAAAAAAGGTATAAATACTCTGAGGGTGAGGTTTTACTTTGGGGTTTAGTTTTTGCAAGAAGGTTTGAGGGCCAGATGAGGATGCTGGGAAGCTACTAAGGAGCCCCCCAGGTTTGAGAACCCAGATGTCATGTTTCCCTCTCTGGTAACTATGGTCAAGCATTTGGGGTCCACCTGTCTGTTGAATTCAGGAAGAGGAAGCCATGTCTTTTGATCTTTTGATTTCTCTGTATTTTCTTAGAAATTCAGGGTGCAGACTCCCCGAACTAACTGAATAATATATGTACTTAGTTAAAGGAGTGATACATGTGCTCGATTAAAGTTATTGTTAACCCCTTGAAAGTTGCTTTCCTTTGATGAATGAAGATCTAAGAACCTGTGATAGCAGGCCCCCCTGTCTATGTTGAGGTGTTTACTGATATGTACACACACACACACACACACACACACACACACACACACACACACACACACACACACTATTTAGCTATGATTTAGAAAAAAATCAAAAGGGAAATAGGGACCAGGACAAAGAAAAGTGGAGTTTAAGAAGGAGAAGTAGAATTGAAAAAATTACAAATAAAATATTTTCTGGCTATACAAGATGGATTCTAAAAACAGATTAAAAGAACAGATTGAAAGGGTGAGTGCTAAGTTAACAGTAGGAGCACTTTGGTGGCACGCTGGATAGAGGGCTGAGCCTAGAGTCAGAAAAACCTGAGTTCAGATTGACCTGAAACTCTTATTAACTATGTGACCATTGACTAGTCGTTTAGTCACTTTCAGCCTCAAATTCTTCAACTGCCTATTACCATAATAACTACATACTTGATTAACTGAGATAACACAGTCAAAACACTTAGTATAGTGCTTGGCACATAGTAGGTGCTTAATAAATGCTTGTTTCTTTCCCTTCCTCCTTCATCAATCAATGCATAATTATACATTAAGTGTCTGCTATATACCAGGCACCTGCTAGGAGTTAGGGATGCTAAAGGTGATAGTCCCTGTCCTCAAGGAGTACACAATCTAATGGAAGAAACAACAACAAAATGTGGGAAAAAAGCAACGGAGAAAATAAACAGTAAATAATTAACAGAGGGGAGGTAATAGAATTAAGAGGAGTTGGGAAAGGCTTCCTGTATCAGAAAGAGAAAAGAAAAGAAAGGTGGGAGAAATATTGTAATTTACAGAATTCTAGAGTTACAACTAAAAGTTAATTGAAGCTGTAGTTTGAGAAAAGGAGCAGGTTATCAAAATCACTTCCCCAGGTTTTGGTTCTTGGACTTGTTCAGTGATTTGATGTTTTACATTCTAGTTCTTAGCCTAGGGACCATGAACATATAATTGGTTTCCTTTGTAATGCAATGTATTTTATGCACTTAAAATATTATTTGAAGAAAGTCTTCATGAAGTAATTTCTGTTGCATATAATACTTTCTTTCTTTCTGATTATTTTTTTCTTTCTGACACTTCACTTTGGTCCTAAGGGTGAATATATAACTATTCAACCTTGTACAAAAAGCTAGGACCTAGATCTGTTATTTTATTGGGAATAACAAACTCCCTGGTAAAGAAAATCCATTTATCAATGCAGATCAGAATCTTCTTTGAAACAGAGAGTTGCCCACCAATGAAATGTTAAATGACTTTCTCAGAGTCACGAAACCAGTATATGTTAGAGGTAGAATATCCAGGTTATTGTCCAGATTTCAAGGTCAATTGTCAATCCACTACAAGACACTGTTTTTTAAAGTGTATCCTTCCGTGATGGTTTCCCACTTGCTAGCACTGCTCAGTGGCACATCATGACAAAAAATTGGCAAAACTCAATTATTATTACTCATTACTATTATAATTATTAATAAGGAAGAAGTGTTGAGCCTACTAAAACTTTATTTACTATATTCTTCCTCTTATGAGTAAAATGTGATTTTAGGCTTTAGAATGATCTCTTGATGTTTCTTTATGTAATGTAATATTAAGATCAAAATTCCTTGGATATAAATGAATCTGCTTTTATATGTAATCACAAAGAATGCTTAAACATAAACTTACAAATATTTAAGCAACTATCATCTTTGTTTTCCTAAGAAAAAATTAAATGGTAACTCTCTTCTCATTTATATCAAATACGTTACTTTGGGAATTTAAAAGATGTAAGAATTCAAAAGTGAATAGGTAAGCTTCTACTATCAGTCTTAAAAAGTAAATATTTCTAGTGAATTGCAAGAATTTAATTCCTGTGAGTCTTGCTATATATATATATATACATATATATATTATATAAATAACTAATTAAATGCAATAAATGAAGGCACATCTTTAATATCTATTTTCATGCCATTACTGGACTTCTTATACTATAAACTTCTAGAAAATGAAAACTATTTCTGTTAAACTCTTTCTGTTTAACCCTTAGAATTATGCAAGCAGATGTTTTTTTCAGATAGATTTTTTTTAAAGAAGATATCTATCCATATCTAAAGTTGTGCTGTTAAAACTCCCCAAAGATGGGAAATTTAAAAGGCACTAAAAGTCCTGTCCTGAGACAATCTTCCTGTCCTCCACATCGACTACCCTGCCTTCTTCTCCTCCTACCAAGTCAATTCAAGAAATATTCATTAACTATTTTCTAAGAACTGTGCTGAATGTTGGAAATACAAATGCAAACAGAAAGATAGTCCCTGTCCCCAAGGAAAATGATGGCCTGTAAGAGGAAGCTGAAAATCAGACTGGGAGGTTGGGAGTGATGGTAGGGAGGAAAAGAAGGTAGATTCATCCTGAAGGGGAGCATTTTCTCATAAACTGAGATAGTGAGACAATCCAGCCATTCAACAAAAAGGGGCAAGCCTACCTTCCTAGCATGGACCGATATAATTCATAGAAACCTCATAGCGTCCTGGGATTGGCTTATTCTCCTGGGGGCCTTTCCATTGGGGAACTTCCTTCACTCAGTTCACCTCAGTCCCTCAAGCTCCCAGTTAACTAATAGTTTTGCTTCAGAACAATAATAAAGATTATAATAATATCACACAAAAATGCATAAAACACCCATTTGAAAAAGAAAATGTGTGGTCAAATTGGTGAGTTCAAGTCATGATAGTTTTTTTTTTTTAATTCAACACCTTTTCTGAATTCAAATAATTTTGTGTGTGTGGACATAGTTATGAACTTTGCTCTGTGATTTTCTCTCTCTCTTTTCTTGAGTCAGCAGGGAACCCATTGAACTGTCCCTTCATACTGGATGTTCCACCAGTTGAACATGCTACTCCAATTTTTATAAGAATACAATTTAGTTTGAGAACAGCTGCAGCAGTCTGGATCATATCTTTCCCAGTACTTTAACTTTAAGTTTACTACAGCCATAAGCTGCTTTGGAGATTCTTAATATTAAGCAAAGACCAGTTCTTCTTATGTCTTGAGTAATCCTTCTCTGAATTGAAAAAAAATGACACTTTTTTTTTTTAACAAAACCAGCTTGCTGAATAAGGTAAGGATGATAGTTGCATTTGTTTATTGAAATTAATGTTTCCTCCATATTTTTAATTTCCTTTGTTTAAATTTATTTTAGCTATTATCCAAAATAAATTCTTCAGAAAATAACACACTAATTTTGTTCCATGAGTTGCTATCAATCACAGCAAATAACAAAACTTAGCAAAAAATATTGGAGATAATAAGCTCAATAACAAGAAAAAATAGTGTGTATGCATGGCAGCATTTATTTGGCTCTGAGTACTCATTTCATTTCTAAGTTTTAACAAATCGAGACTTGTCATTGCATGACAAATATTGAGAGCAAGTTGTATCATTTCTATTTTTTTTTTAAACAAGGAAAATAAGTCAGAGAGAAATTAAGTGAGTGGTCAAAAGTCACATATAGATGAAGCTACTTCCAAGACTCCACTTTATCAAGTTTTGCCTATTGGGTTTACTTGCTGCCAGTAATAGTTTGTTGTCCTTATTTCACATGTGGTCTGAGACAGAAGGTGTTCTGTAATCAGCAGAAGCATCAAACCAGAAGCTTTGATATCAGAAAAGTATTGCTAGAATGTTTGGAATTAGTAGTGTCTTAAAGCAGCTTTAATAAGCTTACAAAAGCCAAGTTAATTGTTAACTTTTCAATGTGAGTGTGTTCAACTTGGAAATCAGGAAAAGCTATGCATTAAGTTTTTATTTTATTATTGATTACATAGATTTAAGAAAGTCATGGAGAAAATCTTAACAAAGATTAAATTTATGAGTCCTGTGCATATTCTATCCCCTCTACCCCATTCCAAGAACCAGTTGTTAAACATTTATCAGCACACTCCTGACTGGAATCCTTGAGGACTGTTTCAGTAAGGTCATGGACCTCTGGATGGCACATGTAAATTTAGTGGAAAAAAATTCTAGTAATAAGCACAAAGTTTGGGAACTGTCAGAGACATCTGAGACTCAAACAACTTACTTTTTGGTGAAGAAACTTCTTTTTTCATTGGGTATTTCTTGTGACAGAGCTAGGATTAGAAACTACTTTTCCTTTTTTCTGGGTCCAGAATTCTTTCAACTCTATCCTCTGTCCTTTAACACCTTTCTGTGTATCAAACACTTCAATCAATGCCAATTGATAAAGAAGGAGGAAGAAAGAAAATAATATTTCGTCAGGCACTGTGCCCTTCACAAATATTAGCTCATTTTATTCTCATAGCAATTCAAAGGGGTAGGTGTTTTTATTTTCCCCATTTTATACTTGAAGAAACTGAGGCAGAGTGACACAATTTGCTCAGGATCAAATGGCTAAGAAATATCTAAGGACCAAATTGAACTCTGTCAGATGTTCCTGATTCCAAGACCAACCCTGTATCTACTGTGCCATCTAGGTGCTTCTGTAAAGAAGAAATCTGCATCTTCATCTCTGAGGTTTGTTTGTTTGTTTGTTTGTTTGTTTTTACAAAATTATCGCATTTTAGGGTCTCTTTTCTGCCCTAGTGTTGGTTTCTTGTATTTCTCATATCCCATATATCCTAACCTTTTTACATCTCCATATTGGGAAAAAGATTGATACTGGGAAGAGTTTCTTGTCTGACAATGGTATTACTTGAACTCCAGATCTCTTTTATATTGCTAAATTTCTATCATTTTTTAAAAATCACTTTACACCTTCCCAACTTTTTTATGATTGTGGTCTCTGTACAACATGAGATTTAAACCAACCTCATTCCAGTTCCACTTGTCGCTAAAGAGGATATGATTTATTTGTTCCATTCTACCTGATGGACCCTCATTTGATAAGTTTTATCGCCTCAACAAAGATGACCTGCTATACTCCCTTGTTACATTATCCATATTTCCTTGTATTAGACTTTGGTTTCCCAAACCTTCACAAATGGCAAAACACGTTAACAAATAAGTAGACAAGATGGATCTCAGAGAAGTAAAGTGCCAGAGTAAAAGCTGGGATATCAATAATATAACTATTTCATTTGACAAAGAAATAATATTCAAAAATTTGAAAAGGAAACAGATTTTGAAGTAAACCTACCATCGGTTTCAATGTTACTTTCATTTCGAATTATATGCCTGCTGAAATTAATATTTTTCAAATCAATCTAGAAAGTGAAGTGGATTTAATAGTAAAGAGAGATCTCTCTTTAGTGTGTTTCTGTTTCATGCAGAACACATCATTAATGTTAATGAAAGTTAAATACATAAATTCATTGTGAATGAAGAGAGAATAGAACTTTTACTCTAAATATTGTATTAATTAAGGCATTATGACTAATATTTACCATGCAATCTCAATCAAATTCTATCATGTATGCAGTCTGACTTTCAGAAATGGTATTTTAAAGGTTTTATACCTTAATTGAACAGCTGTTAACTGGTCTTATTTTTCACAGAGGTCTCTTGTAAGAGAAGTGGGATTTTTTGAAAAGATGATTAGCTTGTAAAAAAGTAGCAATTTCTCATCAAGGAACATTTAGTCAGTGGAATCTGCTATCTAAATGACAAAAAGCAAAGTCATCTTTCAAAGATGATATCTTTTTAGGGTTACAAATGGATCAAATTTTAGGGGTGAAATCTCCCTGAAAACTGTCCAAAGATGGATTTACATTTTATCTCATTTCATAGTTCTCTATGATAAATGAAACAGAAAATTTTAATTTTTATTTTTAAAGTATTAATAATTCTTATTTAAAAATAAAATTCAAAAGGAAAAATGAAAATTTATTTAAGGATTAACCAATTTTGCCATTAGAATAAATTTTTTTTGAGAAACATAGCTTTTGTTTTATGCTAAAAACATCAACAGTTAATAATAATTTATTAGACATTTACTATGTTCCAAGCACTGTCCTAAATTCTGGGGATGTAAAGAAAGGCAAAAATATAATAAGACTTTTGTGGAATAGAATAGCAAGCTCTATTCTTTACATCAAATTATCTAATAACTAGGTCTACATGAAATAACCAACACAGAATCACACATAACTAAAAAATTCAGTCGGTTTAATTTGCTATGACTACCACTTAGACTACATCTATAAGAAGAAAGGGTTTACTCAGGTCAAGTGTTGGTTAAAGAAGGTTAAAAATTCTATTAACAACATTTTCCACCTTCTCTGTATATCAATCTCTCACTATCCTCAACATAAACCATATATGCCATAACTTGATGTCCTAACTAATTTTTTTTTTGTCCCAAACACCAGGATTTTTCATGGGAACAGAAACCTAAATGTTTTTTTTTTTTAATATCTATTCATCCCAGTGAATTAATTTCAAAGATTTCCATGAGTAAAGCACAGAGCAAGTTCACCACAGTTCTGGAAGAGTCTATGAAGTATAGGACAGCAGTGCTTTGCCTAACGGACAAGAATATGGTCACAACTGGAAATCTAGCAACTCCACTTTTCAAGTTCTTATCATGAATAAAATGTATTTTATAAGGAAAAAAAAAATCATATCCCCCCAAAAGCTAATAAGATTTAGTCAATTGAGCAAGTAACTTTATTCTCTGAGATAAATAGCTCTGCTTTCTTGATTCTGTTTTCTTTTTAATAAGGGCAGGGGGGTGTAGTGTATGATTTCCTTGAATTGATGCATTTTTCTGAGAAGTCATTTTTAGTATGTTATAATAAAAAAGAAAGTAAAAATTCATCATGTACTAAAAATGTTATTTTCCCAACATCATGAAAACAAGTTCAAATTACATTTGCTATTGGGAACATACAAATTGCCAAAATAAATCTTAAGCCCGTGATCCATCCAACTTAGTTTTGTGTTGCCAAAACAACAGGCTCATGGGAGGGCATCATTGCTCTCCTTGACAATAACCTACATGGTACAGCTTTGGTATCTTAAATGGCTACTGATATATAAGCCTGACCAAGACATTTCTTAAAAAATCTTAACATCATTACCTCCACCCTTCATAAAAGACAAGTTCTTTTAGGGCAGGACCAATCTAATTTTTTTGTTTTTGTACTCGTACGGACTAACTCAGTGCTTTGCAAATACCTACGTTTTTAATAAATGTTTGTGGAATTAAACTGACTCTGTTAATATCATGGGCCTGTAACACCTCTTATAAAAGTAAGCTCCATTAATATATTATATGTTGTATAAAGTAATATTTCCTTGCACTTGTACTAAATTTACCTCATTAAAATTCCAAGGGGTGCTTCCTGGTCCTAGTATTTCAGAAGTTGATGAAAAGGTTCCTATTCTATTATGATTATAATTGGTTTTATTTGAAAATTCAAATCTTCATAAAACGAAGTTAACTTAAAATTTGACTTCTCCAAGTGAGATTTGTTCAACAGATAATATATTTCAATTTTTTTCTGTAATTCATAAGGTATCTTCAACTTTGAGAAGAATAAAATGGAGTATTTCAGTAAGAATGAATAAACATGAAGTGAACAATTCACTATGTGAGAGAGGAAGAGATATTACAGAATAATAGAAGGAATTCACTCTGATTTTCCCCTAAGTTCTTCTTATGTATTGTGTATCAACACACACATATGCACATACATGTATCCGTTTGTGATGCATATTGGATATACGTACATAAAAAGAATATATGCACACATCTTATTACTTAAATATATTGAAAAATCCATCATTTTCACTAGCATCAACACTATCTTTATCTGTCTAATAGATATCTAGCATATCCAGTCATTTCTTAAGTGGAGAGACTTGTCCAAGTCATCAAAAGGTTATTTTAAAGTTATTTCTCTAAGGTGAAAATGGACTCATTCTGATTGCATGAATAGTGATCAATCTTAGCAAACTGCAATATAAAGTGCTACTTAGTAGAGTCATGAGTATTAGAGGAAATAAGCTTAAGTTAACACTATATAAAAAGATGATGCATTTAAGTGTTGACATTTATTTGGTATTATATACTTTTGAGGTTGTTATTTTGATGGATATTTGATAATATTTGATATCATTGATGTGGGTACTCTACCTGATGGTTCACATCATGATTCAGCCACGCTTTTTCATAGATTTTGATTGTTCTTTACGTTGTCCCACAAATTCTCCATTGTGGACATAACTAAAGTTATTATTTCATGGCCACTACAGAGCACAGGAACCATCCATGGCTCCTGTGAGAAACAGATTATTTCTAGCTTTCACTACATGGTGGACCAATCTCTCTCTCTTTCTCTCTCTCTCTTTCTCTCTATCCCTCTCTCTCCCTCCCTTCTTCCCTCCCTCGTTCTCTCTCTCTCTCTCCCTCCCTCCTTCCCTCTCTCTCTCTTTCTCCCTCTCTCTCCCTCCCTCTCTCTTTAAGCCAGCTATGTATTTCTCTGATATTTTTTGCACTATTTACTCAGTTCATTGATAAAATGCTCACCTTGTCTCTCTCCATTGCCCTTTCAATGACCTGAAACTTTAATTCCTCAGAGGCTTTGACATTGCAAGCTTCATGGTGATATAGTACCACTAGAGGAATGTTGTTGTTACAAAGAAGGGCTTTTTTGATGGGGGAGAAGAGGGAAATCATTGTTTCACTGTTCAATTTTTTAAAATATGAAACAATTCCCCATTTTTTATTGCTGCATCTGTCAATAGTAACAATAACCAAAAAACACTTTGCTCCTGTCTACTATAATCAAAGAGAGGGTGGATTATTTAATTTGAGAAAAGGAAAAGATCAGGTTGAATATGAAATTCAGTCATGGTCATAAATAATGATATGCTCTATAGATAGGAGCAGTTAGTGGCAGATGTTATAGACAGCCAGTATGGAAATAATGCATCAATTTCCCCAGCTACATTCATGCACAGATGAAATAACACCACCAGCAGTAATATTTGGACACTGGGAACAATGATATTTGGGTCACCCATACATAATTACTTTGGTTCCTTGCTTTCACAAGACTATAATATTATAAAAGACAATAGTCTTATTCCTTTCTTTGGAATTCATCACTTGCTACTGTTTAAAAATCATAAGTATAGTAAAGATTAAAAATAAAAATGACTTTAACAAAAGCACACATTAAAATAAATGGTTATGATTGAGAAAGACTCTTTCATTCTCTACTTTAATAACCAATTGTTATTAATTTAATAACAAACAGCAAAAAAGGATCATTTCTAGGAAGCTAGCAAACTAGTTTAAAATATAATTTCACATATTAGTAACAGCACCAATACATTCTATAGTAAGCTGGACCTTAAGCTGTATATTACTTGAAATATCATGACTAACATATGCTTGTAAAATTGATAAACTAGCTTAAGCTTTATGAGTAATTTGCTCCCTTTTGATTTAAAAGAAGGACTTAAATGTATTTCTATTACTGTACTTAAAAGTACTTCACAAGTGATTTTTGAGGGAAAGGGAAGGGGAGAGACAGACTGACAGACACAGAGATCTATATAAATATGTATAACTTACTGTCTTCATTCCTGTAGCTAAGAAAATAAGACTCCAATAAACACCCCCCCCACACACACACACCCTAAATCCTTCATCTGTGGTATCAAAACATCAACAGTGTTTTGCTTCCATTTTTCTCCTCCATGGGGAGCATTTTAGTTTTGTCCACAGTAATTCAAAAGCACTGGTCCTAAAACAGTGGGAAAAGTCATCAAAAACCATAATTGAGCCTTATACTCAGCTTTCCTTTAGAGAGCATACTTGATTGGCATAATATAAAAATAGAATGCACATTTAGAAATGGATTTAAAACTGTTCTTGAAACAGGAACTACATGGTTCATGAGATTGATGAGATAAAGATCCTATTATCTCCAAACCATTGACTTGAATCCAGCTTACATAAGTAGTAACTAATTCATTGCCATAGGAAAACCTTAACAAGATGATTTAGAGTATTCAACTAAGGTACTTATAGAAAAATGTCGTTAGCCAAGTACTATTGTTAAAAGAAAAAAACAAAAAAAACAAAGACAACAATGACCAAACCTTATTCAAATGGGTACCAATGAGTTTACTCAAAGACATTTAAATACTTATGAATGGAAAATTATCAGCCTGCATCATTAATGTTGAATTACTTTTTTTTCATTTTTTCATGGAAAGATTAGTTTCTATGCCTACAGAGTCCATTAACTAAGGCATCTCTCCCTGACAATTTGGAAATGTCTGGGAGCACATTCAGAGAGGTTTGGACATGGTTGGTGCAACAAACCAGTGAATGATTAGCTATTTGTGATTTTTAAATTGACACCTTTGGGATGCTTTTAATACAGGTTACTTTAAACAAATGTTTTACATCATATCTACAATTTACTTTCACTGTCTGTCCATATCCCAATTAGAATTGGTCTCATTTTAAAATTTAAAACTTAGAAGCGGCCTTTAGCTTCACTATAGGCAGTAAGGATAGCTTCAATAGTTTCCTTTAATATCTATTATATTATTTCAGGTTTGACCTATCATGTTTCATGATGGTGTGCTTGCACATGTTCTGGATAATGTATGATACTTTCATGCTTTCCCAGTCAACAATGGAGTGAAATGGGGCTATATTCTTGCTCCCACGCTTTTTAGCATATTTTCAGCAATATTGTCGGACGCCTTCAGCTACAAGCAAAGACTAAAATGGAGGAAAAGGTGGTGCCTGACTTTGTGTTCATAGATAGTTATGCACTCAGTGAAGCTTCTGAGGCTGAGATATAACACAGTATGGATTGTCTGCTGCTTGTGCTCATTTTGGCATGGCAATTAACACCAGGAAAATACAGGTTCTCCACTAGCCAGCACCACACCATCCATATCTGAAACTATTGGTGACAGCAAACAAAGAAATTGTGAATGAGTTTACTTACCTTGGCAGTATGCTAGCGCATGCATAGCCAGAGCTATGTCAGCATCTGGAAGGCTCCAAAGGAAAGTGTGGGAAGAGAAGAGGCATTAGACTGTCTACCAAACCGAAGGTCTATATGGCCATTGTGCTGACCTCATTGTTGTATTCTGAAATCTGGACAATATGCCAGTGCCATGCCAGGAAAGTGAATCACTTTCATTTGAATTGTCTTAGGAAGAATCTGAAGATCAAGTGACAAGATATCAGACACTGAGGCCTATTTTAGATCTGAACTACCAAACGTTCAAACCCTGAGGTGGAGAATGCCATTTATATGGGCTGGCCCCATTGTTTGAATGCAAAACATAGGATTGCCTAAAAAAAACATTTTACAGAGAACTCACACACAGCAAGTGTTCAGAAGTCATAAGAAAGGATGCAACAACATTCTTAAGGTCTCTCTGAATAACTTTGGAATAGACTGTGAGACATGGGAGACAATGGTACAGGACTGGCCAGCATGGTATATGCCTGCATCAAAGAAGGTGCTGTACTCTATGACCAAAGTTGAATTGTGATAACTGAAAAGAAACATGAAATGCACAAATTAAGAGACATCTCTATTCCAGATATTTATAAGTACTATTTGTGCCCAATCTATGGTAGAACCTTCTGAACTTGGATTGGTCTGAAGAGCCACAGTCTGATTGGTCTGACCAGCTACAGTCTGATTGATTGGTCTGATGATCCACAGCCACTGTTGACCCCAACACAGTGACTGATGCTCTTTTGGTTCCCTTTGAGTAGAAAGAATGATAACCATTACATTAGAAGCATTTAAGTGAAAGAATGCCATGTATGATTTTTCTATCTGTGCAATGGAAGGCTTTATAGTTCTATTCAAGAAGGGAGGCAACGTCTACCACCTTTGACCTATTCTCTTTGGTGATGGTTAAATACTTAAAAGTCCTGATTAAGTTACACTGTGTTCTGTATACTGCAACATGATGACGAAGGTATCTTTCATTGACTTTATAAATAAACTGGGATTTTCAAAAACGAAATTTCTATTTAAAGGGAAACTGCTATAGAGGGGGTGAAAACAGCAAGTGCTTCCAAATTTTTTTTAAAAAGCTTAAACCAATTCTACTCAGGAACTAATCTCTACATGGGAGATAATTAGACACAAACACAGAGGAAACAAACAAACAGGAGAAGGTGAACGAAAATGAAGATCTATTGACATGTTTGCAGAAGAAAAACAAGAGACAAGTCTCTCCTGTGATTGTGTATTAATGACTCTTCTGTTGAAATAACAATAGTTACTTAAAATAAAATTAATTGGTCCACTGTTCTGTTAGGTGTTACACTGATCTTAATTGTCTTAGCAAAGCCCTCAAGGGTTTTCTTAAAATATATATATATATATATATGTGTGTGTGTGTGTGTGTGTGTGTGTGTGTGTGTGTGTGTGTATGTATTTGTGTGTGTGCATATATATATAGATTCGTACATACAGAAGACATGATTATATTGTCATAAACTTAGGAGAGTAGACGAATTAAATGTTCCCATTAAACTTTCAGTTACAAGAATACATTAGCAAATCAACACTTTACATTACAGGGAAGATCTAAAACTTCCTTGCCACTTCTCTGAGAACTGTTTCCAGAAATCTTATGTCCTAAATACACAAAAATCCCAAATAAATTTAGTAAGTTAAGTGTATACCTCCTGCCCACTGTAAGCAGAATCAACAATATTATCCACTTTTCTAATGGCAATGATATTTTTATCATGCTCATGTGAGGAAGATTTATGTAAGTACCTCCTATAATGGGAAAAAAAATCACTGTAGAAGATACATGAAAAATATACTAATGTATATAGTCAAATGGATTTTTATTAATGTGTTTATACTTATATAACATAGTGCATTCATGAACTTAAGGTGAATATACATACACGCTTCTCTCTATGACATGTACAAGTAAGTTTAAACTACAAATGCATAGTGTGTTTTAAATGTGTGTATGCATGTGTGTAAATACATAATCCCTACAGTAGATATATAGTTATCTTGAGCTTATTTGCACATTATCTTAATTTAAACCTTAATGTATTATTTGAAATATTAAAAATATACCATGAATTGAATGAGAATATATCTCCATGTAATATTTAAGGCTTTATAGGCAATAGCCAGAGCTTCAAAATAAATAAGTGTATATAACACATAAGATGCAAGTATCTAATGACACAAGAATGAAAGGACTGGTCTTTGTAAGAGAATTCAAGGTGAATCAGAACAAAGTAATTTTATTTGCTATGGATAGTAAAGGGATTTACTTTGAATGAAACAAAGAAATAATTGTTAATAAAAGTAACTGAAACCAACAAACCAATGTAGCCAATAAAACTTTGCTGGATTGAGGTGAAAACCTGACCTATGTTGTTCTGTATTAGATGGAGCTGGTTTTAAAGCAGAACTACAGGGGAATGATAAACAAAAAACTGCAGCGAACTTATAAGCACAAACTACATGTATGAATCATTAGACTGTCAGATCTGAGGGGGAGAAATCATATGAAGTTAGATTTTCTATTTAGGTAGAAAAACACTCAAATTTTCAATATAGTCATTGATTGACAGACGTGAATCCAACTGAACATCTTAAATTTTCATAACACATTTCAAAAAGATATTATACTAAGAGTAGGGTCATGTTGTAAATAGATAATGCATTAAATTAAACTATTTGATTTACCTTTTCAATTATTTTTATAATTGAGGATTACCCCAGTCTTGGAAGTCTGCTTTGTCCTTCACATGACTTCCATTTCTGTATTAAGCACCCTTATGTGTTTCATGGCCAAGTTCATTCAGAAAAGACCAATTTTTCAAACACATTCATTTTATCCATAAGGTAACATATGCCTAGAGGTATGTGACTTGCCACATGGCCGGTTCATGAACTACAACCTAATTAACTACAAAAGATGTTGTTCCATTCTAAACTAGATTCCTCCCTGAGCTCACTTTTAAAATTCTCTAGAGTTATTTGACATTATCTTCATTGAATATAAAATAATGTTAATATATCTTTAATACATCAAGTTTTTGTGACTGTTTCTCTTCATCTCAGTAGACAGTCATCCTGTGCTAATGTTGGTCAAAACAACTCATCATAAAAAGCCTTCCAATAATGAGAATATTATTATTAACCTAAGAAGGGAAACAAAATTCTACACTGAAAATAAATAGAAAATTTTAGGATTCCTTATTCCTTTGTTGCTTTTAAGTTTTAGAGGGGATTAGGAGATGAAAATAGTTTTACTTTAAAAGACAACTGATAAAAATCAATTGATAATATCAGTGAGGGACAAAATTGGGCCAGATAAAGTACTTTTTATCCAGAAATATTTTTACGGTTTGGCTGTCTATAACTGATGAATTTTGGTACATATATTTGTCAAAATGTTTAACTATATTCCTAGAAAGGGTAAAACAACTTTAAAGAAGTTATATCCAATTTTTACAATAATGAAACAGAAAATTTAATCTATCAACTTTTAATAAGGAGATTTTTACTTAGTATAGAAACAAAAATATTGTATTTTACTTAATTACTGAAGTAGTAACCATAGGTTCTGCAATATCTTAAAGAGGTTTAGAAGGGAGAAAAAAGGTTTTAGGGTTAGCTGAGAAAAACAATTTCTATTACATTACTTGTTTTCCAAAAAAGTTATTTTTCTATACTTTCACCAGGTCAACAAATTCTCCTCTTAAAGGATAACCATTCTTTTCTTTTTTTTGTAGTTAGCAAAGGAGTACAAAAGGAAAGCAAAATTAAGAAAAAGTGGAATAGTTGTAGCACCTATGAAGAAACATGGCTTATATTTCACAACTACAAAACATAGTGTGAGGAGTCTCAAGACACTTTGCTTCTATTTCTGTTCTGCACTTAACAGTAACATTTTATATTATAATTATACCATTCATCTCCATTAAGACTCTTGTAAGAAGAAAATTTCTACTAATACATTGAGATACCAAGAACAAGAATAGGTGATAACCTTACACACACACACAAGCACATGAATGTACATGTGCGTGCACACACCCAAAGACCATTCAGTTCATCTTGAGGTCTAGCAAATTCAACAGTGGAAAACTTCCACGTCAGATATATTAGAATTGATCATTTTAAAAGCATATGTTCATCCCATCTCACTTTTTAAATAAAATCTCAAAAATCTTGACTCTTTGTATCATAAAATAAATTTGTCTTTGGAGATTTAGTGAAGATGGCAATATTAGTCCAACTTTATTTCACACTGTTAACAGAATGCATAACAATGGATAAACATTTATTGTCAGCAGGAAGGTTATCAATAGCAAAAGAATCTAGGTTTTTTTTTTCTTTTCTGTGTGTATGTATGTGTGTGTGTGTGTGTGTGTGTGTGTGTGTGTGTGTGTGTGTGTGTGGTGGTGGTGGTGGTATTTTTAAAGTGGAGAGAAGAAGCACCATAACTCAAAACAATTGAACAAAATTATTTCTGCTATCCCAAGTAATCAGTTTTCCTTCAATATCTTATTTTTCTACACAGCATGACATACAGAAAAGCAGCAATAATTTGAAGAATGAAGAGCAGAAACCTACTGGGGAGGGAACCTGAAACACACTAAATATATTTGTGGCAGAATTAATTCCAACACCCAGGAGGAAGCTGCTAATGCGTTAGAGTGAGCTGTCAAGTGAAACAGGAAATCTTTTCCATGCAATTTCTAATGAGTTTTACTACACCCCCAGTATTTATTTTAAGACATTCTGCTTGTCAAGGTGGAACTCTTCTTCCTATTTTCAGATAATTGACTAGTTCAAAAAATTACTTTATTTCAAAATATTAATAAAATAGTCCACTTCAAATACAATTCCCTTGGTCCCCGAAGGCACTCAATTAATTTCTTTTCTAAAGTCAACTAAAATAAGTAAGAATTTCAACGATGCTACCAATATTTCATCTCTTGAACTGGATTCTTAGTCTTGCCTTGAAACTTTCATTTTATCTGGTTTCATAGAAATAAAAAAAATACAGAGAATTTAGTCAATAGAATGTATGTCCTTTAATGTGTTGTTGATAGTTACATTTACCACAGGATATTAACAGTGTATTACTAAAAATCTTTTCTCTTTTTGATCATAACAATCTTTTCCTTATTTTAAACATCAATCTTTTCCTTATTTAATTTTTAAATTATTATAAAATATTTTGAATTATTAGAAAATCTGGCTCTAATATACCCTTTCACGTTTGTCTCAAACCATTGCCTTTTGCATACTGTGTTCTCCCATTGAATTGGACTATTTCCTGTATACTTCTTCCATTTCAACACAATGGATTAGTAAAGGCTGTTATATATGTTGGTGTGCCCTATCCAATGGAGTACTATCCTTTCTTCAAGAAACAGAATGATATCTCCTTTAAGCATGATACCAAATTTCCCGGTCAGAAGTGATCACTCTTCTTTTGAATTCTCATGACATTTTGCTTCTATTTCTATTCTGCACGTAACAATAATGTTTTCTATTATAATTATTTGCATACATGTCTTAGCTCCACTGGGATGCTATTTTGCTAAATGTGACTTTGACCTTAGCTTCTAGAAAGATTAGTCCAAGAGATGTTTGCCCCTCTCATTAAACTCATGAGACAACTGCTAAAGGTGTTTTTTTTTTAAATAATTGAGGAAACAGAGGTTCAGAGAGGCTAAATTGCTCAAAACTATACAAATTGTGGCCAAAACTGAGATTTGAACTGAGGTCCCCAGATTCACAATAAGAAATCATGCCAACTTACCATTACCAACTATTCTTCCCTTTTCTCTCTTACCCTCTGTTTCTGGACCATAAATTTGGTGTTCACAAGAAGAGAGACAGTAAGCAATTACATAGTGCCTACTATGTGCCAGGTACTATGCTAAGCACTATTTACAAACATCTCATTTGATCCTCGCAACAACCCTGTGAAATAGGTTCTATTATAGTTCTTATGTTATACTTGTGGAAACTGAGGCAAACAGAGATTAAATGACTTGCCTGCATCCTGTCACTAGTAAGTGTGAGGCCAGACTTAAATTCATATCTTGCTGGCTCCAGGCTTATCAATCTATCTGCTGTGGCACCAGAATGCCCCATGAAGAACATGGCCTGAATTCCATTTATGAATTTAAGAGGTTCTGCCCCTGATATCCATCTATTCTCTTATACCAAACCCCATATTTTTCTTGCTAGTAAAGTTATTCTATAGAACAGCTAAATGGCACAGCAGATAGAGTGACAGGTCAGGAGTCAGGAAGACAGGAGTTTAAATCCAGCCCTAGATACTTTCTAGTTGTATCATTGTGGGCAAGCCACTTAACCCTGTTTGCATTAGTTTCATCATTTGTAAAATAAGTTGGAGAAGGAAATGTCAAACCACTGTAGTATCCTTGCCAAGAAAACACAAAATAGGGTCACAAAGCATCAGACACAACTGAAATGACTGAACAACAACAAAAGTATGCTATATAGCTACATATCATGGAATACCACAAGAAGAATTAACTTTCCAGGGACCCAAAGATTAACATGGTAGATAAAATTACTCCATAATATGTTACCAAACATTATTTACATGGGAAAAGTAGCAATAAAAATATCATCAAATTATCCACAAAATATACAATTAAAGAAGTAGGTGGACTCTTTATGTAGTGAGAATAAGAGACAACAGAGATGAAAAGTCCAAGTGCTACATACATTGTCATTCATAGAATGTTAAAATATTCAGAAAAAAAGACTTCAGTACACTGAAGTGTCCCTAAATAGAGAAAAATTTGTGGCAATACATGGGCATAAATTGAACAGGGAAAAAAGAAAGACATGGTTAAATTCTGACCTATAACTTTGGAATGGGATACCTAATCTATTCATGCTTTCATTGGAATATAAAATTATAGACTATTGTGTAGTATCATCAAGAGAAATTTAAAACATTTACTGTGTATGGTCTTAGGTAAGGTCCTTAACCTTCCTGGTCCTCAGTTTCCTCATATGTCATATGGAAGACTTGTATGTTCCCTGCCAACCATCCATCTTTCCCTCCACTGTAAAAGTTCTTTTGCACCTCTTTTATGTGAAATAATTTATCCCACTTTATCTCCCCATTTCTCCTTTTCCCAGTGCATTCCTATTTCTCCCCACTTCATTTTATTTTATTTTTATGGATGTCATTCCATCGTAGTTAACTCAAGGTCATGCCATCTATCTATGCATACTCCTTCTAAATTAGTAATTAAACAATTAAATCAGAAATCATTAAAATTTAAGGAGAAACTAAAGGACATCATAAAAATAAACAAGTGAAAAAAATGTGGCCTGTAAGAGTCTACAGTGCTCCACTGGTTTCCTTGTAACATCAATAAAAGTGAAGAAAGATTACAACACATTGGATGGACCCTTTGTGCTGAACTTAGAGGAAGTTAAGTGCAAGAGTTACAGAATGAATAAACTTAAATATGTCACAGGAGGGAATATTTAAATCAATAAGATTATGAATCCATTTAAGTGCTAAATATGGTCATATTGGCAAGACATGCAAATGGGGGGGAATAGCCAATACTGTTTTTAAAATGTTGATCTATTCATGCACATCTTTCGATCACGTTCTCCTTAATTAGTCACAGAGGATCCACTCACTGTGCTAGAAACTTGTATAGTTAACAGTAATGAATAGGTTATCTACTGATTATTCTTTGCTCTCCATGGTATCAGTCCTTCATTTTTTTCCTGGTCATATATCAGTGACATCCTTTAAACCATTTCTCCATAATTCGTTTATAATATGATACAACCTGCTCATGTCTATCACTGTCCCCTGGATGATCCTCAATTTTGATCCTTCCAGCCAAACCTAGGTGGTGCAATATATAAAGAGCCTGCTGTGAGGAAGATCTGAGTTTAAATTCCATCTCAGATATGTATTAGCTGTGTGACCTTGGGCAAGTCAATTAACCCATTCACTTCAGTTTCCTCAACTATAAAACAGGAATATTAGCACCTACCTCCTAAAGTTGTCATGAAGACCAAACGAATTAATTACCATAAAGTGCTCAATATAGTGCTTGGCACATAGTAGGTGCTGCAGAAATCATAGCTGCTGAATGAAGTGAGCAGAACCAGGAGAACATTTTACACAGTAACAGGTACAGTGTGTGATGACTGATTTTGATAGACTTAGCCATTCTCAGCAATGCAAGGACCTAAAACAAGTCCAAAGGACTCATGATGGAAAATGCTATGCAAATCCAGAGAAATAACTAAGGAGTCTGAATGCAGAGATAAGTAAACTATTTTCTGTTTTCTTTCTCATGGTACGTCTCATTCATTATAATTCTTCTATGCAGTATAACTAAAGTGAAAATGTGTTTAATAGCAATGCATGTGTAGACTCTATATCAGATTGCACGCTGTCTTGGGGAAGAAAGGGGGAGGGAGAGAGAGATAGGGAGAAAATTTAAAACTTATGGAAGTGAATGCTGAAAAATAAAAATAATTAACTAATGAAAAAAAGATAGGATAGCTGCTCTTGTTATTTTTTGTTACTCTTTGGGGGAGAAGCTTGGAGGAACTAAAACCAGATCAGCAGTAGCCTTAGGAAAGTCTCTGTGAGAAACTAAATAGATATTTGCTTCATCTATAGAAAGGGTTGGCAATCATCAACCCAAGCCTTTCCATAAGATTTCTCTCCACTATGAATTCTCTTATTAGGATAAGGTGTGCATTAAGCCCACCCAGAGCCATTTTAAAGTAAACTTTCCTACTCCATACAAAAGCAATATTCTAGGTCTTAGTGTGTCAACCAGATCTTTAGAATTTCCCTTTATTTGAACTGCTTAAATTTCATTGTGTGCACAGGTTGGACTCCTTCTCACATCTCCACAGAGCTCTGCCATTCAAGAAGTAATGTGTGAGTACAATTTCTCTAATGCTGAGTGAGACGTGCAGAGTCAGCAAGCCATTCTACATTCATTATATCCATAGACAATCTTTGGTATTAATTATCTGATAGTCTTCCCACATTCATTATATTCACAAGGTTTCTCACCACAATGAATTTTATGATGTTTGTTCTAGGAAAGAATTTTCCACATTCATAAGCATGAATTATTTTTATATTCATTAAATTGCAAGCTTTTATGAAAGGCCTTCTTATTTTCATAAAAGTTTCCCTCCACTTATGAATTCTCTAGCATTGACTCAGTTGTTTCCTCTCTAGGAATGTCTTCCTATATTCACCACATTCATAAGGTATCTCTACACTTATGAAGTCTCTGATATTGAGTAAGTTGTTTCCACCTACATTTGCTACAATAAGGTGGTAATTCCTTCTGCATGAATCCTCTGATGGCACATAAGTGGTTTCCTGTCCACATTTACTAAATTGAAAAAGCTTCACTATAATATGAATTCTCTGATGCTGAATAAGGTACATCTTCAAAAAGAAGACCTTCCCACACTTATTACATTCATAAAATTTCTGTCTGGTATGAATCACCTGGAGTACACAGTATAACTTAGAGCTGAAGGCCTTATCACACTGATTACATGTGCAAAGTTTCCCTTCAGTATTAACTCTGTGACGCAAACTAAGTTGTTTCCTCTCTAAGAAAGCCTTCTCATGTGCATTGCACTCATAAACCTTCCCTATTGTATGATTTTTTTTTTTATGTTGACTAAATTATGAGCTCTGATAAAAGGTTTTCCCACATTTGCTACATTTATATGGTTTCTCTCCAGGAAGAATTTCCTGATGTTGGGTAAGCTGCTTCCTCTCTAGGAAGGCTTTCCCACATCCATTACACTTACAAAGTTTCTCTCCAGTATGAATGATTTGATGTCTATTAAGTTGTGAACTCTGAGAGAAAGCTTTTCCATATTCATTACTTTCATAAGGTTTCTCCCTGATGTAAAGTGAAGTGCACATTAAGTCAGAAGGCTGTCGCACATTCATTGCATATATGGGGGGGTCTCTGCACTATGAGTTTTCTGATGTACATTAAGTCCTTGGCACCAGCAAAAGACCTTCCCACATTCGCTACATGTATGAGGTTTCATTCCAGTATGAAATCTAGATTTGTCCTTATTGGTTTGTTGTCTCCCCATCATGGCTTCACATACTAAAACTTGCTCCTTAGTAATATGGGGTTGATGAGGCCCTGACAATCTTTCCTCACAGAGTCATTTCAAAGTAATGCCAAGCTTTGGAGTGGGCTCCTTGGTCACATCCCAATCTGCACAATGTCTCTGGCATCCAAGGGGCTTCACCTTAGTCTAACTGGAAAGTCACATACAGTTTGCAAATGGCCAGGCTCAAGCAGATCAGGTTCCCGTGGTTCTCCAAAATCATATCCTTGTACAAGTCCTTCTGGGAAGGATCTAGGTGCTACCAATCCTCTAGGTTAAAGGCCACAGCCACATCCTTGAACCTCATGGATTCCCTGGTGGGAGTTGCAGGAGCCCTGGGTGGGAATTCCGGGCAGTAGCTCCACCCCTCTCAGCCACAGCCAGGAGTCCCAGCCCAGAGCCTTGGGATGCAAAAGGTCAAAAGCAGATGAGGACCAATGGAGCCAGTGACCAGGAAAATGAAGGGTGTACACTCCTTCTAAATGTCCTAATAATGAGTTTCTTAAAAGTTACAAGTATCATATTTCCATGTATGAATATAAACAGTTTAATCTTTACCAGACCCCTTATGATTTATCTTTCATGTTTATACTTTTATGCTTCTCTTAAGTCTTGTGTTTGAAAGTTACATTTTCTATTCATCTCTGGTCTTTTCATCAGAAATGCTTTCCAGTCCTCATTAACTATCCACTGTTAATCCTAAAAGATTATATTGAGTTTTACTAGTAAGTGATTCTTAGTTATAATTCTTCAGGGGTGGGGAAGCTGAGGCTTCCTGGACACACATGGCCCTTTAGGTCCTCATGTGCTGCCCTCTCTTTGACTGAATCCAAACTTCACAGTTTGAATTCAGTTAAAGGGCCACATGTGAGGACCTAGAGGGCAGCATGTGACCTTGAGGCTACAGGTTCTCCACCCCTGTCCTAGTTCCTTTGCTCTTTGGAATATCATATTTCAAGCTTTCCAGTCTTTTAATGCAATAGCTACTAAATCTTGTGTTATCCTGACTATGGTTCCAAGATATTTGAATTATTTCTTTTTGGCTGCTTGCCATGTTTTCTCCTTGACCTGGGAGTTCTAGAATTTAACTATAATATTCCTGAGAATTTTTATTTGGGGATCTCTTTCAATTTCTATTTTACTCTCTGGCTCTAGGATATCAGTGTAGTTTTCCTGGATAATTTCTTAAAAGATGATGTCTAGGCTGTTTTTTTATTGTGGTTTTTAGTTAGTCTAATAATTCTTAAATTATCTCTCCTACATCTATTTTCCAGGTCAGTAGTTTTTCAAATGAGATATTTCACATTTTCTTTATTCTTTTGAATTTGTATTATTGTTTCTTGATATCTCATGGAGGTACCAGCTTCCATTTGCTCAATTCTAATTTTTATGAAATTATTTTCTTCAGTGAGCTTCTATACCTCCTTTTCTAGTTGATCAATTCTGCCTTTTAAGGAGTTTTTCTCTTTGGTGAATTTTTATACATCTTTTTCCATTGGGACAATTTAACTTTTTTAAGGAGTTCTCTTCACTGGATCCCCCCTCCCACCTTTTACCATTTGGCCTGTTATATATAAGTAATTATCATATATATTAAGATAAAACAATTGATTTCTCCTTATAGGGATAAAAAATTCCACTTAATCTAATGGGAGTTTTATTAACCACTTAAATTATGTTAACTTGATCTATGGTAAAAAATGCACTATGATTTTGAATTAATCATTGTTTTCTAAGTCATTCCAAGAAACATCATTGAGAGCCCTCTATGTGCTATACGCTGTTCTAGGTGCTAAGGCTATACAGACAAAAACACAACAGTCTCTTCCCTTAAAACACTTGTGTTATACTCAGTGGTATGCAGCTAAACATAGACTATGTATGTACATACATATACAAAATTATTTCTTACCTAATAAGCATATATTACACATATAGTACAAACATATGTATATTAAAGAGACCTTATAATTACATGGGTGTAAGCAACTCCTAGGAAGGAGATTTCCTCTACCAATTATCATAAGTAGTTTCTTGGGACATTGAGAAGGTAAGTAACTTTTCCTGGGTCACACTGCCAGTATGTATCAGATAGAAAGACTTACAAGCCTTTCTGAATCTGATACTGTCTGCTTCTCTAAAATACATAGCAAGTAAAAATAAAATATATAGTAATTATTATTATAATGGAGTCAAGAAGACTTAAATCTTAATCCAGATTCAGACACTTGATGCTGTATTCTGGGCAAGTCATTTTACCTTTCTTGGTCTCAATTTTCTCATTTCTAAAAATCTCAGCATTTTTCCAAGAATCAAGTGAAATACGTAAAGTGCTTTGGAAACTTTATTAAAACCATGATAATAATAAAATATATACAAACTAAAATAATAATAGTAACTTGGGTGTGGGAAAAGTAGTCAATCAGAAAAATCACAAAAGGCTTCTTGCAGGAAGTAGCATCTGAGTATGCTTCATGCTTTGAAGGAAACTAGAAATTCTACAAGGCAGAGATAAGGAAACAAAGCATCTCTAAAATGAGAAGTTGGAGATGAATTAGAAGAAACAGAAAAGGGCAAATCTATCTGGAGCACAGGGTATAATGGAGATCAACAAGGGTTTTAAACACCAGAGAAGTTGGCATTTGCTCCTAGAGTCGGTTTAGTTCGATGGAAATAATGCTGGACTTGTAGTAAGAGGTTCAAGGTGACCTTAGACAAGTCATTTCTTTCCTGTTATCCTCAATTTCCTAAAATGAAGGGAGTAAGACTTTTTGAGGGCTAAAGTTTTTTCTAGCTACGATATTTTGAAAACAGAAAATGTCTCTATACAAGAAGCAGCTCTGAAAGCAAACTTTCTATTCTTTCCATTCAAAATTCCAAGTTCCTAATAGAAACTTAATAAATTCTTCTTCATGGCCGTATTTGCTGTGTTAAATCAGCAATGTATTTTACCCAGAGTAAGTATCATAGAGGTAGAGTTGGAAAGGGACTCAAAGGCTATCTTGTGTAAGCATCCATTATTTGCAGATGAGGAGATTAAGATTCAGAGAGATTAGGTGATTTTTCCTAGGTCACACAAGTAGGCATGAAAGGTGGGATTGAAAATGAAATCCTCGGAATACACTGTTCTGTTTTGTCAGCTATTTTGAGGATGGATTCATAAGGAGGAACCATCGAAATTAAAGAGATAAATTAGGAATCTACTGTGATAATTGAGGTAAAATATGAAGAGGGTCTAAACTGTGGTAGTGATTATATAAAAGGACAGAAGAGAACAGCATATATAAGAAATACTGTGGTGGTTGAATTGAAACCACATGTGACAGTAAATAGTTACCTTGATATATATAAGGAACTCACAAAAAGTAGTAGTGTTTTGGAGGGAGGAACAACAATTACAACAATGAACTTTAAGGTGTTCAAAGCACTTTACATATGTCATTTGATTCTTAGAAAAATCCTGAGTTACAGGCTTTTATTAACTCCTTTTCAGAGACAAGGAAATTGTGCCAAGATAGGTTAAATGATTTGTCTAGAACCCAACACCAAGTATCTGAATCTAGACTAAGAAGTCTTCCTGACTCCATTTCTCCCAAATAGATCTACATAGGCAGGTAAGTGGCACAGTGTATAGAGAGATGGGCCTGGCATTAGAATAATCTGAGTTCAAAAGCAGCCTCAGAGACTTTCTAGCTGTGTGACCTTGGGTAAGCAATTTTTTTCTATCTGCCACAATTTCTTCAACTGTAAAACAGGGCTAATAGCACCTAAAACAACAAACTTGTTTTGAAGATCTGAATGAGATAGAATTTGTAACGTGTTTAGCACAGTGTCTGGAACGTAGTAGGTAGGATAAAAATGCTTATTTCTTTTCCTCGTTCCCTTGTTCTCTACTTTAGCCACTAAAGGGTATGGATATGTTGAATTTGACATGCCCATGTGGCATTCAGGTAGCGATATCTAGAGGTATTTGGTAATATAGAAGTGAAGTACAGGAGAGAGAAAGCAACTGCTTGTTTACAATCAAGTACACGAGCCAATGTTATCATCAGCGGAGGGTGTGTAGAGATAGAAAAGTGGCCCTAGGAAAAAAAAAAAACCTGGAGTATGTTCACACAAAGTTTGTAGGACATGGATGTTATTCCAGAAATTTATTAGAGAAAGGGTCTAGAGTCGTAGTTTTACTAGTGCATGGAACTTCCAGGTGAGGAAACTCCTTCTAACAATGTAAGTCTTAGAAAATGTCTTGAGCACTGAGAAGTTAAATAGCTTTTACAAGGTCAAATAGCTAGTACATTTCTGGATTTTCTTGGCTCCAAGGCCAAATCTCTATCCATTATGCCATGCTACCTCTGATGATCCAGCAAAGGAGAATGAAAAAGCCTGTTCATGAAGGTAGGAAAAGAACCAGAAGAATGTCATGAAACCCCAAGGAGAAAAGAGTGTCTAGGAAGAAGCTATATTTAGTAGTACCAAAAGCTTCAGACTCTTCAAGAAGAATGAGGACTAGGGAAAGGTCTCCGGATTTAGCAATTCAAAGACTTTTTTGGTTATCTGGGAAAGAGCAGTTTCAGTTCAGGGTGGGATTAGAATTCAGACAGACCATAGGGAGCCAGGGCTTTGTGTACAAAATATAAAATTCTTTCTACTTTTCCATAGAAGGAGGGGTAGGAAATTATATTCAGATAAAGGTATTTCAGAGTTTGAAATTATGGAAGGAGAGCATTTGTATGTGTCATTCAGTGCAGCATTATCTGTGGGTGATAATGAAATCAAATGTGCTACCATTCTTATGGGTTACTGAGAGTGATGGTACAGATCATAGGGATTAAGAACATTGATATATGAGGCCATCATGTTTAAGACAATTTCAAAATGTATATTGGTATTTTGAAGTTCCCACATATTAAGTGTAGGAATTGGTTTGGAGAAGACTGAGCATGAAGTACCAAATTTTTAGAAAAAGGGAGAGTGACCCAGGGATCAGAAGGTTTCTTGCAGTTCCACTATAGAGACCCACTATCAGGATCTGCATCTGATCACAAATCTGGATGAAGGAACCTGAAGGAGAAGGGGTCCCTGAGTAATGGTAGAAGCAAAAAGTGGCAGTGAGAAGAAAAGAGCAGTTACAGGTTTTTCTTCCTTTTTCTTTTTTCCTTCTCCTTTTTCTTCTCTGTCTCTCTCTTCTGTTCCTGTCTCTGTCTATAGCTGTCAATCTTTCTTTTTTCTAAAAAAAAAAGATGGTCTCAAGCTTTTCTAATTAGAAAGAATTGAGTACAATGCATTTAATATTCACAAGCAAGGTTTCATTCTGCTTTATGTATGTCATCATTTTGGACAATTACGTTCATTTGAAAATAAGTAACTAGTCCCTCCCCAAAACTTTTGTTTTGGTATAAATGTGTTGCCATAAGCTAACAAGAAAAGGAAGTATGCAAAGTATAAATAACACAATCATGAATTTAAGATTTTGATTTTTAAAACCACGTGATTACCAAAGGAAAGAACAAAGAATATTTTTATGCTTGGAGATTATGCCAAGAGATTGGGGAGCCATGAATGAGTGAATAGAAGGTGGCAAGAAAACTGTTCTTTTAGCTAGTATCCTAGGAAACAACTAGATGAGGGCAATTCATCTGACCAATGTTTATTTTCAAATGACACTTTCCTTTCCTGATAGACTTTTTGAAGATAAAAATATGATGGGTTTAATCATATATTCTGTGAGAATTAAATGGAAAAATACACATAGACCTACAGACATACATATGTTGTATTATTTCCAACACCTGGGTAAGGCATATACCAATAAAAATCTTCAGTGTTCATTTACTGCATCTCTCACCAAACAACTCAGAAGCTTTTCTCATAGATTTAATTTAGTATGTGGTGTCAACATCCATTCAAAGTGAATTTATGATTTCACTCTGAGAGACTATAAGGGTCCATCATAATATCAGAGGTTCACATTATGATTCCACCAAGGTATATTTAGAAATGCTAAGGAAAATAATTCTCCTCTCAAAATGGAATTTAAGAACAATTTAGATTGTTTTTCTTAAAAATGAAGAATATTACCTTATACAGTAGTTTAATCAAATGATTAAAAAGTGCATCTTACGTGGGGGTTTATTTTTAAGCTTGTAATTATTATTTAATGTGCCTTTGCAAAAATGCTCACAGTGTTAATACACAAACCAGTCACATGGATTTCCCCCCTTTTTTATACTTTATGAATGCCTAAGTTTTTAACTGTAATTCTAAAGATATCAGCAAATATTAAAAGTATTCCAAATGTTTTGCATAGTAAATGTCTACACTGACTAAATGAAAAGCATTATTGAAAATCTTCAGAAGATGCCACACTTTTAAATCATATTACATATGAAGTTGAAATATTCAAAACAAAAATAAATGGGATTTTTATTACATGAGAAAAATGTGTTATGGTAAAATCTGAAAATTGAAATGCCTTTAGAAATAAAATGGTTAATATTTACCATATTAATATTATTATATTCCATATACACAAGGAAAAATCTACACAACTCTCAACTTAACCACCCACATAAAACATCATTTCAAGAATACTAATGATCTTTTAATTGCTCATATCAGATAAAATTTTTTAACTCTTTATCCTTCTTGACCTTTCTGAAAGATTTGACACAAATAATGCTCTCTCCCAACCCCACACCCTTATATCTCCACTTTACTTTTTTGTATTCTTTCCAGGTTTTGTTTCTATTTGTCTAAGTGAAATTCTCATTCCCTTTTGCTAGATTATTATTATTACTATCTCTTGCCAAATAAAGTTGTTTCCCAAAGTTCTGTCCTGGAATTTTTTCTCTCTTTGTTTTCTTTTATCTTCGTACCCTTATCTTTTGGCATGTATTTAATTTTAGTCTCTTTGCAGATCATGAATCTGTCTATATATTCATTTCTACTAAGTCTCCAAAAATCCAGTACCACCTTATTAGATATCTAGGAGATATATATTGTTCTAAACATAGAAAATGGAATTTATTCTACACTCATATCTTCATTTAACATCTCTGCTTTTGTTGAGTGTATAACTACCCCTCCAATAAGTCAGTCTTGCACCTTGAACATCATCTTTAACTGTTCCCTCTCTCTCAATTCCCCATATTCCATCAGGTGCCGAGTTTTATTGACTACTTGCTCAACATTGTCTTACATCTCTCCCTTTCTCTCTACTTATATGACTATCACTCTAGGCCCTTTTACCTATTTTATTGACTATTGAAACAGATTTCTAATTGAAATCATAGTTTCCAACCCTTCCCTTTTCTAAGTCAACCTTTATACAGAAGGACAAATAACATTTCTAATATACACTTAACTCAAGGACATTCTGTTATTCAGGGGTGGGGATTTCTTGGCAAAGATATGGAGGTTTGCCATTTCCTTCTCCAGCTCATTTTACAGATGAAGAAACTGAGGCAAATAGGGTGAAGTGACTTTCCCAAGGTCACACAGCTAGTAAATGTCTGAAGCCAGATTTGAACTTAGGAAGATGAATCTTCCTGACTCCAGACTCAGATGAAAAAAACAAAATACTACTTGACTTTGTATTCAAAGTCATTCACAATAAAGATCATTACTAGACTTATTTTGCATTACTACCCTTTACATACTCTAGAACTTATTAAACATCTGCCATGTAGCAGGCCCTGTGCCAAGCATTGGGGTTATAAAGAACAAGAAAGCAAAAACCTTGGTCACTGCTTTCAAGGAACTCTCATTCTAACAGGACAGAATCCATGCAAATAACTTTGTACCAATAAAATATATACAGTGCAAATGAAAGTTAATTTTAAAGGAAAGGTACTGGTGAGGTCAAACTGGAACCAAGAAAGTCCTCCTGTAGAAAGTGGTGGGATTTCAGCTGAGTCTTGAAGGAAATGTAGGAAATCTGGAGGTAGATGGAAGCAGTGACACAATTCTAGGTATGGAGAACAGCCAGTGCAAGGGGAGTCAGCAGATGGAGGGTCCTCTGCAAGAAGCAGCAAGTAGGACATTGGAGCTGCATCATGGAATGTACAAAGGTACGTGTTAGGAGACTAGAAAGCTAAGGGTCCCAGCTGTAAAAGTTGTAAAACACTAAACAGTTAAACTGGGCTACTTTCTATTTATTCCCTAACCTCAGCATATAATTGTGTTCCTCTTTGCTTAGGCTACCTCACTTGTTTGGAATGTTCTCTTTTCTCATTTTCATCTTTTAGAATTCTTGGTTTACTTAAAGACTTAGCTTTATGTGTCACCTCCTGATCTTCCTCATTGGCAGTGCTCTTTCTCACCTCCCATCAGCATATACAACCTTATAGTTTACATATTATATCTCCCCTATAAGCTCCTGAGTTTAAGACCTTTTATCCCCTTCTTTTCTCTTTGTATAGAGTAAGCTCTTAAATTATTCTTAGATTTTATTTAATTGTAATGCAGAAAATATCTCGTTTCCTTTTCTCAATGCAACTTCCAATAATCTTCAGATCTAAAATAAAACGAATTTTCAATGGAAAGCACAGCTCTGGAATAAGAGTGTAGGGAGGCACACAGTCTAGGCATTTAGAAGGTTAACCTACCATCCTCACCCTTAGTGCATGTGTACCTTCTGAGTAGACATTGTCCATTATCATTATTAGTCTCTCACTAAGAAGGGGGGTGAAGAAAAGATCTTGACCCCTGTTACACAACCTTAATTCACTATAACCTATCCTCAATATCATAATTGTGAAATAAGGTTTCAATGCTGTCACTCTCTCAAAATATAATTCAGATGATTTGTAATGATCTAAACTAGGACTTGATCCTCAGTAGTACTAAATTCCCTGAACATCAGCCTGCTGACCATCAGTCATATCACTGACTATAGGTGGATAAATGTGGTTCTTATTCAATTAACTATCTCCTGCAATGCTTGCCTAAAAAGATTTCCTTAAGTCAACTAATGGTGTCAGGCATGGGCATTCCTGTACATCTAATTTCTAATGCTGTGGATTTTGGTGGGGAAAGTAAAACAAGGATGCATTTTAATCTTCTTCATTCAATACTGTATCTAAAACAGATTTTCCCCTATTGGGAGAAGAATCTTTCTAAGCTTTGCATAAGCAAAACATTTGTATACAATTCTTGATCCATAGGCTGCAATTAAATTTGAAAACACACTTTCATATTGGCTTCTAAACAATCCTATAAACAATCAATTTAACTTTCAGCTTGAGACAAAATAGCCTTTTCTCCTTTTCTAAAGGTGTGTGGTGGCTTCCCCTGACTTTTAGTCACTCATCATAAACACAAATGTACAGAACAAAACTAAATGATGATGGCTCTCTGGGCCTGTGTCAAAGGTTTAGCAACAGAACACAATTAATTTGGAAATTTAAAACACTCTCAGTTCATTAGGAACAAAGGGAAAACACTTTGAAGATTTCATATTATAGGCAGTAAGTCTTCTCCTTATGACAAATTTACTATTTCTTATGGTATTTTTCATATTAGAAAAATGATAAAAATATCTGGTATGTTCAAAAGGCATTTTTACTAGCTGCTGGAGGGACAAAATGGTAATGGAAAAGGAAAAAAAGATGAAGGAAGCTATGTACTGCATCAAGTGAAGGAAGGAAAACATTTCTGATATGAAGGACAGTCATTATTGGTAAAATACACAGAGCTGGGAGATGGAATTCTAAAGAAAGAATAGTTTTTTACGGGGAGGCATTCACATCTTCTGATCATACACACATAGTAGTAAAATAGTTCCAAGAGTTCTTTCATCAATAACTTTTAGTCAAATTATTATGAGAGGAATCTAATTACAAAGAAGTGGCACCAATGGATGCTTGGAAGTAATGGTGATGATGATGAACATAACAAAATAAGGGAAAACATTTGTATAGTGCTTATTATATCCTAGGCACTGTGCTAAGTGCTTTGCAATTAAAATTTCATCTGATTTTCAGACAATCCTTCGAGGTAATTGCTATTATTATCTCTGTTTCTACAGATGAAGAAACTGAAACAAATAGAGATTTAATTACTTGCCCATGATCATATAACTAATACGTCCCTGAGACTAGATTTGAATTCAGGTCTTCCTGACTTCAAACCCAGTGTTGCATCTGCTGTGCTACCTAGCTGCCTCAGTATCAGTTATGTGTCAACTTCTTTTCTAGTCGTATTTCTACTACAATAGTTAAAGTACTAATCAGGTAACTCCTGGGTAGATAATTAGAGTAACCTCTTTACTGGTCTCCCTAATCATGTTCTATCTCATAGGTAAATAATGCATTACTCTCCCTTAGTCACAGTTCTATTCTTGCCACTGAGCAGCCTAAAAATTTTCAATGGTTTTCCACTGTTTTCCAAATGAAATTCACATTCTTTACCTTGGCATTCAAGGTCTTGCAGACTCTGGCCTCGATCTAACTTTCTAGGTACATCTTTATATGGTAATTTAAATGGGAAAACTTTTCCCATTCATTAACAGGCCTAAGCTACTTGTCTGGGTAACAAGGAAGTCTAAGTCACATGGAGGCTGTGGTGGGAGGAGTGTGCTGAACAGTCGGAACAGGTAGAGACAGAGCTAGAGCAGAGCTGAGAGACAAATTAGTCTTGAGAGCAGTCCCAGCTAGGAAGGATGCAGGCAAGTAGGTAGCTGGTTACATGAGTGAAAGATATTGATTATGATTTTGTTTAAGAGACCCTGCTTGTGATTTGTTTAAGGAGCCTGGTTTGTGGGAAGCCTAGCAGGGGGGGAAAGCTTGGGAATGGTGTTGTTCTCTGCACTGTTAGTGTATAGATTTTTGTTACTCTGATGGATTTGGCTTTCTGGTGTCTGAGTAAATGTTTTGGTCTTGTCATCCATGCTGACAGTCTGGTATATTTAGTGATTCAGAATTATGCTGGGATACTCATGGCTGCCATAGGGGCTGTGAATAATGCATTACTGCTACAAATGGGGAAGAGGATAGGATCATACAATATTAGACCTCTATTGGGAGGCAGAAAGGTTATAGAGGAAGAAACAGATGTCTCAGGGTGGAAGGATTTGCCTTATTCCTTCTTAACAAGAGAATGGTCTAAAGACACAGGGCTCTGTGAGAATTGGGAACCAAGGGAAAATCCAGAGACTTTGAAAGGTGTTTGCAAGGGATAACAATAAAACCAGGGAAAGAAATGGCAGGTGTGTGTAGGAGAGATTAGGCCTTGCTAACAAGTTATCACCTTATGTATAAAAGCAGAGATAAGCTGCTGGAAGAGAAAGCTCAGATGGAAAAGAAGTTGGCAAGTTTGCATGAAAGCTACAAATTCTGTAGCACTCAAACACTCCTTTAGTGTTTAGCAAGCTCGATCTGTAAGAACTCACTGTTTGACAAAAATTGCTGGGAAAATTGGATAACAGTGTGGCAGAAACTAGGCATAGACCAATGCCTGACAGCATACACAAGAAAAAAGCCCAAAATGGATACATCATCTAGGTATAAAGATTGATACTATAAACAAATTAGTGGAGCAAGGAATAATGTATTTATCAGATTTAAAGAGAATGAAAGAATTTTTGACTAAACAAGAGATAGAAAACATTATGAAGTGCAAAATGGATACTTTTGATTACATTAAAGTGAAAGAGTTTTGCACAACCAAACCCAATGCAACCAAGATTAGGAGGGAAGCAGAAAACAGGGAAAGCATTTTTTCAACTAGTGTCTATGATGAAGGCCTCATTTCTAAAATATATAGAGAACTGAGTCAAATGTACAAGAATACAAGTCATTCCCCAATTGATAAATGGTTAAAGGATATGAACAGATAGAGGAAGAAATTAAAGCTATCTATAGTCAAGTAAAAAAATGCTCTTAAATCACTATTGATTAGAGAGATGCAAATCAAAACAACTCTGAGATACCATATCACACATATCAGATTGGCTAACGTTACAAAACAGGAAGATGATAATTGTTGGAGAAGATGTGGGAGAGTTGGAATACTAATTCATTGATAGTGGAGCTATGACCTGATCCAACCATTCTGGAGAGCAATTTGAAACTATGCCCAAAGGGCTACAAAAATGTGCATACCCTTTGACCCAGCAATACCAGTTCTCGGACTGTATCTCCAAGAGATCATAAAAATGGGGAAGGGTCCGACATGTACAAAAATATTTTATAGCAGCTCTCTTTGTGGTGGCTAAAACCTGGAAATCAAGGGGATGCCCATCAATTGGGGAATGGCTGAAGAAATTGCAGTATATGAGTGTAATGGAATACTATTGTGCTAAAAGAAATGATGAACTGGAAGACTTCAGAGAGGCCTGGAAAGACTTATATGATCTGATGCTGAGCGAAAGGAACAGAACCAGGAGAACATTGTACGCAGGAACAACCACAGTATGCGAGGAATTTTTCTGGTAGTCTTAGTACTTCATTGCAATGCAAGGATTTAAAAAATTCTCAATGGTCCCTTAAGGCAAAGGCCTTCCACATCCAGAGAAAGAACTATGGAATTCAATCACAGAATGAAGCAGGCCCTTTTCTTTTGTATTATATTTTGTTTTGTTTTATGATTTCTCCCATTCATTTTAATTCTTCCATGCAACATGACTAAGGTGAAAATGTATTTAATAGGAATGTATGTGTAGAACCTATTTAAAAATTGTATACCATCTCAGGGAGGGAGAAGGAGGAGGGAGGGGAAAAAATCTAAGATATATGGAAGTGATTGTAGAACATTGAAAAAAATAAAATAATAAAAAAAAGTGAAGAAAAAAATAAAAGATTAAAAAAATTTAAAAAAAGAAGAGCAAGCTAGAAAGTCTCAGGTGGTAGAACAAAAAGCTGTTGGTCATATATATTATATAGTTATACATTATATTATTATACATATATTATATATGTTAGCATATAAAAAAAACAACAGAGTAACAAGAGGAAGAATGTGTGGGAAGCACAAGAGAATCAAGGAGGCCACACCCTGTTTGGGGAGGTAATTAAGTATTTTACTCAGCTGGAGGTCACAGATATTTTCAGTCAATTCACCCAAAAGTATGGGAGAATCATTAATATCTTGGATAGTGAGAATCAGTGAAAAAGATAAATTTCCTCAAAAGAGTAAATAGCCAGTGGATTCAAAGAGTAGATTGACAAGAAAAGACTTTTTACTGCTCTATTGAGAGCAGGGGTGGATTTTGGAAGAATAGATGGCATTCCAACTAATGAACTATATAAAATGTATCAAGGAAATTGACGATATTAGACGGAGCAGGGATATAAGAACTGCCGCTACAGAACCTCTTGAAACATTGTATCCAACTTCAGTACACCTGCATGGAGAATAGCAAATTGGCCAGGCTCCAGCTCAGATTAAAGAAAGTATAGTAGCCAGAACGATGACCCCCAAACTGAAAATTAGAAAACATTAAACAACAGTGAATGAGGCTATGATAGTGAATTCATGGGCTCCAGAAGCATGGCTGACCCTACATATACCGTTTGTGGTTATTGTCGCCTTGCTTCTTTTTGACTTTTTTGTCTGTTCACCTTGTCAGATTTGTTTTCTGTAGGCTTACTATGCTCCACCTGCAGATGCTTGATTGCTTTAAGCCTGATATCATCCCTTGTCCACAACTATGTGTCACCCCTGGACCTGGCATCAACCAAACTCTGGATGCCAGATAAACAACTGGCTCCTTGAATGGGAGTTCTTGGGGCTGGGACAGTTCTACATCCAATATCAGCAGGATGGTATAGAAGAAGAGACCTTCACCTCTTACCCCAAGATTTTGGGCACCATTTGTTTGAGGCGAGAATGATGGGGTACTTGAGCTCAAGCCTCACCCTAGGATATTGTTTCATGTGCCTATTTTGGGTATGATATGCATAGATCAGGCCCAAATGTGATTCAAGTGACATTATACCCTAAATTTACTGACTTAAGCCAGTAATATGCATTTGTTTAAGAAAAGCAATAAGGGAAAATTTGCTGTTACAAGTAACTCCGACTTGCAGGAATTTGTTAAAAATCAAATGACAATTTCAATTAATTATGCCATTTTCACCACCAAATAATTTACCAGATCAGTTTGGACCCTCTGGTGAAATATAGTTAACAAAACTGCATTAAACACCTATTGCATGCTGGCTCAGAAAAAGATTTGTTTACCCAAAATCTACAATATCCTTAAGATACATGGGAGTAGCTATAATTTCAAGTAGTAAACATATCATCATCTAAGGTCATATTATAACTCTAGTCATGTGACTCTATATTAATAATTATTTTTCTTCGTCCATTAAATAAAATCATGTTTTCAGTTTGGAAAATGCTTCTCATGTAACTATTACTCATTTCACAGCTACCAATCTTTAAACATTGAGTTGGTAACTTATATGAAATAGAGAACCCCTGATACGAGGTTTTATCTCCAAATTTTTGAAAACTTGATTTAATTACTTTACTATGGTATTGGTCTTTCCACATTAACAAAAGTTCTTGCATTCCAAGCCAAATGAGCTATTCTAAGTTGTGCCAAGAAAGCTACTTTATGCTATTCAGTGAAATTAGAACAAACAAGGAAATTTGTCACCACTTATAATGCAGCACTAATTCATTTTTCATGTCTGAAAAATATAATTATATGGTTTTTATAATATAAAAGACATTGCTGCATCTACTTAACATAAACATTTTGCAAATCTAAACTAATTAAAATACATGTTTAAAAAGTGAAATGGTTTTTAAATTACATGTTACATAAATTAGGGATTCAAGGAAACTACTGAAACACTGAAATCTGTTTGCAGTCACAGAATCTTGGGGCTGGCAGTGACTTTGGAGGCCGTCCAGTCCTTCCTCTACCTGACCACGAACCCCTTCTACAGAATAACTGGCAAATGATCACAGACCTGTTGCTGACAGTCATGGACTCCTAAAGCAGCACAGCTGAGATATGGAGAGCTCCAACTGTTAGGACGTGTTCTGCCTCTCTCCAATTTCCACAAAATAGCCCTTCAAATACTTAAAGAAAATCATTGTGTTCTCTCAAAGTCTTATCTTCTCCAGGATAAATATCTAGTGTTCTGTCAACTGACTCTTATGTTGTATATGCTACAGTTTTTTTCACCATCCTGATTTGATTTCCCTCATCTGTATCTTTCCTGAAATATAGTTCCTATTCCATAATACTGTAGTACTCCACATGTGATCTGAGTTAAGCAGAGTATAGTGTAATCATTCTTTCCCTTTTTTGCACACCATCTCAGTAGACTCATATATGTACATATATATTTTGGCTTTTTTTTCTATGGTATCTATTTGTTGGCTTCTCTTAACTCTGAAAGGACACTTCATTTATGGTCAAAACACTAGGTTCAAACCTGAAAGGAAAAAGCCAGTCAAACTTTATCTTCATTGACAAATATTAGGGAACCTTCAGAAGCTTTTATTTCTTATTTTACAAAAGCATCAAAGAAAGAGTCATTCTCAGGTTACAACATTATATATCCATATTTCCTTGCTTCTTTAAGGAATCGTGGGGAGAGGTTACTTTTATTATTGATCAGAACAGTTCCTAAATGTGAAAGGGAGTCATGAGCTGTCTCTAGAATATTTTATTTTGGATAACATCCTCCTCTCCGCCTTTGCTCAACATGATATCTTCACTCTTTCCTGACATTTCTATAAAATGATGTCTATCATGGCAAAGGTCTATACAGAAGAGGAAAGAGGATGTCCCTTTGATTTTGCTTTGCTGGAATTGATGGACAACTTATGAATTAGTGTGTAATATAATATAAGCCCCAGGTCTTTTTGGCATCAACTGGTAGTTATCTCCTCTTTTCCAGCAGCTGTCTCCCTGTGATACTACCTAGTTAACAACAGGACAGAGCCTCCCAAAGCATTGAATTCTGAGGATGTCTTTTCTGTAATGCTTTTTGTAAGAAAATAAAGGTTTTTGAAAAATTCTTAATATTTGTCAATGGAAATAAAACTAGATTTGGTTTCTCCTTTGTTCAATGTGTTCTAACCATAAAGATCTTAGTTTTCAAAATCATGGATGGAGTTAGATGATATTACCCACCATTATTCACATTTTGATATGAACTATTAGTCCCATATAAGTGTTCTGTTCCTATAAATATGACATCTTTCAGATCTTAAAATCAGTTCTTTAGAAGTCTAACTAAATTTTTGTGCCTTTAAGAAGTCTGAGGTTAAGAAAATTCTAAATTTGTTATTATTTCATCCTCTAGTACCTCTAACTTAGTTCTTTTATCTAAGATATTGCTGGAAGTGGGGGGTTGGGGGGAGTTTGTGAGGAGGAGCAGCATTCTTACTGTAATAAAGACCTTTCTATAATCAGAGGAATTGTGGACAGTTCTTTGTTCTTAGCAACGTAGTTCAATTATATTTCCATGAAGCATATTAAAAAGATATCATATCTGTGGTTATTTACCTGGACCACTGTATTTTTTTTCTAGAAATATACAGTTTCAGCGTCAATATATGGCCATTTCCAAGAAATGTCTGCCAAACTCTTTGGATGCTAGTACATCTAGAGTGAAATTAAGCATAAATCATCAAAAAGTTCTTCATCATAGGAACTTTGGTAGCTCTTGTGTAAGGGTGAAGTGGTCTTTGCTATGATGGCATGAATGCTAGCAGAAGGTGCTTCTCTCCCCCTTCTTGCCTTATAGCTCTTCTAGTGTCTTCTTGAGGCTGATCATCGCTTCAAGGCATATTC
The DNA here is from genome assembly GCF_028372415.1 of Notamacropus eugenii. Classification (NCBI taxonomy): domain Eukaryota; kingdom Metazoa; phylum Chordata; class Mammalia; order Diprotodontia; family Macropodidae; genus Notamacropus; species Notamacropus eugenii. The sequence continues at coordinate 187,275,517 of NC_092877.1, read as the reverse complement.
TTGATGGGAGTATGATAGAAGCCAGAAAGACAAAGACAAAGAGGGCTAACTGTTGATCCCTAATCTTAATATTTAGCTGTAAGTAACAAAAATGGAAGAGGGATGCCACCTGAACCGTGGGATCAAGAAGAGATAACGTAAGCCTAAATGGGATATAAATATTGGCTGTTTTTATGATGAAGCACCTGTGTAAGCAGCTGTGGCAGAAACAAAGTAAATGCCATAAATCTTCTCACCCTTCACCATGTCAGTCTCTGAGGGAGATATAAACTCTATATAGTTGGAATCAACTGAACTTCTCTCAAGCTCTCGATTCAGATTTACATAGTTGGAGAAACCTCAGTCATCATTTAATTTTACCTCTACCTGACCAGGAATATCCTCTACCACAATCCCCAATAATGGTAATCAAGTCTTCTGCTGAACACCTCTCAGTGAGTCAGTCTATTCTGCTTTTAGATAACTGACTTTTAGGCTTTTCCCCCCACCTTACATCCCACATAAATCTCTTTGAAACTTCTATCCACCTTGCCTAGTACAGTAGAACAAATCCATCCCCTCTTCTATGAGCCAGTCTTGCAAATACTATAAGCGAGGTATAATCCCTGTTTCCACCCCTAAGTTAAGCTGATACAATGGATAGAGTGCTGAATGTGGAATTGGGAAGCCATAAGTTCAAATCTGGTGTCAGATATTTACTAGATGTGTGATCCTGGGTCTGTCCCAGTTTCTTCAAGTGTAAAATGGGAATTCTAATATTTTACCTGTCATGGTTGTTGTGAGGATTAAATGAGATAATATTTGTAAAGTACTTAGCACACTGCCTGGAATGTAGCAGATGTTTAATAAATGTTTGTTTCCTTCCTACTTTCCTCTATTCAACTAAGACTCATATGGCATGGCAAGGAGTCTATCACCATCCTGGTCACTCACCTCCAGCTAGGTGATCAATGTTCTTCCTAAAATCTTTTGTTTAGTACTGATTACAACACTCCAGATGTAGGCCTGATCAGTAAAGATCTCAAAGGGAATAATATTGATTGTATCTATTGCAAAGCATAAGTTGCAATGTCCTTGATGAAAAGCATTTCTGTTGAATCTGCATTCTGTACAGAATTTAGTGACCAGTGAATTTAAGCCACATGTAATTTTAGCTTTCTTGGCAGATATGTCACATTGTGTGAATTTGTCTAGTTTTTAATGAAAGAATGAATGAAGAATGAAAAAGCATTTATTAATTATTGTGTGCTAAGTACTGGGCATACAAATAGAGAAAAGAATGAAATAGAATGGATAATAGCCTTGCTTGCAAATAAGATGAATACATATCAACTATATAACTCTATTACAAAGAAGGAAAATGGTCAGAACAGAATTTTCATGCCTTGAAGATAATTCCTTTATGATATTACTTTGATAAGCCTTTCTTAAATTAGTGTGAACAATTGAGAGTTGAGTGTGTACTGAATAGGGGATAATGAAACAACATGTTAACAATACATAAATCATGGGAATACATCAGATTATTTGCCTTTTGGTATCCTGAAAAGTTTTAGATGTCAAAATATTGGCTCTTTTCCAGGAATTTTCTCTTCATGAAATTCCCAATTTGTGTCACTGTTTTTGCTACTTGCTTTCTTGGGAATAATTTTGGTATGGCAAACCATTTAAAAGAAAAAATTCTATCCAGTGGTTTTGATACTTAGTTACCAAAATGATAGTATTATGAATGTGTATCAGGAAGGCAGGGGTCTTTGGAGGCAACCAATAGAAAGATATGTGATTAGAATATATAAGTTGTTTCTAGACCCAATACTTGACTTATTGGAGTCATGAATTGATCCATGAAACACCATTCAAGTATTTCAAAGTTATTTTTTTGTTTTCTTTCAAGCCAAGTAGTGAAACATCAATTATTAAGAGGAAACCCAAAGGATATAAAGTTAAGCGAGCCCCGGATTTGTTTTATACTGCAGATACTAAATATGTGTTATGAAATAATTAGATACATCACCAGATCTTTGCTGTCATAAGGGTAAGCACTCGTTCCACTGGTGAAAATTATAATATGTCTATAGCTTTTCTTCCTGTGTCATTTACTGTTACCTTTGTGAATTGGAGCAAATCAGATAACCTCTCTGAAACTCAATTACTTCATCTATAAAATGAGCATGTTAGACAAGCCCTTTAAAATCCTTAATTACTAAAAATCTATTGTCTTATGATTTTGTCCATGTTTTACCATAGGCTACATGCTAAAGACCTTCCTTAAGTTCTTTTTAAAAAAAATCTCAGTAGCATGGGGAAAAATAAAGCTTGACATATCTTTATCCCACTCACTTGACACAGGATTGATCTTCTTCTTTCTCCAATCATTTTTCATGAATGATATCTCTTATGACACCTTTCAAGCACAGGTCCTCAGTGAAAATATACTGCAGCCTAACTGCTTACCATGAGGTCCCCTCAACTTTGATTAACTGCAGATTATTTATAACCATGGAACATCCCCAGGAAGAGCCTAGATTATAAGATCACTTATGTGGAATGCTGTAGAGGGGACTCTTGCTCAAGTAAGGGTTACAGTACATGGACTCTGAAGACCTTAAAGATCATCAAATTTACTCTGCAATCTCACAGATACAGTGGTGAATATCAGAGTCAGCATTTGAAAAAAGACACCAAAATTCAGTGCTATTTGTAACACATCACATTCAATCTCCTTGTTACTTCTTCACATAGAACATCTAGTACTCAGACGTTATAGTGCAAATGCAGTGACCTCATATTTGCTATTGATGAAAGGGATTATTATAGAAACAATAATCTATTTAGCCTCCTGCCAGCTTCATCTATGAGCTTGGGATGATATGCTTTAGTTGAATCTCATGACAAGTTTTCTATTTGATCTTTCTTCCTTCCTCTGCTATAGGCTGTTGTACAGAGGAATATACTATTTGGATTTGGATTCCAGAGTATTTCAAGCAATAATTTGGAATCCAAGTCAGTGCTGCTCTTGTAGTCCATTTAATTTCTCTTGGCAAGAGGATCATAAGTTTGTTGGCCAAATCACTTATGGGTATTTGACTTCCTTGCTGCAACAATTCATTTAAATCAATAAAGGAAAACGAAGGAAGTGGTGGTAAGGGGAATATCTTTGTCCTTTTCTGTTTTCTATGTTTTTTGCACTGACATTATTTGAATAAGTCAGGCTGAAATTTTTGCAACTGCATTGTTTTCATTATTATAATTTCTCCCATTTTGATGTTAATTTTGACCTTTTCTCTGATTTGGTGAAGTTCAAGCTACTCATAGATAGCTGATTATGATATGGCCCCCATTTCAGTAACTAGTCATTTCCTATTTACTAAAATATAGTCAACTTAATTTTTTTGTGTGGTATTGTTTGGGGTTCACCACATCTACTCTCCTGTTTTTCCTCTACTTGAAGTACTCAGGATATACAGACATATAGAGGATATACAGGTTATGTACATCCTGAATATCTTCAAGCATTTGTACATTTCATTTTTTTCTACCTGAATCAAATCTTACAAAATAATTGTTGCAATTATTTCTTGTGTTCACCTTTTGAACTGAAATAGCTAAATAACATACTGCATGTTGACATGATCTAGAGGAGCTTATCAAGTTTTTCCCTTCCCTAATAATTATGGTACCTTTTCTTCTTCTGTTCATGTAACATCAGCTATCTTGCTTATGTCCATCATGAACATGAAGGATGAAATGAGGAAATATTCCACAAAATTATGTCTTTTATTTGCCTTTGAGTACATGATAGAACTAACTCTTTTAACTTTAATACTTTAAGAAGAAACTGATCCATCCTTCCATTTAGCTCTAGCTTCCTTTTGTCTTTTCTTTTTGAAAGACTGGTGGTATTAAATTGGGTTTAGGTTTTTTTCCCCCTAATAATATAACAATTTATTTAATCATTGGATAAAGATAGAAATTTTAATTTCCAGAAGCTAACTAGATGTTTGTAGACATATTCTACAAACTTTGTTAGTCTTAACCTACCCTGCTCTTTTGACCTCCCACCACTCCCCCGCCCCCCAAAAAAAAAACCTTCAGTCATTGGGAAGGAGTAAGGGGGATATAGGATGAAGGACTATTTTTCTTTATTTGTCTCTTAGGTCCAACTATAGCTAAACTATTCACAATCTATCTATCTAGTCTATCCTACTGGTGATGAAACTCTGTAGTTGGGTGAATTGATCCTCAGACAGCAACTAGGATCATTCATATATATACACACACACACACACACACACACACACATATATATGTGTATATATATGTGTATATATATATGATAACTGAAAATGAATCAGTGATTTTGTTGCTTATGTCATTTCCTTGAATGATGCTGATTGTAACCCTTGCATGCCTACCCATCCTGTGTGACTCTTATCCAAGCATTTCCATAAATTCATCAAAGAGGGTCCAACAAATGTATTTAGTAGAATTCTTTATTTTCTTGAGAGTTAGGAATGTTCCAGTGAAGCTCTTTGGATATCCATATGATTATCCCATCTTCTCATGTGATCACAGATTAAGATCTGACAGGAACCTTAGAGGAAACAGAGTCCAAAGTAAGATTTTATAATAAAAAACTGAGATTAAGAGAAATTAAATGAATTAGCTAGTTACACAGGTAGTAAGTGTATGAGGCAGGGAAAGCTTGGGCCTGAAATCAGGAATGCTCATCTTCATCAGTTCAAATCTGGCCTCCGACACTTACTAGTTGCGTGACCGTTGGCAAGTTACTTAAATTGATTTGCCTCAGTTTCCTCATCTATAAAATGAGCTGGAGAAGGAAATGGCAAAACATTCAAATACCTCTGCAGAAAAAGCAAACCCAAATAAGATCACAAAGAATCAGACATGACTGAAACAACTAAACAACAACAAAAGTTTCTGAGGCAGGGCTGATCGTGTTGAAACAAATCACAGTTCTCTCTAAATTATGTCACCTACATCCCTTCTTCTCTTCATCTTCATCTTCTCTTCCTGCCACATACTTCCTAGGTAATGGTTTTTGTTCCTCTTCTTCCAAGAAGTTTTTTATTGATTATATCTTGCAGCATGTTCAGACTCTTGATGTGCCTCTTCATTGTCCTCTATGTAAAACTCATTTTTAATTCTTTGGCTGTATATACCATAATGCCAAATAACATCTCTGGTAGAATGCTAGTATTAAAAAATAGGTCCTCAGGGTTCCATTTTTAGGAGTAGGAAGCTTGAGGTCAGTAATGGAGCTCCATTCAAAGGTGAAGACTGGACAATAGATACTCTTTATCTACTTGATCTTTCCCTCTGGTTGAACAGTCCAAACTCCTCTGACTAATTACAGATTTCTTTCAGGAGTTTATGTGATGTACTTGGACTTTATGTGATTAGGACTTTTTCATTTGCAAACAGGAATATCTGGAGAACCTCACTATTCACAGGCAATCTGTCTTTGACCTAGACTCTGTACTTGTTCACCTCCATCACAGTAGCACAGGCCTTTACAGGGATATGTTTACTATTTTATGCATTGCCTGAAGTTTATTGTTAGAGCTCCAGGGTTATTTCTGTCTCTAAATCTTCCAAACAACATTGAATGATTGTGATGTATGGATGGGCAACATCTTATTGTAGAAATGTAATTACTGATATTTTCTTGACCATCTTTTTTGGGGAATCAATAAGGTCTGAAATATACACACACACACCCCTTTGTCCAAACTGTCTGCTTTTTCTATTTTTGTTTTTACCACCATTCTGCTACCTCTACAGAGCACATATGGGATCTGAGTTAGAGTTCAATGGTATGGTTTTACTGTCCTTGATGAGAAAAGTTTGTTATAATGATTTTATATTGGTGGTGTTGTCATTCTCAGGAACCATTTTCACAGTCTATCTGGAATACTCATTGTTTCTCAGAACAACACAGTTGGAAAGGACCTTAGATGTTATCTATAGTGACCCTCTTGTTAATCAAATGAAACCATTTCAATCCAGATAAAGTTACTTTTTCTTAGTGATCATATGGCAAATTCTTGGCAAAGTCAAGATCTTGACAAGAACTGATACAAAATACGGCATAATACGCTTTTTAAATAACTTAACCCAAGGGAAAATCAGGAATGTGGACAGTACATTCGAGCTGTATTTTGAAGAAAATTTTGTACTCTCTAGGCACACAGTAAGTATAGTCATCTTTTTCACATAAATATATGACTAGTCAAATAACGTAGAATACAGGGAGTGACTGGAGCCACATGATATTAATCTGAAATTATTGTGCAAGAAAATCAAATTTTTGAGTTGCACATTGAAAGAAAGGAGAAACATAATTTGATGGATAGGAGGAAAGATGAAACTTTCTTTTAAATAAAGGGATATAGGTGAGGGGTGGTCCTATGCAGGCTAGTAGAGAATTTTGATGACAATCATTAGGCCATCACTATCAATTAATCTGTCAAATACCTGGGAACTTTTGTAGAAACATAATCAATACTCTTGAGAAAACTGTCTTTCTGCACTATGTGAATAAAAGAGAAAGTGAGAATTATGATGAACCAGCATGTTGAGACCAGAATATGTTGAGACAGAAAGAAATGTGTTGCAGTATCTAGGCATAAATATATTCTTGATGGTTGCAGAAGAAGAGAGAATGGACCAGATCTAAAAACTATTGTGGCAAAAGAATAGATAGAACTTCTGCCAAGTGAAATAAGAATCTTGAAGGAAAGGGAAGAGCCTAACTATAGAAGATGTTACAAAAGCTTGCCTCAGGCCATTTATCAAACTATTTATTAGAATTTATCCTTTTCAGATTTTGATTTGATATTCTTTTTAAATCAAATATTTATCATACCTAATTCGCCCTTACATCTAGATTATTGCAATAGCTTGCTGAGGGGTCTGCCTACCTCAAATCTCTCTCCACTACAATCTATCCTTTATTCAACCACTAAAGAGATTTTTCTAATATGCACGTCTGATGTCACCCCTCCTACTCAATATGCTCCAGTGGGTTTCTATTGCCTCTAGGAGCAAATACAAAATACTGTTTGACATTTAAAACTCCTAATGACATAGCCTCCTTCTACCATTCCAGTCTTCTTATACTTTACTCCCTGACATATATTCTTCGGCTGTTCCACAAACTGGACACTATGTCTCTACTCTGAGCATTCTCTCTGGCTGTCCTTGTCTGAAATGCTCTCCCTTCTCCTCTCCAACTATTCACTTCCTTAACTGTTTTTAAGTTCCAACTAAAATACCACCTTATACAGGAAACTTCCCCCAACTCCTCTTAATTCTAGCACCTTCCCTCTGTTAATTATTTGCTATTTATCCTGTATATATCTTACTTTGAATTCATGTGTTTGCATATAATCTATCCCATTAGATTTCAAGATCCTTGAAGGGAGGGACTGTCTTTTGTGTCTTACATCCTCAGCACTTAGCACAGTTATAGAGGACATTATACCAATATTTTGACACCATGGAGGGCATCATCTAAATTTCTGATGTACGTAAAATTTTAAAACAACAAATTCTAAGAAGTATAATAATAAAGCATTATAATTCTTATACTCAACTGATGATGGTGTTTCAACTTACCTTTACTATAATCACCTCATTCATAGGAGGAAGGTATTTATCTTGACATTAAATATCTAAGCCTTTTATTTATAGACCCCCCACTATAATAAAGAGAGGAAAATGCATTTTTTCAACTTTTCAGGGATATGCTTATTCATTTTTATTCCATTCCATTAAATTTATTTTTGGTTGATTTGATCTTTCCATTTATATTATACTAATCAATGTGTGTATTACTTACCCATTTCTTTTTAATTCGTTCTGTATTAATTCATATGTCTTCTATTTTTTTCTAAATTCTTTACATTCATTATCTTTTGTGGCATAATTGTATTCAATAATATTCATATTTCAGTATGTGTTTATCTGTTCCTCAACTGCTTGTCATCTATTTTGTTTCCTATTTTTTGTTGACACAAAAAATGCTTCCAGCACTATATGGCAGCATAGAAGACCTTTCTTTCTCTCTTTGGCCTACTTATGGGGGCTTATTAAGTCATTATTAAGGAAAATACAATTTATATTATATTACTAATTATAAGGCACTTATAAAATATATTGTTAAATGAAATTTCATTTCTGAATATTGACAATTGATACTTAAACTTTTATATATCTGAGGGCTCACATTGAACAAAATGAGCCAATAAATACAACTGATTTGCTATTTACTAAGATTGCTGTTACTGATGATAGCAATTGTAACACACAATGCCTAAGATTATAAAGAATAAGCAATACATTAATATCAGAAGGAGAATACTAGAAAGTCATAATGAATTTAAGAACAACATTGTTTAAAAGAAGAAGAGTTTTGGTTGCTTGCTCTATCTGGGAATATTATTCCAACCAAGATAAGATCCTTTGGTCATTTTAATGTAAACATATACATAGGCCAATCGAAATAATGTAATTCATGGATGACAATATGCTCAGGATTCTTGATGTCCTTTAAAGTAAAGGGACTTCACAAGAATGAGGTCTGTGATCGTGGTTTTCTAGTTTTGTCCAATCAGAAACTACTCTGCATAATAAAAGCAGATGTGATCCCATTCTTTTTAGGGCAACCTCCTGTCCTAGCTCTTTCTATACCATCTCTATTACATAGTCTTCTAGGAATATTTTACTAACACAAGTTAAAACATCATCATGTATCATTAAGCCTGTCATTTAGGAGGTGCTGTGTGTCAGTGAATGAACCAATATTCAAGTCATACTGAAAGACACTTTTAGACAAGACAATATAAATGTTATGCCTACAGGAGACTAATGCTGCATGCCAGGCATCAGGAAAATGATAAACACAGTTAAATACTCTCAGTGGTAATACAGAGTTGAAAGTCATTACTGAATTCTGTTACCAAGGCAGCACAACATGCATTTGATGATGAAAGCCAAGTCAAGGAAATAGACACTGAAGACCAGAAAACAGAAAACCAAATCTATAATGTCACCTTTACTATTGGGACAAAGAGAGAGAGAGCAGGAAGTCAATGTGTCATCAAACATGTCCCAAACTGAGGATTCTCGGAGGGGCTATCATAGTGGGCCACATTTTGGATGTCACACCTAATTTGTTGAAGAATTTCCTTGGCATCATCTATAAACAATATTCAACATGCCATGGCAAAGCCATACCATTAACCATAAGTTTTTGGAATGTATCCAGTCTCTCATCACTGAATAAAGTGAGATATCCCCAGTAAAATTTCAGATATGTGAAAAGGCAGACAGCAGCTGCCATCTGGTAGACTAAACTAAGGGAACTGTGAGTAGAAAGAGTAATCAAAAGTATTTCAATGATACATTGACACACATCCATGTCAGAACATAGAGTTTGACTACAAATTCCTAAAAAATTATGCAAATCAGTCTGTAAAGTCATAATCAGAAATGAGAGGGATGGTAAGAAGTTTTTAAAAATAATAATTTATCATGCATGAAAATGCAGTGACATTTCATGTAATAGCATACTCTGTAAATTGTGACATGAACAGCAAACTCAAGGTTATTCTTTCGATATGGACATTTCAAATATACTGGCATTATTCATCCTCCATCCAAATCTACATATCAATGAACAATCAGTGTTAATATATTAGGTAGCACAGTTGATAGAGTGTTGAATTTAGAGTAAGGAAGAACTAAGTTTGAATCCTGTTTCAGACACTGGCCAAGTTTCTTAGCCTCACTTTCCCTATCTTTACAATAAGCGGATAGGACTCTATGATCAGTAAATATTCTTTATATTCAGGGAATAAAAGATAAATTAATTGAGGATAAATAAATAAAAGATAAATACAAAGGATAACAATCACATGAGAAAAATTAGTTTGCATCTGAGTAGGACATTGTCCTATATCCTAAAGTTCCAATGAAGAATCTAATTTTCGGTTCCTTGACTTAACTTTCACATTCCCTGGATGGGACCATATTATATTTCCTTCTCAAAGATGATAGCCCCTATCTTTTGTCTAGACAAACCTAAACAGAAACTTAGATTAATAAGAAACGTAGAAACCAATATGATCCCAAATCAAAGAATATCTTCACTGCCTACAAAATGTAGCACAACTTAATTCAACAATCCAAATTAATTTTCCTTGGAATCGATTGCTCTATAATAGAGATAGATTGAACCAGTACAACTTACTTGAATTGCCCTGTCAGTACTAAATTTCAGGTTTCAAATTATAGTGTCATTATTACAAATCACCATGCATTATTACAAATCATCCCAGACTGATTGAGAGGTTTGCTCTCTAAGCCAAAGTTTCCCAATCACTTTTTAAGAGAACATTTCTATTTTGACATTCACTATTGAATTAGTTTTATGAGAAATTCAGTCCCTTAGAGGATATGTATTGTGTCCCAAGATAGCAAACAGATATAAAAAGAAAATTTTTCACATGTCAGTTTAAAGGATCAAAAAAGAAACATATTCCTCCCTCAGCCTCCTCACAGTAGAAGTGTTTAGATAGAGAGAAATTTTTGAAGAAGCCTCAATAATACTTTGCATGGCTGTTAAAGAGCAAGGGAGAAAGTGGATTAAAAAACGCAAGCCCATCAAAAGATAATCAAAGGTTTCGCAAGTGAAGTTGAGAATGCTACAAAACAAGTGATATTGATACTTAATCCAACCATGAATGCCAGATTAATGATAAATAGATGGACAGATAGGTGGATGGATGGATGAATAAACAAACAAGTAAAATAATGACATAAACAAATAAAGCTTCAAATTAAAATGTACAGTATCTAGCTTGGGGATTAAAATAAGTAGTAATTGAATTAATTCAGCTTTTCTAGAAGAAAAAAGAGTGAAATTATCAGGCTAATGCTTTCTATGCCATACTTAGTTGCTTGGGATAGTAAATCTCATGCTTCTGAATATGTACATTTAAAATGGGAAAGATTGGGTAGAGAATTGCTGGAGAGAGTATTTTTGGCTACTGAGGAACAGAAAATGATAGCTTTGGTATAGGGTAATAATCATTGGAAAGAATGGATACCAATATTTAAACCACATTTCCTTTCTTCATGGAACACATGTAAAACTTACCTTTATCCTTTTTCAAATTCTCTTTTGTGGTCTCCTGTCTATTATATAAAAAAATAGAAAATAAGCAAAAAGAAAACTGTCACTTATTTTGTTCACCCCTTTTTTTTGTATATGACATCTTCAATTATGCCACCAATTAGCCTACAGACCTGGCTGGAAAGTCAGTACCAGTATGCCATAGCACAATAAAAGTATGAAATACTAACACCCTTTTCTTCCTGCCAAAGATGACAAACCTCCCAAAGGGATAATTTCTCTCTAGGGATAAAAGCCACACAAAGCTCAGTATCAGATTTGTTTTAAGACTTTTCTAAGCCTGGATGCCAATTATGCATGAAATGGTGCTGGGCTCTGCTAGAGATGACTAAATCCTTTTCCTTGAGGATAGCAAGAAGAACTTCAGTACACAGAAGACAAAATGGGCCATATCTGAGCTGCATATGAAAGGTGAAAAAGCAACAAGATTTAAAGAGTCATAAAGATTCAAGAACAGAATTCAAATGAAGTCTCTCTTTCTAGCTGTTTCACAAACTCATATACCCAGTCACACACACCCACATACAGGCATGGTGTGGAGAACAAACTGTTCATTGTGCAATCTGAGAGAGAGAAAGGGAGAGAGAGAGAGAGAGAGAGAGAGAGAGAGAGAGAGACAGAGAGAGAGAGAGAGAGAGAGAGAGAGAGAGAGAGAGAGAGAGAGAGAGAGAGAGAATAAATACAGATCTATGACCAAAATGAACCTCCACTAAAATACAGCAAATATAGAACAAGGCAAAACCAAGTAGAAGACAGAATTAAGTTGCTAAGCAACTTAACATTCATATGAAATCAGATATAGCAATTTGTGTTGGCAAGACTACACTTTAGGTTTAAAGAAACAAAACCAGTTATTAGTTTGAGCTACTAAGTAATTAAATGAAGAAGAATTAAAAGATTGAACTGAATTAAGTCAGTGTTTAACATAAAAGAATACAGCCAATTTGCCTCAGAGGCCTGAGGGTCCAAACCGATATTTAATTACAAGACAAAAGATGACTGCTGTCAAAGTGACAGAGGTAAAAATAGATTAAAACTCAATACTCTATTTAAACAGAATCTTTCTCAAAATGAATTTAAACTGTATGATGCTGAACTTCTACAATATTCTTTCTAACACCATATAATAAAATGTTCACATATTACTTCCTTTTAGACACATTCAGATTTACATATTTCACCTTCTAGGTCTATAGTATGTCATCTCAGCAGAGATAAAAATGCTGAATGTAGTGGGAATTCATCGCTGCTATTCTGAAAGTGTGAAAAAGTACATTATTCTCAAATTTGGGGATGTTATTTGTACTGTTGTAATCAGTTACAATAGTCTGAATGCAAAGTAACAGAACATCTATTCCAATGATGGGTAATTCTCTCACTCATATACATAGTAGTAAGAGTAGGATTAAACCTTTGTTTGCTTTTCATTTGGAGATGACTTAATTCTCTACTGGCTAGTATCCCTCCTGGCTTCTCTTCAGTCAAGAGAATATTTGTAGGGAAGAAAAAAATAGGAACTGCTATCTATAAGTGTTATTCTTTTTCAGACACTAATCTGCACTAATGAGATGTAGGGCCTATCACTTCAGTTACAGATAGCAGTATCTGGATAGGCTGTGGATTTTTTTTTAAAAAAAAGCCCAAACAAACAACAGTCGAAACATTTAAAGGATACTTCAAACAGAGAAAAATATTAAACATTGCGTTTTCACATTTCTGAGACTAGAATACTTGTATCCATTGAGTAACTTGTATTTGTAAATGCATACAATTCTAAATTTACTTGTAAATGTTACAAAGAGTTAGATTATTGGATATTGATAATAATCATGAAGCTATTTTGTCCAGATATATAGAAAGAATGACACTATTACATTGAGAAAGGAGCAAACTCAGTCTAAAGGTCTAAATTTAGAGTAATTGTCTTAAGATTCAGAATCTTTGTTGGTTTTTAAAATATGATGAAGATATTAGACTGAAGGGATGAGGAACCTTCAGGCTCGAGGCTCATGTGGCCCTCAAGTGTAGCTTTTTGTTTGAATCCACTTAAAGGCTTGCATTTGAGGACCAAGAGGGCCATGTGTGGCCTCAAGGTTAAAGGTTCCCTACCTCTGAACTAGAGTTTGGTCAGCTGGTGTCATTGCCTTCCTTCCTCATTTTTAGAAAGCCTGTAGAAGTTTTTAAAATGTCGAAAGGTACAACGGAGTAGGAGAGAATAAAGGAGAACATATAGGGATAGAGGCATTACTTAATCCATCTAAATCAAAGGGAAGAAATAAGATTAGGCCTAACTTCCTGCCATGGAGGTTGGTGGCTCAGTGGATAGATTGCTAGGCCTTGAGTCTGAATAACCTGAGTTCAAATACAGCCTCATATACTTACTAGCTCTATGACCCTGGGCAGTTACTTAACCTCTGTTTGCAACACTTTCCCCAATTACAAACTGGGGATAATAACAGTACTAATATTGCAGGGGTGTTGGGATAATCATAAGAGAAAATATTTGTAAGGCACTTAGCAGAGTCCTAACATTTACGTATAAGTGGGTACTATTTAAATGCTTATCCCTTTTCCTTCCTGCTAATGGTTACAGAGAACTGGCCATATACCTTTTAACTGTTCCTGTATCCAGCTGAGCTAGGTAATAATAATACTAAATAATAATACTAAACCTAAGTCTCCTCACTGGTAGCTGTTAGAGGGGGAACCTTTAAGGCCTCTTGCTCCATTATTTGGTACCTAACTGTCCAAGTCATCATTTTTAGACTTTTCTCAATACTATTTTAAGATAGATGATATATCTGCAACAAACACAAAGAGAGAGAGAAAGAAATGCAAGACCTGGAGTAAATTACATGCTACAGTGGCTAAAGTATGGCGGAATGGATCAGGAAAATCTGAGTTCAAATTCTACTTCAGACACTAGCTATGAGACCCTGAATGAGTCACAAAGTTTAAACGAGAAAGGAGCTACACTAAAAGAGTTTCTCCGGTTAGCAAAATCACCAATGCTGCGACTGTTGTCCTTTTCAGATATTTCAGGATCCTGATGTTTTCTGCTTGCTTCAAAATATACTCACTATGATCCAGAGGTCTGTGTGTGCTTATCTTAATCCTTGCAATTAGGTCCTAGTAAAAAACCTCCCTTCTCAAGACCACTAATGAGGTGAACAATAGTCTTAGTTGTGCCTGGAGAAATCACCCTAAAACACTGAAAAGCTGGTTTTGTTTTTTTTTTTTTGCCTACTGAATAAATTTCAGACACTTCAACCTGGTATGTGGGGCCCTACTCAAACTAATTCCAAACTATAAGGCTCTATGTTCTCACATACACTCAGTTCTCTTCAGATACATTTAGATTTATATATTCTATCTTTTGGATCTGCAGTTTATCTCCTCAGCATAGACTGAAAATCTGAGATAATGCACAATGGACAGAGCACCGGATTAAGAGTCAAAGGATTTGGGAGCAAATCCCACCTCTAGCACTAGCTGTGTTACCTTGGGCAATTCATTTAATGTCCCTGGACCTTCAGTGTCCCACATCTAGAAAATGAGAAGATTGGTCTGGATGTCCTCCAAAATCTATTCTGGCTTTAAATCTGTTTTTCTATGAAAAATGGGGAAATTATGTTCCAGTAATAGTCTATTTGCCCAGTTTTTCTAGTGATTTTCATTTCAAGCCTTTACCTTTTCCTGTGGCTGGAACACCCTTTGTATTTCTTCTGCTTCTCTGCCTCTCAACTTCCTACTGTTTGCTCAACTCCTACCTCAAAAGCCACCACCTCAATGAAATCTTCACTAAAACCTTCAGTTGGAAGTAATCATTTCCTCACTGGATTTCATGGCATCTTTTAACTTCATTTGCACCTATATTTTAACATTTGTTTTACTTGTGAATATACAGCATCCCATCTCTCCTACTAGATTACAAGCTTCTTACAAGTAAGGGCTATCTTTTATTGATCTTTGCATTTCTATTAATGTCTGTTTTAGGATTATGCACAGAGTGAATGAATGAATGAATAGTACAGACACAACAAAAATGAAGGACTTCATCTTATTAATCTTTGCATTTCTATCAATGCCTATTTTAGAGTACTGCACATAATAAATGAATGAGTGATGACTAGAAATGTGAGAAGGGGTAAGAAAGAATTTCTGCTTTTAAATGAATCACTGATGACTAAGAGAGGCAGAAAAAAAGAACAAAGGAAGAGGAAGACAAAAAGATACTGAATGTTATAAACTGATAATAAAAACTGAAGAAGAGAGGAAAATATAGGAAGAGAGAAGAAAGGCTGAATTAGATGGTGTTCAGTTCAGAGTTTACTTATGCCTAGCCTACATCCATTCCTGCTATATTAATTTTTAGATGGTAGCTCTGTAGTTTGTTTTCTCCTCTTTCTGACTCATTTTCACGCTCATCCATAATTTGAGTCATTAATGAAATCATACAGGGAAGAGAGAGAAAGCCCATGATAAGGAAGGAATGGAAGGGAGAAAATTATGACTACTAGGATTTAGTATTCTGAAGTTTGTTCAGTATCCATCTTCATATTGCACAGAGCAGTATAAGTTAGGATTCCCAAGAAGCATATTTTATGGAAGAATGTGAAGAGTAATAAGAATTTGGTTATTTAAACAGGTAAGATACAAATGTCTAATGAACACTCTAGAACACCTTCGTGGAATTTTTCTCCTTTAAGATACAACTCAAATGGCAATCTTTGTTATGAAACTTTTCATAATTTCCCCATCAGTTTATGGCTGCCATCTCAGATTATTTTGTATTTTCCTACAATTAGTACTTTAGTACAATTAGTACAATTACTACTACTACTACTTTGGTTATATTTGAATTTAACAACTTGATATTTATGGTGTATATACTTCTACGCAAAACTGCTTCCTTCAATTAGAAATATATTTCTTGTGAAGAGGAATTGTCTCATGTACTTGTATCCCCAATCCTAACACATAGTATGTGCCTAATAAATAATTGCTGATTGATTGACTGACCTTAGCATATTTCTTTCTGTGTCTAACATGGACCAGAAATATATACCATGAAACAATTATTGCAATTAACTAGTATAGTACATTGTTATGGCTAGTCAGTGACCCAGAGGAAGTGTGAGAAAACTGAATAATAAGTCAATCAACAGGCTTATTATGTGCCAAGGGCTGTATTAAGAACAGGGAATATAAAATAAAAGTAAAAATATGGTCCCTAACTTCAAAAACTCAAAATCTAATGGGCAAACCTAGGCATACACATAAGTTGCCACATATTATTGCTCTATAACTATGTGGTGTGCTATGTATTTGCCCAAAAATTCCTCACGAAGTACTATTGTTTTAGTATTTTTTTTACAATACAAGGAATAAATACATGTATGTATATATATTTATATATCCATATCATGAATTACTTCCTATTACAACAATGAACATTTCCAGAATGTTAATGAAATTGACTGCATTTTGGTTCCATTTAGTTTTTCCTGTTTTCTCATGGTCATAATTCTTTTTTTTTCTGTTTGATTCAGTGTTTACTAAGGATCTATTAATTATAAGGTACTAACGTGCTAAAGTTTTCAATTCCCCTTACTTTTTAGCAAGGTCCCATTAAACCGCCCTCCCCCCTTTTGTGGTTTACTTTTGTTCTCCTTCTTTCCCATTATTTAATTGTTAAGTGACATGTGTATGTGGAAGTGTATGTCTGTGTGTAGCTGTAAAAACATAGACATATATGTATTTGTAATGTAGAAAGCAAGGAGGTTTCAGGTTAAGTATTTTCTAGTAGTCTACCAGAAAACAGGATAATAATACTTTTCTGGACAAATTTCAGACAACATAATCACTTCATTGAGACTTTCAAATTTTCCCTGCATTGGCATTTTTATGTAGTTGTCTCTAAAAAAGAGAAAATGAAAAATGCAAACACAAAAGAGCTGCCTAAAAATAAACTTAAATTTCAATTCATTGAGCACCTTGGGATTAAAATTCAAATCAGGGAAGTGTAAAATGTAATGTGTGCTTAGGGAATAAAACCACCTTTAATTATTTGCCCTCTCAGTACCTTATTTTCAAAATTTTGTGAAAAAAAGCAATTTTCTCTCAAAAAATTTTATGAGGGCATAAATGCAGAGAATAATAAATTTTGCTCATATAGAATTTTTTAAAATGTTCTTTTACCTTATGGTTCTTTAAATTCCACATTTGGAAATGTAAGATTCAATTTTTTTTTTTTTTTGGTAAGCAGTGTTTTACTTCTTCCACCACTATCATTCCAAATCAAACACACATATGAACAGGAAAATAGAGAGAAGTCTCCAAATCCCTTGGCATAAAAGAACTAAGGAACAAAAACAAAGTTTTTAATGAGAAAAAATGTTCTTTTCTAACAGTCGTCATGACAAGGTTAATGTGGAAGCTGTCATTGAGAGGGCAGCAAAGAAGGGCACAGAAGTCACAGCACACATACTTAGTCCATTCTCCTCTTTTTGTCAAGGTAAGTCATGCAGGGATGCTCATATAGCATATGAACAATGAAATCATTTGAGAGAACTATTCATAAAAGTCAAAGGATGATATTCTACATGATGAAATTGACAAAACCGGATACTCTGATACAATTCTCAAGATATGAATGCAGAATGTACTGTCTGCTCAAGTTAGCTAGCTTGTTTCAGGTGATTAAAAGGAGGTGCACAGTAAATATTTTATTGTAATTCATAAATGATTGAAAGATAGCATCATGGGGAAAGAAGTAAACTAAATTTATATGCTTAAATCCAAATTCATTATGCATTTCTAGATTATTTTTTCACTATTTTCCTGTTTAAAATAAGGCTGATTTCAGCACATTGTGTACCATCCTTTAGTGGTAAATGTCCCTTTTGATTATATGTAGTTCTCTCTTCCCCACCCCCACCCCAATGATTTCCTCTCCACGTGCACCTTTTGAATATGTAACACGGGAGAAAGAAGGAAAGTTTCACCAGAATGTCAATGTGGTCTGCTGCCTGGGAGTTAGGTTGATTCATTACTTTTCTTTGATACTAGCCTTATTGTAGCCAAAGCTTCTTGCTTCCAACTCTGTTTTGTAAGGGGTAAAAAGTGCCCTCCTTTTGAGGGGAAAAAAAAAGGTAAAACTGAACTGGAATGACTCAGGAGGAAGGAATGAAACTCAACCTAGGAATATAGATTTTTGTGGAAGCCTATTTGTTTTCAAATCCAGCAATCCACTTGATCAGTAATTTAAAAATGCTACACGTCTTCCATCTTTTTCAGTAGCTGCTATTTATTGTAGTATCTACTTTGAAAATATTCAATTTAATAAAAATTTATTAGGATCCTTCTTTCTATGTGCTGAGGATACAACTGTGAAAAACAACACAGTGTATGCCCTTGAAGAGTTTTCATAATAGGAATGAGAGAAGGCTTGCCCACAAACTATAATACAGGTAAG
Source organism: Notamacropus eugenii (assembly GCF_028372415.1). Lineage (NCBI taxonomy): Eukaryota > Metazoa > Chordata > Mammalia > Diprotodontia > Macropodidae > Notamacropus > Notamacropus eugenii. Next base: position 187,256,819 of record NC_092877.1, on the reverse strand, counting down.
AAAATGATTATGCATGTGCATAGGCCTAGTCAAACAGAGTGGAATGGAATACATAGCCTGCTCCATCAATTGCAAATCTTGCTCGATATAGAGCATTTGAAGGACCAATATAGATCCCAAATGTTAAAGATTCACATGCTTTTCATGCATTCTGATGTCAAATTTTATGAATTTGTGTTTACATACAACTAACCACATAATTTTAGGTGTTTTGAGGGCATTCTGTAAATTTTTGATTGATTGCTAAAGGAATTTGGCAATAAAATCAAATATGGATCTTCCATGACTTTGGCATGTTTATTATGAGATGGAAGAAGAAAATGTATCCAAGGACAATTCACATAGTGCCTAATTTGAAGTAAGGAGGAAAAAAAATCATTTTAGTGAATGACTACTACTCTACTCTGACAGGTCAATTCAGTGTGGTTAACCATGACCTGTCAAATGTTTTGATTATGTCATGGCCTATCAAGTTCACTCTGCAGCTATAAATTTGTCCCAAAAGAATTCTAAGCATTTTGTGTTTGATTCAAGCTTACCTTTTATGCAAAGCATGAATAACCTTATTAATACAAAACAGATGTCAACTAAACCCAGGAAATAAATATATAATTTCTTGTGGTAAGGTAAATTGTTTTTGAAATGCCTCCATTCTTCAGATCAAAATACAATTTAATTGCACATTAGCACAGTTCAATGAAATTCAGCCAACATTTAAAAATAACTCAAAGGTACAGAGATATGTAAATGGGAAAGCAATATACTTTACCGAAACTGTGGAAACTAAAATTTAAATAGTTTTATCTTAAAAATTATGTGCATACAAAGTAAATACTTTTGTATTACAATATATTTGTGATCTCATCAATGTAGATATTCCTCCTCAAACAAGAAACATCACACCCCTCCTTGTCTTGCCAAGTTTCTCTGTTCTACCCTTTGGCAGTGAGCATCTCCTTACTGGGACAGGCTAGTCTTCAAAACACAGTAACTTGGCCCACACTTATTCTGTCTTTAGCTTCACTTTTAACCTACCAGAGCCTACACTCTGTAGATATAGCTTTTGAGAACCCAAGGTCACAACAAAAAAGGGAAGAAAGAAAAAAACTAAAGTCTAGTGAATTTAACTTTTTAAAAAGATGGGGTGTCTGTGTATTCCAAAATCCCCCCCCAAAAAATTTACTTTTCTGGATCATTAGAATATTGGAATTGGAAACAGTAAAGGGATAATCAACTAACTACAGGCCATCTGCATGTATGGGCAACTAGGTAGCAAAGACCTGAGTTCTGATCTAGCCTCAGATATTTTCTACCTGAATGACCTTGGGCAAATCTTCTGATCTCCCTCTGCCTTAAGTTTCCTCTTATATAAAATGAAGGCAATAATAGTACCATCATCACAAGGTTGTTGTGTTGATAAAATGAGATATTTATAGAGCAGTGTGTGCAAATCTTAAAATTCTCTATAAATGCTTACTATTATAATGCTGCTGCTGCTGATCTGTTTTCACTAATAGAGCCTCAGAAATCATTATGGGGAACACAGCACAAAAAGTTGCTAACTCAGTTAAAGGAAAGGATTAGCTATAATTGGATGGTGTAAACTTCCAGCTAGTAGCCTACAGTCCATAACTAAGATGACAAAAAAATTTATCTATGTGGGTATTGCTCAGGTCTTTCATAACCTTTAATTAGCACCTAACTATTTGTCTTAAGTATCTGTCTTAGAGATAGCAAGCACTCATATGAAATAAATGAGTAGACCAGTCAACTTATTTTCAAAAGCAAAACATTAATTGCTATGTGAGCACAGTTCTACTCCTTCTTATGTTCTCAGCAAACACCAACAAAATGTTTTCTTCTTTTTCACTAAAAGCATGACATAAATTATGACTTAAAAAAGAGAGTCTTTATTATAAAGAAATGGATTTGGGAAAAACACTCATTGAAAATGTTCAATATTTGACTGCATATAAATAGCATGCTTCTTATGAAACTTTGGAATGGATCTTTTTTGGAGTTAAAAAGTTTAAAAATAGCTTGCTCATCACAAGACATTTAATTTGTGATTTATAAATTAAATTTAAATCTGCATGGAGATTTTCTCACTCTAGCCAGGGATGGCTTGAAACAGAATATCATATATGTAGCAAAGCTATTACAGTTCTATCACTGGTAAATTTTTTAAACTATATGGAGAAAATTAACTACTGCTATCATATTAAAATTATTTAAATGTAACATATCAGTTAATCTATCTACTCCAGTAAAAACAAAAATGAATTTCAGAACAATGCTATTAAGCAATATTTTTACTAGCACATATGGAGAAAAGGGCCATAAATACCTAAGAGAAGAAAGTCAGCTACTAAAAGTATACATTGCAAATTATGGATGCTTATATTTCATAATCTGATCACTATCAGAAGATGAGGATGAAGGACACATAGAGAATGGTGTCTTTACAAGGAGCCTATTACTATAATACTTAATATCCATGCTAGCAACAACAATAATCATTTATATCATGCTTTAAGGTTTGCTAAGTGTTTTACAACATAAAAAAATGTATAGTTTATCTTTATAACAACCCTAGAAGAAAAACGCTATTGTTATGCCCACTTTAAAGGTTAGGAAATTTAGGCAAAGAGAGGTTACATGAATTGCCCAGGGTCATATAGCTCTTTGAAAGACCAATTTTTTTTTTCATTGAAAGACCAATTTTTCCCCTGAAGTATTATACTCAGTTTTGCTGGGTAGGTGATTCTTGGTTTTAGTCCTAGTTCCTTTGACTTCTGGAATATCCTATTCCACGCCCTTTGATCCCTTAATATAGAAGCTGCTAGATCATGTGTTATCCTGATTGTATTTCCACAATACTTGAATTGTGTCTTTCTAGCTGCTTGCAATATTTTCTCCTTGACCAGGGAACTCTGGAATTTGGCCACAATGTTCCTGGGAGTTTCTCTTTTTGGATCTCTTTCAGGCGGTGTTCTGTGGATTCCTTGAATACTTATTTTACCCTCTGGTTCTAGAATCTCAGGGCAGTTTTCCTTGATAATTTCATGAAAGATGATGTGTAGGCTCTTTTTGTGATCATGGCTTTCAGGTAGGCCCATAATTTTTAAATTGTCTCTCCTGGATCTGTTTTCCAGGTCAGTTGTTTTTCCAATGAGATATTTCACATTGTCTTCCATTTTTTCATTCTTTTGGTTTTGTTTTGTGATTTCTTGGTTTCTCATAAAGTCATTAGCCTCCATCCATTCCATGCTAATTTTGAAAGAACTATTTTCTTCAGTGAGCTTTTGAATCTCCTTTTCCATTTGGCTAATTCTGCTTTTGAAAGCATTCTTCTCCTCATTGGCTTTTTGAACCTCTTTTGCCAATTGAGTTAGCCTATTTTTCATGGTGTTATTTTCTTCAGCAATTTTTTCGGTCTCCTTTAGCAGGGTGTTTACCTGTTTTTCATGCTTCGCTTGCATGTCTCTCATTGCTCTTCCCAGTTTTTCCTCCACCTCTCTAACTTGATTTTCAAAATCATTTTTGAGCTCTTCCATGGCCTGAGCCCATTGAGTGGGCTGGGATACAGAAGTCTTGACTTCTGTGTCTTTCCCTGATGGTAAGCATTGTTCTTCCTCATCAGAAAGGAAGGGAGGAAATACCTGTTCACCAAGAAAGTAGCCTCCTATAGTCTTATTTTTTTTTTTTTCCTTTTCTGGGCATTTTCCCAGCCAGTGACTTGACTTCTGAGTTTTCTTTCCACACCCATCTCGCCTCCAGATCCGCCCAGCCAGTGCTTGGGGTCTGAGATTCAAATGCTGCTTCCCACCCTCAGGGCTTTGGCAGGGGCGGGGCTGCTATTCAGTGTGAGATTAAGTTCAGGTGCTTAGGTGGGGTCAGGGTGGCCTCACGGGCTCAGTTCCCTCAGGGGGTTTATGCAGAGACCTTCAACAATGGATCCTGGCTCCTGCCTGCTTGGGGAGCCCTGGTCTGCTGCCACCTCTGCTTCTGCCTCTCAAGGGGGCCTGAGTTATGGGGGCACCCCACTCCCCTCTAGACCCACCAAAGAGACCCTCTCACCAACCCTTGTCACCTGTGGGTAGAGGGACCCTCATGGCCACTGGAGATTCCGTCCCTGAAGCCTACTCGGATCTGCTCCTCTCAGTGCCACACGGCCAAGGCAGGGCTGGGCTCAGGTCCTGGTCCGCAGCATGATGGACCTTTTGCCAGAGGTTTTCTGGCTCTCTGGAACAGAAATCTCATCTGCTCCATTGTTCTGTGGCTTCTGCTACTTCAAAATTTGTTGGCAGTTCTTTTTTACAGATATTTTATGGGCTGTAGGTTCGGAGCTAGTATATGTGCATCTTTCTACTCTGCCATCTTGGCTCTGCCCCCCAGTCATATAGCTCTTAAAGAGTTTGAGAACATATTTGAATTCAGGTCTTCCCAACTTCAGGTCTAGCACTCAATCTACTTTGCCACCTGGCTTCTGCTCTGAATTAGATTGGATATTATCAGTTCATTTATTCATTTGTTTGTTTAATTTGGGTGAGGATGGGAGAAGGATAATGTTTTCTAAAATTATTTTTTGAGATATTTTGACAAAAAGTGACTGATTTCTTGATTAACTAAGTCAAGTAAAGAAACATTTATTAAACACTTCCTCTGTTCCTGACATTGTGAAGGGAAGGAAAGGAAAGGAAAAAAGCATGATCCCTGATCTCAGAAGGCTTACATATGAATGGAGAAGACAACATGCATATAAGTATGTTCACATAAAATATATACAGTATAAATGTGATATATTTTCAGAGGGAAAGTAATTGCAGCACGGAGGACTAGGAAAGGCCTCCAGCAAAAGTTGGATTTGAGTTGAGAATTGAAGGAAATAAAGTAATTAGAAGGCAGATGTAAAGAGACAGAATATTATAGGTATGAGGGAGACGGGGGTGAGAGTTTCAGCTAGTACAAATGCATGGAACAGCAACAAGGCTGGTGTTGGTAGAATGGAAGGCACTGAAGTATACGGAGACTGAAAAGTTAGAAGGGGCCAGATTATGAAGACCTTTTAATGGCAAACAGCAGTTATTATCATTGATCCTGGAGGCAATAGGAAGCAATTGTGTTTTTCTAAGAAAGGAATGAGAGTGCTATGGGAAGACCTGTGCTTGAGGAAATCACTTTGGTACCTGAGTGGAGGATTACTTGAAGTGGGGAGAAGCTTGAGGGAAAGAAGTCAATTAGAAGGCTACTATAATCGTCCCAATGAAAAGAAACGAGGGTCTATAGAAGTACACTGGCTATACGAGTGATGGGAAGGGAACATATAAAATAAATGATGACAAGTGTGGAGAGGAGCCAAGCATGACAAAGATTTTGAATCCTGAGTGGCAAATTTTTGTCATATCCATGTATATCTAGTTGTCACTATAACTATAAACCTTTAGGTCAAATCCAGAAGATATACTTCTTTGTAGTATGTTTTCAATTAGTACAATATAAGCTTCCTAAAGGTAAGCACAGTCTTGATTTTTGAATTTGTATTCTATCATCTAGCACAGTGTCTAGCACATAGTAAGCATATAATTACTTATCGAATTCCTCTTAAAATCAAACTCAATATAACAAAATGTATTGGTAAAGTATTCTCAGTTAAAAATTCTCAATATATTAATGATTCTGATGTGAGCTGGGCAATCACTTTTTATATGATAAGAAGAAAGAACCACAGTAAGATTGGTGTAAACTTGAACTAGAAAGGCTTAAAGAATTCAATAAATATCAGTTATCATTACATTTTCATTAAAATATGTGTCTCACTTTATAGAACAGAAATGTTACTGCAGAGTTATGTGAAAATAAATGAATATTTTAAATGTATCACTGGAGTTTACTCCTAAACTCAAGTTCTCCTCCAATGCTTCAGCATTGCTTCGAAGAGACCCTGTATTATTCAGATTTTGCCAGAGCCTGGGACACCGCTCCCTAATGGAATACCTTAAGGAGCTTGGAAACAGACTTTTCCAAGGGGAAGCCAACTGAAATTTTGAAAGACTCATTATCTCAAAATTTGACCATAAGGTGTTTTATTACTTTTGGTTATAGAAAGTCATGAATCCATCTACTAAGTTTTGAAGGTTAGAAATATATATTGGTGGACAAAGTAGCCAGAGCAATGAGATGCTTTAAGTATGGATGCTTGCCATTAAAAGTAATTTTTTATATACATATACAGAGAGAGATATGTATATATGCTTGCATATATGTACACATATACATGGTACGTTCCAATGAAATTGACAAAAATTTTAAATTGAAAAATAATCCTCTTATTTGTCAGGATATTTATTTAACATTTTACTTAAAGTGAGATACAGTAAAGTACGTTTGATTTTCTAAGCCATTCCTAAAAGTATCTTTTCCACCCAGGGCAATAGATTCAAAGGACGCTTTCAATGATTCTACAATCTATATAAATCATCACCGTGAATGACAAAAAAAACCAAAAAACAGTAATGAATCACTAAGCAAACATCAAGGTAGAAGATATTAAAAGGATAATTTCATATTTTTATTAAAACCTTTTATATTTAAGTCTAAGTAGCATTTTGACAGTTTTTTCCAAAGAAAAAGATATGACATTTGAAGAGTTTGACTTTGCTAAATTTGAATTAAATTGCCCTGAGATAAAATATACATTGGTTATCCATTACCTTGACCTTCAAATGAAAGAGGTACTTGACTCCTTTGTTTTCACATGGCCTTAGAAAACCTGCCAAGAACCAAGACAAGGACCATGTGGACCTTAAAGAAACAGTTAGGTCAAAACTTCCAAATAGCAGCCCAATGGAAATTTTAAAAGACTAACATGGAAAAAAATAGAGGTTGGCTTCCCATAGGCAAAAGTCACCACATGGTTTTACAGGTCACTGAGTTTCTGTCTTTTGCAAAGGTTGAAAAGAGTAGAGAATGTTAAGTAGGATAATTATTTTTTGGACACAGCTAACAAAGAATAAGTATAATTTTAATGAGCTATGGAAAAGCTGGATTAACCACTATTATTTCAGGGTTGAATAATCTTTTATCTAGGTTTACATTTATTGAAACAAACAAGATTAACTGAGTTTCAACTAAAAAAAATGGTTCCTTAGCACAACCTACTGAATTTCAAATTGGTAAGAATTAAGAAGCTTATACATTTGAATATTTATATGATTTTCTGATTAATCCTTTTGTATATTGAATATTTTTTTCTTTCTGAATTGAATAAATATTGATAAATGCATACAAATCCAGAAATTAGTCTCCTAGTGCAGTTATCTTTGTTGAACATGGAGTGTTTTTCTTGAATAATAAAAGCAACATTTAATGTATACAATTTTCCTTAGAGAGCAAAATTTGTATGTTATCCATAGTAAATAGTATACTATTATAGTTGAATAATGAGTCTGTATTAGAAGAGTCATTCATTCAGTCGATAAACATACATGAAGTGCCTATTATGTTCCAGGTACTGTACTAAATCCTAGAGATGGAAAGAAAGGATAGCCCTAGTTCTCAAAAAATTCACATTTTAATGTAGGAGATAGAATGTGAGCTATATGTATGAACAAGCATATGAACAACAGGAAAAATTGGAAATCACTGATAGAAGAAAGAAACTAGAATTGAAGAGGATAAAGAAAAGCTTCCTGTAGAAAGAAGGTCTTAGCTGGGACTTAAAGGAAGACAGGGATCACAGGTGGTAGAGATAAGAAGGAAGAACTGTTGAAAATTCCCAAAGTTGGGATGATGGGTGATGAAGAACAAGAAGGCCAGTGTCACTGCCCTGAAAAGTATGCAAGTCAAGTGTAAGGTCAAGTATGTAGGGTCAAGTGTAAGAAAACCATAAAAGTAAAAGGCAGTCAAGTTATTTAGGGTTTTGAATGTCAGACAGTCTTATATTTAATCCTAGAGGTACTAGGGAATCACTGGAGTTTACTGATTTGAGGGGAGGGTGACATGGTCAGAACTGTGCTTTAAGAAGAATATTTTAGCAGTTGAGTGGAGGATGGACTGCAGTGGGGAGAGATTTGTAAAACGGTGACCAAAAAGCATGCTAATGAAATAAATATAAGGTGATGAGGGCCTATACTAGAATGTTTAAGTGTGAGGAAAGAACAGGGTATATGCACAATATGACAAAGATAAAATTGACAAAAAATTGGTTATGGGTCAGGGGAAAGAATGAAGAGTCAGGGATGACAACCTAAGCTGTGAGCCTTGGGGACTGAAAGGATAGTGGTACCCTCAATTGTAATAGGGAAGTTAGGAAGAAGGGACAGTTTGAAAAAAAAAATGATAATTTCACATTTTTGATATGTTGAATTTAAGATCTTTATTGGACATTCATTTCAAGATGTCCAATAGGAAGTTGCAGATATAAGACTAGAAATCAACAGAGAGATTAGGGCTGGATAAACAGATTTAAGAATCACCTCTATAGAGATATTAATTGAATCTCCAAGAGCTGATGAGATCAGCAAGAGAAATAATATGGAAGAAAAGAAAAGGGACAAAGACCAAGCCCTGTGGAACACTTATAGCTGGTAGGTGTGACTTTAATGAAGGTTCAGAAAAGGAAACTGACAAGGAGTGGTCAAATAGGTAGAAGGAGAAGGAGGAGAACCAGGTGTCAAAAAAAATACCTCAAGTAAAAAGACTATTATGGAAAAGAGGATCTCAAAGACTGCAGAGAGGTCAAGAAGAATGAGGAATGAGAAAATTCCTAAAATTTCCCAAAGGAGATCTGCCCCTCCCAATATTCTTTGTTGAATTTTGGGTCCAGTTCATTTTCCATTCAAGGTATCTGTCTAGGATGTGTATATTTATGGACTGACTTTTCCATCCATATTAATTTCCTGGTCCCTTGGTTTTTCCTTTGAAATATTTTGACTGACTATGGATCTCTTTAAGGGTTCAGTGAAATAAGAACGCTACCCACTAACTAGATCATTTCTAGGATGTCATTATCAACAGTAATCCTTCCTTAGTTTGGATTTTGTGAAAGGCAAGTATTTGATTGTGATTCAAAGAACCAGGATGCAAACATTTACTTTGCTATTTACTCCCTATATATGATGGGCAAATTACTTAAACTCTTTATACCTCAGTTTCCTCATCTGTAAAATGAGGGGGTAGGCTCAGCAAGTTCCTCTAGCTCTAAATTTGTGATCCATGACCTCAGGATCTTCTGTATGATGCTGCATTAAATAATGCAGTCACACAAAGTACAATGGAGGGGGTCGGAGTAAGCATAAAGGACTATTAATGCCAAATAAATATGCAAGAAAGTCTGCATGTAAGATGCCATAAGAGAGATATGTGACTAGAAAAGATAGTATAGTCAAATCAAAAGAGTCAGTGAACAGCACATATGTTGAATTGGTATTTACTCAAAGTCAAAAGATATAAGAGATGAACAACCCTCAATAGAATCAGTGGAACCTCTGTGGTAACTTAATAGGAAGACAGGACAGAACAAAAAATTAGAAGCTCACCAGAGATCTTTTGTAAGAAAAGACAGTAAATGAGAAAGCCTGGGCCAATTTGTATCACTGAAGGAAGTAATCATAAAGACCACAGATCTATTTATTGAAAAAAACAGTAAAGGGCATCCATATGCACATACATGTGCATACACACATATGCACATACACAAACACATTGCCTTGGCCCCAAAACTACAATTGAATATAAATTAAATTGGTATCTTAAAAACAAATACTGTCATTTTTGCCATAAATTTATATTGGTGCTATATTTCAGTTTCTAATCTCCTTGGCTTAGGAAATAAAATTGATATAAGTTGAATCAAGAAGAAAAACTTTTTTTTGACGTTTATTAAGCTGTAATCATGCTAGACTCAGGGAGAAGGTGTGATTTATTAATGGACATCATTCAGATATTTGATATCTGTTTGGAGAGTAAATCATTGTTAAGACCCTTTTTAATAAGGCATCAGAGGAAAAAACATGTTTTTTCTCATCATAGCATATGGCATATTTCATATAATTTAGCAGATTTGTAGGAACCAAGTTTAAAATGAATTTGTTTGATGGATATGTCTATTTAACTACTACCTTTAGACATAGACCATGCTAAATATGAGAAAGCTACAACATTTGTATACTTAGATACTCAATGCTCAATATTCTTTAGTGACAAAATAGTATTTCTTACATGCTAGCATGAACAGAAATACAACACTTGGCCTAAATCATGACTATCTTTTCAACCCTCACAATATTCCTAGACTTTAATGAAACATAGCTTTAGTGAAATATCATGAGGATAATAACTAATTCAAACATTCATCTTAAAACCTGGGAAATAAAGTCAATGTTAAAAAAATAATAAACCAATATAATAGAAATGTGATAGATGATAGGAATTGAAGTATTAGAGAATTAATTTTAATTAACACTTAGAAGGTGCTCCTCATTATTCCTCATAAAAACATTAAATCAATAATTTCCAGTTTATGTGAGCTTATGTATTAAAATTATTTGCTGTTATATGTGGAAATGGGACCTTCAAACCAGAAATAGTCATTTGAATAAAATATTTCAAAATTCAACTCAAGGGAGAGTACCTGAGAATATATTTTCTAGACACATGAAGTAGAAGATCTACTTTCTATAGCTAGTAATACAGCTACCAGGAAAACTAATAAGATAGGGTAAGAGGAATAAAACAAACAAATAAAGTTAAAATTGCTATAATCTATACAACTCTCTAAAGGAAAAATCCAAGAAAGCTAAAATAAAAACCTTATTTGATAATATAGAAGACATTTTAAGGAAAAAAATAAATGCCCAAAACCAATCCCACTGAGGCAATATATATGATTCATACAGAAGATTTCTCATCTGAATAAAGAAAAAAAAACCTAAACAAAATCCTTATAGACTTTAACACATCCCTGTTCCTAGAATTATGAATTAATCCATCTGAACAGTCTTGATACTATATTGCATAAAAGTAATAATCATAACTTTTTGCCCATGCAAACACTGATTCCTATTTAAGTAATCAACTATTTATAATACCCTTGTGGTAAACCTTTTAAGAAATCTGGTATTTAAGCTTAGGTCTTTAAAAATCATATCAATAGAGAAGTTTTTGTAAAACATTAATTAAGCAATAGAAATTGATTTGAGCCTAGATAAATGTAATGTCTCTGGCAATGTCTTAAGAAATTGATCAGGAGAAGCTAATTAAGATTATAATAAATGCCAAAGATGGAACTTCCTCTTGCCCGAGGAAAAGAATTCCAACCTTTACTCTTGTGCAAAACATCCAAGTACATAAGAATACTGTATATAAGTACAGATAGATTGCCTCTGTAACTGCAGAACTACATGACTGTCTTCCTAGGACAGGAGTGTTTAACTTGGGAGTCTGAACTTGAATGGGAAAAAAAAATGTAAGTTTATTTGAAACTTAGCATTTCCTTCAATTGTTCAAAAACTTTAATTCTGAGAAGAGATATGGAGGTTGCACCAGACTGCTAAAATGTTCCATGACTCAAAAAAATAAAAACAAGTTTAGAACCCCTGTCTTGATCCACGTGGATAATAGCAAAATATTACCAGTCACATGTATAAGTCTTTAATGAAAAACAAAATAAAACAAACAACATGGAGTCAGAATGACAGGATAGTCAAGGAATTATATGGAGGAGTACCCCAATGTGGCATAATGCTAAGAGCACTAGATTTCTGAAGACGTAGGTTATTGTGACATTGAACAAAGTTAATAACTCCTCTCACTTGCCTTATTGAATTAAGGTGAGACTAGCTGATCTCTAAGGTCTGACATTTTAGCTCTAACTAATATATAAACATGGACAGACCAAGGCAATGAAAGCATTGGAGGATCATGAATAAAGGATAGCTTCTACTGCTCTCCATGGAAGAACTCTTGCAACCCAGATTTGTACTTGGGGATCCTCTGGAGCTATCACTTCTTGGAAGGGGATAATTAGGCTTTACAAAAAAGGAGATTCTACATAACTTGGGAGTGACTTGAGTTTATGTAAATTAGCATGCTTTAGGCTGATTGGCTCTACTTTGTTGTCATTCAGTCATTTTCAGCTGAGGCCAGATTTGAATTCAGGAAGATGTTTTACTGACTCCAAGCCTGGCATTTTATTTATCCACTGTGCCACCTAGAGACCCAACGTTGCAATGTCTACTTGGTGACAATAACTAGGACAATCAATGTTGCAGTCTACGTCCTTGTGATGTTACTTCAGCATGCAAGAAGTCCTTGTGATGTTACTTCAGCATGCAAAAAGAAAACTTCTATACATATTAGGTGTTAAAAAATCCTGAGTGACAACGTAATGTCACTGTTTACACAGTGTAGTAAATGATACAACAATTAACGTGGTTATAATCTAACTCTTTGGTCAGTTTCAGTTTTCTTAAAAGTGCTTAGCACTGATGATTTATGAGCTTCCAATTGTCACATCCCTTAGGAAAGAGGTTCTCTAGCTGTGCTCCAATAACTCTTTCAGAAGGTTGTAGTAATGTAAGATGGCTTAATTTCTAATGTGGCAAATAGCAATAGGTATAATTCACACAAACAAAAGCTCTTTGGGAAGTCCTCAATAATTTTTAATTGTATTGTCCTAAGAACAGAAAGTTTGGAAACCACTGCCTTAGATAATCTCAGGCTACACTGAGTAGTATAAAATGTCATGTTTCCTGAGTGGCAGTTACTTGGCAGCATCATAATTAATACAGCCACAACAATGTTCTGGAATTTTTAGTACTCAAGGATACTTGGTTCAGGTACAGTGACCACAGGTTTTAACACAGAATTCATTAGCAGGGATAGCATAGCAAATTCTTCTAGACAATAGACCTGCTCAGTGTCTCTTCAACAGCATATCTCTACATTGAAATAATGAATTCTGTGTCAAGTACTCTGCAGCATGTGGTTGTGTGCAAAATTCTTGGTGCTTTTCTGAAAATCTAACAATATTTATGTACATACACATGAGGATATCAGCATGCAACAACTAAAGTTGAATTTGAGCTATTATGAAGCACAACTATGCTTACTGCTCAGGTGAAAATGTCAATTACATGGCCCACTAGAAAGCTGGCACCAAGTCACCATATTGACAGACATTCTGACAATACAAATAGGTCATCAAAGCATATCTAAAAGGAAAGAATCTTATATTCTCATGCTAGTGAAATGCATTGGCCATAGAGCTGTCCTGTTAAAGAATATCTCTTGGCACAACTGTCCTTCTTCAGTGAAAAATGTAGTGGTTCTTAATGACAATCTTCTGTCTTTCAGGGTCATTTACTCAGGGCACAGAACAGAGAAAAATGTTCTGTTGTGTCAATATGTCATTTTAAGTCCCAGTCAAACCCTACCTTCAAGCCTTTGATTACACTCTAACTTTCATAGAAACAATCAAAATGTTCCTCCTACATAAACAATAATCGAAAAGCATTTCCAATATTTAAATATATTTCTGACATAATCTTAATAAATCCCTTAGGTTTTGTATATAAACAGGATGAAAATGATAGAATGTTAAAAATGGCAGGAAAAGATGAGAATGATCCTCTCAGGGTTGATAATTTGGGGCAGATTTTCTATGGAGATGAAACAATTATGAAACCATATGCTAAAATTTTGTGAGAAAAAATAAATTAGTGAGGAGAAAAAGCTTACAAAGCAGTCATACCCAAGGCATCAAATGCCCAGTGAGTTCTCTGTGCTTTATTAGGTACTATACAAACAGAGTGAAATAGTTCTTCTGCTATACTATTTCGATAGTATACCACTTATTATAGAAAATATTAAACTATTAAAGTAAACTGTTATAGTAAAAGACATTATACAGTAGTACGTAATACATTTTAATCATTATTTATCTGTGTTTCTATCTTATTTGTCTCACATAGTACTTTCTATCCTCTTATGCTTTTATTAGATTCTTTTCCCCTATTGTTATCTTATAATCTTTCGTTCCTTATGCCATATTCCCCAGGTAAAATTTAAGCTCTAGAAATGAAGAGATCTTATTGTAACTATCACTGTTTCTCTCCCAAGGCCTAACACAATGCATTTGTTTTTGTGGTTGTTCTTGAGTTGTTTCAGTTGTATCCAACTCCATGTGACACCATTTGGAGTTTTCTTGCCAGGGATACTAGAGTGGTTTTCCATTTCCTTCTCCAGTTCATCTTACAGATGAGGAAAACTGGGACAAGCAGGGTTAAGTGACTTGCCCAGGTCACACAGTTATTAAGTGTCTGAGGCTATATGTGAACTTAGGTCTTCCTGACTCGTGGCTAGGCTCTCTAGCCACTGTACCACCTAGCTTGCATTTGTAAGCACTTAATAAGGGGCTGCTGAGTGAATGAATGGATTCCTAGTTTTCAGGTAAGAAAAAAAATAAGACTTAGAAATAGTCAATGACTTGCCTATTGTTGGGAGGCAAGTAAATGGTGAAACTAAGCCTAGAACTCAGGTTACTTGATTTTATTGTGGACTCCAGGATGAGCTACAATTCCTTCCTCCCTCCCTCCCTCCCTCCCTTCCTTCCTTCCTTCTTTCCTTCCTTCCTTCCTTCCTTCCTTCCTTCCTTCCTTCCTTCCTTCCTTCCTTCCTTCCTTCCTTCCTTCCTTCCTTCCTTTCTTCCTTCCTTCCTCTTTCTGTCTATCTAAAACTAAGTTACTGCAAAGATAATTTTTGTTTCATGAAGTCAGAAAATATTTTCTTTATAGTATGAGAATAGAGGCAATAATAATTTAATAAATGAAATTAAATTTAACAATTGAGATAGTAAAAATTGTTTTGGTATTATAACTTTTGAACTTCATTAACAATGAACTAAGTCTCTTCTGTATCAATTGAAGTAAAATAGGAAACTATTTTAGGAATTTTCCACTCTATACTTGTGTTTCTCAGTGTAAGAGTTGTAGGTGAGTTGCAGTGGAATTGTAGAGATCAGAAATAAACAATTTGAAATAGCAGTTCTGGTAGAGAATGAATAAGAGGACATGTTATTTGCAAAGCACTTCACTAAGCCTATAGATACAAACAGAAAAATTAGAAAGTGTCTGCTCTCCAGGAGCTCATGTTCATAAAAGGGAAAACAGGACATGTAAGAGTGTATAGATATACAAGATGGTGGCTAGAAAGGTCTGGTTGTCCTTGGGCTGAAGCTTCAGGAGAGATAGTAAGACTTAATGGTCCTGATAGCAAGTAACCCAATTTAGGTGAAGTGTTGAGGGGGAGATAAGGATGATGCACAAATACCTTCATTACTGTAATTTTAACTGGTAGAACCATACTTATTTCTGATGTTCAGCCATTTAACCATACAAAAGACTTTGGTGCCAAAAAAAAAAAGAATTCTTCCTTGTTTTCAATAGCTGCAGTTGCTCCAAAGGCAGGGTTGCAGAACTGAGAGACACAACTGCTAGCTGTTTATTGGCATGGCACCTTTTCATGACGGGAACAGGAACCAGATGTAAATAGGACTTCGTCTCTCTTTCCTCTCTCTGTCTCTGTCTCTGCCTCTCTGTCTCAGTCTCTCTGTCTCTCTCCATGCCTCTTTTTCATTCTCTTACTGTTTTGCCTTGTTCAGTGGCAGTGGCAAATGGTAACACATGAAAGTAGACTGAGGCAGAGCTTAGGCCTTTCCCATTCTTTTTTTACAGTCTGCCTATATTCCAAAATATAGGTTCTTTTTTTTTCCTCAAGTGTGGGTCATAGGAACCCTGAGGGTGGGTCACAGAATGAAAAAGCTTAGCAACCACACTATACTAACCTTCACTATCCCTACAGAAAGGAATTGTCAAAAATAAATAGCTGCTAATAAAATGAAAATCATTTTCAATTTTATTTTCATGCTGACTTTGGACGACACTGAACTTTTGTATTATAGTAGGCAAACCACCAATGGAAAGCTAAGTAAATGTGCACTATATTTCAAATAAATGAATCTTAATGGTATTCTTGGCCTGTGGCAATACAGGTAATTGGCTATATCTATCTAAATCACAGTGAATTTTTATTAGGAAGGGTCAGTTATAGATGATTTACACTTTGCATAATTTAGAGATAAATTTTAATAGGAGTTCGTTAGAGGCACTGTTCTTACATGGTTATTTTCTGTCTTTATAAACATGAAATACATAATGTAGAAGAAAGTCAGGCTTTTTATCTTATGTTTATTTTAATTTTAATTCATATGAAATCTCTAAATATGTTTATTAATGATTTACACATCATCTACTCCCAGAAATAATGTATTAGGGAAACTTATAAAATCTACAATATAAAACAGAATAAAACATGAAAATAGAATGCAAAAACACGTAAAAGGAGCAGAGAAATGGATGTTACTAGGTACGAGGGTCTAGTTACTATAGATGTGCTGTTTTTGGTTCTTAGTTTCCCAATAAGTAATGTAAAACGTGTTGGGTGTTTCAGTTCTCGTATAATAAAAGAAAACAAGTTTATCTGGATATATAAACTTGCAGCTTTTGCTGAATTCAAAGAAGAATTGATTATGCTTGTTCTTACCATCTGACAATCTATTGGACAATAGCTTAACTGTGGGTTTGCAAATGACATAAAAATAATCAGCTACATATATGAGATCATATCAGAGCTTAAGCTGAGAGCATAACATTAAAAATTAAGTCAGTGTTTTCATGAAACTTTTAAAATGCCAAATGTTATACCTGAAAGAGACCTTTTAGACAACTAGTATAACATTCACTTTATGGAGAGATGTCAAAGAGGGTGAATTGCACAAGATCACAAAGCTTCCAAAAGACAGAAATGTGATTTGAACCAATGTCATCTGGTGCTATGCCAGGTGCATTTTCCATGACACTTTACTATTGCTAAAAATTCAGAGTGGTTTCTCTTAATTATTGTAATATTATTTCATTGCAGACTTGTCAGTTTAATTGAAATAGCTAATTCTAAACTTTTTGACAGTTGTAAACAACAGTGAGATCCAAAGCCACTAGACTGATCTAACAAAATGTATAGGAAAAATGAGATGGATGAAGAGGGCTTATTCTATAGCCCAGTGGCATAAAATATTAATATAGAAATGAGGTTAAATCAAATTATACCTTAGGATCTTCCTATGAGTTGCATATTGACTCAAAAAACCCCACTTTATGATTTACAGCATTCTTATTTATTTTGTTAAATATCTCCAAATTGCATTTAAATCTACTTTGGGTCATACTCCACTGTGTTGTGGAATAAGGGGGCACATATTTGACATTTCTGGTCTAGATGACATACCACTGGATGAACAATATATTGAGTTAGTCCTGCAATATATCTTTCCTATAAAGAGGCACTAGAATGAAAATAAGTGAGGGTGAGAATTTAATAGAAGAGGAGCAGAGTGGATTGCATTTAATAAATTACACAGTGTTTGCAATGACCCAAACTATTCCTCAACACAAAATCTCAACTTTTAAAAAATACCAATACTCTTCTGATGAAGGTGAAGTACTGTGAATCATGGAATATTAAAAACGTGAATAAGCAAACTTGTGGGTTACTCAAAGAGCAATGGAGAGATTATAATATGCATAAGTAGGCATTATTAAATGATACTTTACATGTAAAGAAATAATTAAACATATAACCCAGAAAGTATATGATCAGAAAAAAATATGTGAGAGAGTCATTATTCAAGGACAAGGATAACAGTGATAGTCTAGATATTATACTAATACCTAATAATACCATATTTTTTAATAGAGAAAAACCCTTATACATTAGTAGATTTTTTTCTGAAGTATTTGTGGGACTACATGGACAAAATCTGCAAAAAGGAAGAATCCATGGCTGGATTGCACACTTCGTTGTTGAAGAGAGTATGCATATTACTGAGGCCACAGAACCTCTAAAGTATTATAGCACTAAAGATCACAGATTTAGAGCTGTAATGAAACTTACAAATCATCTAGTTTAACACACATTTTACAAATATAGGAAATTAAACCTGGAGTGGTTAAGTGGCTTACCTTACATACCTGGGCCTAAATGGTCCAGTTCAGATTTTAATTCATCTTTTGATTCCAAATCTATTTTATTTTTCAACTTTATGTTGTTTGAGGCTTCTGAATTTATTTCCTCAGAATAACAATGTTAAATAGGTAGTAGAGTTTCATCAACATTTTACTAGTGGCATAACAACATATCTTATGAGAGACAGGACTACATCTAGTACTCCTTACACTATGCCATTCCTCATCTACAAGGTCCAAACATCCTCCAACAGAAAACAAATAAATAAGCTCAAAGATACTTTGTTGTCACCTTTAGAGCTGAAGTACTTGTCTACTAATAGAATTCTGAGTAGTATGATCTATGGTAATGAGAGCTGAATAGAACCTTGAGGAGTTTGTTTCTCACTTTCTAAGCAGAACTAAAGGAGTTATGCCTGAGAGACCACTGGGAGATGGGAAGGAAAAGGGAAAAAAAAATACACCAATACCAAGTCTGGAAGTGGCTATAACCATTGTGAATCCATTTAATAAGAGCAAATTAACATAGAACCAGAAAATCAGTTGAAGTTATCCTCAAGTGTTAAAGCTGCAAGTATTAGTAGAAAGTAGCTGACTTCATACAGGGACATCTTAAACAACTGAGCCAAAAGAGTGCTTGCCCTTGATGGCTGAATAGATAGGAATCTCTACGTAAGCTGCAATCAGACTGGAATATCCCTTTTGAACCTAGAATAGTCAGGAATTCCTTGATTATAATTTATATGTCTTGCAACTTTCCTAATAAAAGGCAGCAAGTTTTAAAAAAGGCTGAATAGGTTTGTAGGGAGAAACATTAATGAGGAATGAAGGAACTATCCATCAGTTGGTGGCACTGAAAATAACTGACCTATCAGTTATCCTCATGAGATCTTCTGGTCTGTTCACACCCATTAGAACTGGAAAGCAATGAGATCCTGGTGGATGAAGGAGAGAAAGCAATAATGTTTATTTCTTGTTTTGCTTGTATCTATTCAGTCAAGGAAGAAGATCTTTGAAACAGAAAGGGCAGAACAAAAAGATTAAAAAAAATGGTTAGTGGGAAACTGATGTACCAAATCACTACAGGAGTAGAAAGAAGACACTTAGATTATTTTTACAAATGCATATCAACTTGACCATATATATACACATATATATGTATGTATATATGTATGTATGTATGTATATGTATGTATGTATATGTATGTATACTATATCCCAGAGTACTATGAAGTATAAGTAGATTGGTTGTGATACTGAGTGACCATAGTCAGTGATCTTTAAAAAATCATG
The DNA here is from genome assembly GCF_028372415.1 of Notamacropus eugenii. Classification (NCBI taxonomy): domain Eukaryota; kingdom Metazoa; phylum Chordata; class Mammalia; order Diprotodontia; family Macropodidae; genus Notamacropus; species Notamacropus eugenii. Next base: position 187,237,446 of record NC_092877.1, on the reverse strand, counting down.
GAGACTGGAAAAGATACTTCAAGAATGGATAAGAGCATATGCTATTCTAGTTTACAAGACTGGGATGAGAATGGAGCTAGCTCACTATAAACTAGTGACCTTGATTTTGATTCCTAAGAAAATTTTGGAATGTTGTACTAGGAATAGAAGCAAAAATCACAAAAAGTTAGCATGATTTCAGCAAGAACAAATTGAGCCAGATTAACTTTATTTGCTTTTTTACAAGGCTATTAATAACATAATTTGGTAATGGGTATTTTTTGTATTAAAAATAGATTACATATCTTCTAATTGGAGTCTCACAAGTGTAACTGTGAGTAGGATTAGGCCCATTGTACAGAAAATACTGAGGTTACATGACATGCCAATGAACAGAGAGCTCGCATGTTTCAGCAGGAGAATTTAAACCTGGTTCTTCCTGGCTCCAAATGAAGTGCTCTATCTGTTACAGAATTTCTGCTGTCTCTTCCTAGAATGGGAGACCATGGGAAGGCTGTGTGTAAATGCAGTTTTCCTAGATGTTAACAAAATATTTGAAAAGATTTATCATATCTTTTTTCTTATGGAAAGAGATTTTGGGATAGATGATAGAACAGTTAGGTAGATTCAGAATTAGTTGAATAGCTCAGTCAAAAGAGTAGTCATTAGTGACTTGAAGGCGTCCATAAACATCTATCAAGAACCTATGTGCCAGACACTCTACTAAGTGCTGGGAACACAAAGGCAACTGATAGTCCTTACCCTTAAGGAGTGTACAAACTAATGGGAAAATACAACACAAAAAAGAGATCAGAGAAACAGAAGGTAGGATAACAAACAGGAGCAGGGCATGAAAAAGTCCATAAGAAAGCAATCTGGTAGGAAATGAAATGATGACTGCCCTGGGCACCCTCTTTACATGGCTGGAGCTCTTAGCTCCTCAAATCTGAGGAAGGGAGGGGACCAAGGGACAGAGGATACTGATGATGTACCAGTAGTGAAATGATCTTGCAGGATGAAAAGATTCCTGAAACATGAAGAAGACTTGAGTAGTACAGTTGTGAGGGAAATGATGCCAGTTTCTAGGGACAGCTTAGGTGGAGGCTACCAGGGATCTATGGCTGTTTACTATTTAAAATTTCTAACAATGACTAGAATAAAGGCACACATTGTATCGTTACAAAATTTGCAAGTGGCACTAAGTCAGGAGGACTGATCTCCATACCATATGAAAAGTTCTTATAAAAAAAGGAAAAAGAAAAATCTTGAAATGTTAACATATTGATTTGGATAAAATGTAATAGAGATAAACAGAAAGTTAAATTTAGGTTCAAAGAGTCTACTTCATAAGTAAAAGATATGAAACTTGTTATGTGGCTTAAAGAGACCTAATAGTTAACTGTGAAATGGTGACCAAAAACACTAATATGAATTTAGATTTTATTCGTAAGAACTATGGTATCCAAAACTAAGAATATGGTAACTATACTGTACACTACCCCAATATACGTTCAGATTGTTGCATTCACATCTAGACACCACAATTCATGAAGGATGCTATAATTTGGACATTGTACAAAGGAAGTCAAAGGGGACCAAAGACTTAAAGTTTTGAAGATATGTCGAAAGTACTTAGGATTTTAAACTTGGACTAGAAAAGATTTAAGGTCAATATGATAGGGTCTTCATGTATTTGAAGGGTTGTCACATGGAAAAAGGATTGAAATTTTTTCTGCTTGGCCACAGAGAGAACCACAAAGAGGCAAATTTAGGGTTGATATAAGAAAAGGTATAAGAAAAAATTTCCAAATTCATTTAAATATTTAGAAGTAGAATGTCATTGGAAGTAGGAAATCCCCCTTCACGATAGGTCTTAGATCAAAGGCTGAACAATTACTTATATTATACAGAGGATTCTTCATTCTTGTTTGGGAACAGTTTATATTTATCTGAGATAAATCCAGTGGATGTGTAACAATATAGATATCTGGAGAAAGACCTCAAGAAATGCTGAATGAATAAAATTGCTGGGGATAAATATTAATGAAGAGTGAAGGGTCTATTGATGGCACTGAAACCAGATTAAAAAGCAATCTTAACACTTTGTTTGACTGGTATTTTATATATCATAGTTCTAAAGGCTAAAATCAAATAGTACTATTCAGTAGGTTTTAAGATTTTGCATTTGAAGACAACTTAGAGATATAGTCCCATTCCTTACCCATCATCCCCACTTCTATTTTTATACATTAGAAAAATGGGGTGAAGAGAAATTAAATGACTTGTCCAAGATTTTAGAGTTAGTAAATGGCAGAACTAGAAATTGAATTCACGTCTACTGAATTGCAGTATTCCTTTCAGTCAGTCCCTACTAATATACCAACACACACACACACACACACACACACACACACACACACACACCTTTCCCTTTCCTTTGGACCTAATAAACAAATCATGCATGGGTCAGCTATGGGAATGACATTCCATAAAAGGTCATCTTCTCAGTTCAAACTTAGCTAACATGGGAGTGAGTTATATGATTTACCAGCTTTTTAAATAAGTCAGCGAGGTGGTACAGTGGATAGAGTCCTGGTCTTGGAATCAGGAAGACTTCTCTTCCTAAATTCAAATCTGGCCTTGGAGACTTACTAGCTGTATGACACTGGGCAAATCACTTTAACCCTATTTGCCTCAGTTCCTCCTCTCCAAAATGACCTGGAGAAGGAAATGGCAAACCATTCTAATAACTTTGCCAAGAAAATCCCAAATGAGTTCACAAAGATTCAGACACAATTGAAATGACTGAATAACAAGAACATTCTAAATAAAATATTTCAAAGCTGATACTGGTTTTCTTAATGATGGTGCCATAAGAGCTACGGGATTAAAAAATCCTTCATTTTCAGACGTGATAGTACTAATAATTATCATAACTTAGACTTGAAATAGACCAATTATGAAGACAGTCAGTGTGCAACTCAAACAGTTTGCAAAGAAGATAGTTTAAATTATTATTTTTTTCAATGCATATTTTAAAATACCAAAAATTCCCATCTTCCATAGCTGTTGAGTATTATCTTGTGTAATGCCAAAGGTGTTACAGGGAAGGTTCAAAGCCTTCTCCTGCAGAAAACAACATGTATGATTTTCAAACCTTAACTAGGACACACAAGTGCCTTGTCCCAGCTCTAGTGATTATAATCTTTGTACATGGAGCTGAAACAAACAATTTATCTTTTTATTAGAATCTTAAGCATCTTTCTGAAAAGTCTGTCATTACTTTTTACTGTGCCTCTTAGATTCAGTGCCAGCTCTACATTTTAAAGAAAAGAATGTTCCTTATAGCTGCACACCAGGTGGATTTGTTGGCTGAGGTGGTTTCCCAGCCACATCGCTAGAGGTTGTGTTTCAGTGATTCCTTAAAAGCATTTTTTCTGTCTTTCTTGCCTGGGATTGCTGCAACTGACTAAACAATTATATACTAATAGCAGAGTGTCATTTTATATAGCCAGCATGATATATATTACCAGCCTGATTGAGAGCCATAGCTCCATGCAGGAAAGGCAGAGTCTTTCCAGGGGAAATTACACATTTTGTCATTGATTAAGTCATTTCAGTTGTATGTAACTTTACACAGGATTTCTTGGCAAAGATGCTAGAGTAGTTTGCCATACGGGAACAGGCAAACAGAGTTAAATGACTTGCCCGCTATCACATAGTAAGTGTCTGAGGCCATATTTGAACTCGTCTTCCTGACTCCATGCCTAAAGCTCTATGCACTGTGTCACCTACCGGCCCCCAAATCAACATCAGCCTGATATTTAAAGGGGTTAATTAAAATCTGCCTATTAAAATTTTTTTTAAAACACTCGTTAAGCACCTAGTGTGTGTATGATACATGTTCTAAATGACAAGATATAAGTTAGTAAACCACTCAGGGTTTATAGTCATATGGCACTCACAATTCTAGCAAATTACAAAGGACATTTTCAATTTTAAAAATTGAAAAATAGGATTCAAATCTGTTTAAGACATCCATAAATATAACACTGGCTTAATCCCTCAGGACCCAAATTGAACTACACTAATCAAAATCAGGTAGTCTGTTTTTTGCTGTAGTTCCTGGTTCATATTATATATCTTTAAAAACTAACGTTTAATTCTATCTTCTGATTGTTTAGTTGATTTTCCGTTAACTTACTGTGCTCCATATTCCAAGATACTGTTGATCCACTATCATTTGCATATGTATTTATCTTTGTTCAAATAATCTTAAATGTTTACCTCTATGTCACCAACCTATCTATTGCCCAGTATCCCATAAGAGTGGTACATATTTGAGAGATGGCAGCAAAATTACGTTGTTGGTTTTTTGAGGCCACAGAACAGAACAAGCTAAGTGGACCACACTAATAAGTAACCTGTGAACTTGAATTAATTTATTATACTGTATTACTCTAGCAGTTACATATAGTGTACAAAATGGCATACACTCCATGGACAATAGTGCTATTATCCATGTATAGCAAAGATAAGATAGTATAAAGGAGTACAAATGTAGATTTCCTAATGAAAATTATTAACATGTTTTCATGACCAGAGAGGAATAAGAACGATGTTTATGCAATTAAGGGGGAAGTTCTATTAGGACTGTTTTTAGTATTGTTGCCAGAATCCCAGAAGTTGTGTTTGCCCAGAAGAGTTGAAATGGAATGATAGACATTCCCAAAGCTGAAAGCTAATGGCCTATTAATGGCCCATCAGTATCTTTTGCTAAGAAATAAACCTGGCTGAGCATCTGGTGGTACAATATAACTTGGGAATAGCAAAAAATAGAAAATGTAAACCTAATTGAGAAACACAATGAAAAACTAACAGGGAAAAACTTGTTCATTTTTGATGGCAATGCCTAGAATGCTGCAAAGAGAAACCACAAAATCAAAGGTCAAATTTAAAAAACTATGGAATCATGGAATTTTAAGACTGGAAAAGGATATATAATTGAAAAGAATTTTGAGAAAGGTAAATTTTTCCCAATTATTTTAATTGTTCCAGTTGGATCTACTTTGAATTTAATATATACTAGAAACTTTTTATCAATACATTGCTGATGGCAAAATAGGGGGAAGTAATATATCCATGAAAGTAAGAGAAATACAAATGTATGCCAATTGGTGGAGCTTCAGGAAACTTAATGTTTGATGCTTTAGAGAGACTTCATAGCTCCCTAATCCTCAAAACCCTAAAGGTCTGACCACGTGGCATAAGTGGGAATAGGAGGACAGAAAGAGGAGATATAACCAAATAATTTAATTGTCACCTATCTCCTTTCATTATTAATAACAGAAAGCCCTATCCTTATCCCTCAAATAAAGTAGTCATGGCAGGGGTCTGGTAATTGAATGCAAGGTAGTGCTTATGTATGTATCAGGTAAGAAGTTTACCAGATTTGACATACTCAATCAGCTAACCAATAAGTGTTGTCCCTACTTTATGTTCATCACTATACTAAGTACTATAGGAGAGAGGTGTCAGACTCATAGACTCAGCCACCTGGAAGGAGCTAACAAGACTTCCAAGTATAATTTGAACCAGATTAAAAATGTAATTAGGAAATGTTTAATAAAATACAATAAAATATAGATAATGTTAATTTGTAGTTTTTTGAGTAATTATGCAACATGCAGGAATCTATTTCTATTTGAGTTTGACACCACTGCTATAGGAGATATACAGAAGAATTCTAAGTCATGATATTCTTCCATCAAGGAGCTTCTGAAATGGAAAGTTGTGGAGAAAAAGCTCTTAAACATGTAAGAGCAAATAGTATGCTGTTTAAATGAAGCCTAAAATTGTGATTCTAAGTTTGGAAGAAAGGAAGATAACTGAGCACTCAGTAATAAAGGGCAAGTTTCATGGACTTACTTGAGATGGAACTTAAAAGACAGGTAGGACCTGTACCAGTAGGAGGATAATGCAATAATAAGAAAGGGGGAATTACTGCCTCATTGGGAAGGAAGATAGATAGATGAGAGAGACAGAGAGAGAGAGAGAGAGAGAGAGAGAGAGAGAGAGAGAGAGAGAGAGAGAGAGAGAGAGAGAGGTAGATAGATATTTAGAGAGAGGAGGGGGCATGTTTGTGCAACAGAATGAAGAAACTGATCTCTCCAATGCACGCAGGGTATGTGTTGGAGAGAAGTAAGAAATGAGATGGTATGGAAGAGTGTATCACAGAAAGGTTTTCTTAGTAAGAGTGGGAATAATAAGGACAGACATCTGTTTCTTCTCCTTCTCTCCTTGCAACCTAGGGTCTACGAAAGTTTGGACAGCATCTAAAAAGAATGTGAATACAAACTAAAAACAGCAAGACCCCATTTTTGCTCTCTCTAATAAGAAACTACTTGATGCTATCAAATGCATCAGTACCAAGATATATAGATAGGAGACTATGCCAAGTTAGTATTTTAGTAAGATTTGTGGAAATGAATTTTTTTGACCTTATCTGTAATTATTATTGGTATGTTATTAAAGATCTCATTTACATCTTAGACTGTATAGCTGTAATTCCTACTCTCAAATTAGCCTATTGTCCACATTTTAAAGATGGGGCAATGGTTACTCGTAGGTAAATTATACTACTATTTCAAGGCTATGAAGTAGCAGAACAGTGAGGGGAGAAATTTCTGAATGCACTTTCAGTACAAAGGCCAAGTGTCTTTTGGCTACTTAGAATCTTTTAAGTTTTTTTTTTTCTTTTTTACATGAAAGGGGATTCTTATAGTAACACATATGAACACTTCAAGGGAGATCTTCATTATGATGCCAAATTCTGCTTAAAAATATATACACATATAGATATATTATCTATATTATAGCAGAAAATTTATAAAAGGCCATTTTCCAAACTCTAAGTGGGCATGTGTGCATCAGAGTAGTAATAATAGAACTTGCCACTCTCACTGCCTAATAGATTGGAACAAAAGGCCTGGCTTCCTAAAATAGAGCCTATTTTACCATCTGATCACTTTACTTAACCAAATGTGGTAAATTTCCAGGTCTGTATCACTGATGTTTATTTTTCCCCTGTACTTAACTGATTATTTTTTCCTCCTATTTTTATGAGGAAATTCTACCCCTAAATGCTGAACACCCTTAGCTTAGAGAAAAGAAAGAGGCCCCCAGCCCAGTTCACACTGAAAACACTGCTCCAATTTCCTACAATTTCCTATATTTTTCTCTAACTCACAGGAGCAAAATCCAAGGCAAATGCAAATTGGCTGAGTGTAAAAGGAAAAATCAGGCTGTGAGGAAAAAGAATTAATGAAAAATTAAAATACAACCTTCAGCATTGGTACTTCCCTTCAGGCTATTGATGCCCATGGCTAACAGATGCATGGTTGTCATGAGACTGTTTAGTAAGGAAACATCTAGTAAAGATGGAGTCTTTGAACCAATCTATCTGTGAAACTACTTGCTGTACACACATGACATTCAATTTGAATATCTTCACTGTTCTGAGGGTAGAAGCCACAGTTTTTCTGAAAAGCAGAGGCAAAAAAAAAGTGAAGGGCTGATCTGGTGATTTGTTCTCCAAATAACCTGTTCTAGAAACAGAGAAAAATCTAAGGGCATTTTGAATCTGTAGAATTGGTCGGTCAATGTTTCTTTTGAATGAATCTGTATGCCTTTACGTTGTGTTTGCTTTTGAATGTGATGGGCAGGAAAGTGAAACTGACTCTAATACTGATCTTTGTAACACTGACTTTAACAAGATCAAGAATCTAGGAAATTCAGCTTTGCTGTCACTTGCAGACAGAAATGAATATAATGGAGCACAGCAGGAGGTACGACCTTGAAAAAGGCAAGAAGCAGAACAGCAGCATACCATCGAAGAGAATAGGAAGGAGCAACCTCTAGGAAAGAACTTGAAAGCACACACAGAAGAAAAGAAATAAAGGGGGGCAGCAAAGAATGGAAATGGCTATTTTCAAAACAAAAGCATAAGACAAACACAAATCACTAGAGGCATTTGCAAATGTAACTCAAAAGCTATCATGAATATTAGTCCTCATCAGGCTATCTGACACATTCAAAAAAAATTCTGAATCTTAAGAGTGGAAATAAACTATGCATGTCATATAAAAAAATGTTTTCCTGCTAAAAAATTCAAAGATGGGCATGGGCCTTTGACATACAGATTATCCAATCAGTAGAAGTCTAAGAAATTAAAAAGGACTTGAAATCAGATAATGAGTTAGGAGATATCTCAGTTTTCCATTAAAAAAAAAAGAGGAAAATCAAGTCTGCAAACTTTGAATCAGGAAGCTTAATTTCACTTCCGGATAATCTGAGAATATATTATTAACACATACATCTACATGGGTACACATACATGATATTTCTACATTATGTAGTTTGAGATATTTGCATAATTCAAAATATTACTCTTCTCTGGTTGGATAACATCTGGAATATGGTCTTCAGTTCTGAGTAACACATATTAACAGTAATATGGACAAAATCAAATTCATTCTTTTGAATTTGTTCTTCTCGAATGATAACATCCAAAACATTTGGTAAAGGACTCTAGAAACTCAATTATCATAAAGAACACTGAATGAAGTGAGGATCTTGATGCTTCAGTAAAGAAATTTCAATCAAGCAATCAATCAACATGTTTATAAAAGTTTCTTTGTGCCATGTGTTAAGCACTTGGAACGCAGCAAAAATTTAAACAGTCCCTGTCTCCAAGGTACTTACTTTATGTTGGAGGAGTATTATACATAAAGAATGGTAAGAAAATGAGTCAGAATGGAGTACAGAGTGTATGAAGGGGAAAATAAAGATAGAATGAGGCTAGGACAGAGGGTCCAGAAGAGAAAGTTGGGGATATACCCACAATTAAAAGTCTGCCACAAGAAAGATTTCCTAATTTTCTTTTGTGTGACACTAAAAATCAGAATTAGAACTCAAGGGAAAAATTCACAGGGAGTTCAATTTCAAATAAATTTAAAGTACTTTTCACAATTAGAGTTGGCCATAAATTGAATAGGTTACCTTTCAAATAGTGGATCCAAATAACTGGAAGTACTTAAACATAGCCTAGAGACTATCTATTAGGAATCATTTTAGACAAAGTAACTACTTTGGGTGAAAGGCTGGATAGTTCCTTTCAACTAAAAGATCTTATGCTTTTGTGGTTTCCTTCTAGAGTACAGAAGAAGCAGCACATACACATGGTTACCACACATATAACGGATCCCAACTAAAACAATATAGGAAGCATGGTATAATAGAAGAGAAAAGGTAATGGATTTGGAACTAGTTAATGAACCAGAAAATCTGGTTTATTTTTTTTAATCAATATGTTTTTATTAAGCATCTACTGTGTGCCAGGTGCTAGCCACTGCAAACACAAATACAAAGAATGAAATAATCCCTAGTTATAAAGAGCTTACATGAGATAATGTGTAAAGCACTTGACTAAGTTTAAAATGTTACTTTAATTAGCAGCTATGATTTTTCATAGTACAGGTAAACAGCCAGACTCTTGATTGGTTTTCATGAAATGCTAAGAGAAAAAGGTCTTTAGCATGTTGGGCCAAATTTCAATACAGAATTTATGAGGAAATATGGACACAATCCTTACAGGCATAAATGAGTCTCATTGTGTACCAGTGGGGTGGTGCTAATATTACTAACAGCACAGATATGAATATCAAAGTATATGTATCTTATTCTTCTAGCAAACTATAAGAATTATATAAACAATAATGTCTTCTTAACTAAAATTTTGCAACTCAACCAGCTTTAATAAACTTAGCTCTTCTCAGCAGTACAATGATCTGAGACAATTCCAAAATGCTCATGATGGAAAATGAAATCCATATTGAAAGAAAGAATCATGGAGTCTGAAAATAAATCAAAACGTTCTATTTTCTCTCTTTTTATTATTTTTATGGTTTTTTTTTTAATTCTGATTTCCCTAATGTGGAAGTGTGTTTGACATGACTGTATATATATAGCCTATGGATTGACTGCTGTATTGGGAAGGGGGATGGAGAGGAGGGGAGAGAGGGAGAAAAAAAAATCAAAATCTTATAAAAGTGAATGTTGGAAACTGTGTATGCAATTGAAAAAGAAAACAAAATACCATTAACTGGAAAAAGATAAAATAAAATTTTGCATCTCTCTCAATGCCTATCAGAATGCTCTTCCCACAGCAGGCATTTAGCAAATGTTTTAGAGTGAGTTTGTACTCAAATGAGGGAAGTGATATTTCCAGTGTTCTCTGTCCTGGTCAGAACACATATGTAGAATTTTTCTCAGTTCTTGAGCTTCATTTAAGGAAGTGCACCAGTAAGCTAGCACACATCCAGAAGGAGACAACACAAACAGTCAGTAGACCAGAGACCAAGCTATACACATAGCAGTTTAAGTAAATGGGGGTGTTTACTTTGAGGACAGAAGTCTAACACAGCGTCAGTCTTAAGGAAGGTGAGAAGTTTTTTATGATTATCTTGAGACATGTATTTGAAAGTCAAATTTCTATTTAGCTCTGTTTTTTTCGTAAGAATGCTTGAAAGTCTTCTATTTTATTAAGTATTCATTTTTTTCCCCTGAAGGATTATATACTCAATTTTGCTGGGTAAGTGATTCTTGGTTATAATTCTAGTTCCTTTGCCCACTGGAATGTTATATTCCAAGCTTTCTGATTCTTTTAGAAGAAGCTGCTAACTCTTGCGTTATCCTCACTGGCTCCACCATACTTGAATTGTTTCTCTCTGGATGCTTGCAAAATTTTCTCCTTGACCTGGGAGCTCTGGAATTTGGATATAATATTTCTTGTAAGTTTTCATTTTGGGATCCCTTTCAGGATGTGATCAGTGGATTCTTTCAATTTCTATTTTACCTTCTGGTTCTAGAATATTAGAGAAGTTTTCCTTGATAATTTCTTGACAGATGATGTCTAGTCTCTTTTTTTGATCATAGTTTTCAGGTAATCCAATAATTATGTCTCCTGAATCTATTTTCTAGGTCAGTTCTTTCTCCAATAAGGTATTTCATGTTGTCTTCATTTTTTTCATTCTTTTGGTTTTGTTTTATTTCCACCTGCTCCATTCTAATATTTAAGGAATTATTCTCTTCCATGAGCCTTGGTACCTCCTTTTCCATTTGGCCAATTCTGCTTTTTAAGGCATCCTTCTCTCCTGAAGGGCTTTTTGGACTTCTTTTACCCTTTGGCCCACTCTGTTTTTTAAGGTGTTATTTTCTTCAGTATTTTTTTGTGTCTCCTTTACCAAGCTGTTGACTAGTTTTTCATGATTTTCTTGAATCACTCTCATTTCTCTTCTCTTCTACTTCTTTTACTTAATTGTCAAAATCTTTTTGGGGCTCTTCTATAACCTAAGACCAATCATATTTTTCTTGGAGATTACAAATATAGGAGCTTTGACTCTGCATGTGTGTTTTGATCTTTCTTGTCACAAAAATAACTTCATATAGTGAGAATTTTTTTACTGGTGTTTGCTCATTTTCCCAGTCCATTACTTGACTTTTATCTCTTTGTTAAAGTAGGGCTCTACTTCCAGGGTGGAGGGGCTCTGATCCAAGTTTTGGGGTTTTGTGCAGCTGTTTTCAGAGATAGTTCTAGGGTCCTGTAAGTTTTCAGTTCTTCCCAGGTGGTATGATCTAAGGAGAGGTATTTCCTGCTCTCCTGGCCTGTGCTCTGTTCTATGACTCTTTTCTGCCTTGGAACTGTGAGGAGGATTCCCTATCCACTGTGGCTACAAGCTCTGTTATGTTTGCCCTGGGAATGCCACCCAGGACTGTCACCTGGATCTGAGTATGGGCAAAGCAACAGAGTACTGTCCCAGTGCTGCCAGAAAGACTGCTATCATCTCCTTCTGACCATCTGTTTGTACCCCTTACCACCTATGGGCAGAGAACTCCAAAAGCAGCTGCTGCCACTGCTGATTCAGTCACTTCCAAGGCCTGTTTCTGGTTTCCTGGGGCTAGGGTCATGCTAGCACAGCCTACACTACACTGTGCTCCACTTTCACCCAGGTGCAACAAATTTTTCCTGCTGATCTTCTAAGTTGTAGTTGACATTCATGTACTAAAAGGTCTGGAAACCACAAGTGCTGCCAGTAATCCAGTCACTCTGAAGCCTGCTCTGGGTTTGCTGAGGTCCAGTGTACACTGGTATGACCTGCACTGGAATGCATTCCTCTAATATAGCATATCTTTCCTGGGGACCTTCCAAGTTGTCTTTGTCTTGGGCTGGGAATTTGTTCACTACATCTTTTTGTGGGTTCTGCTGCTCTAGACTTTGTTTAGAGTCATTTTGAATGATATTTGAAAGGTTTGGGGGAAGAGCTCAGGTGAGTCCTTGCCTTTACTCTGCCATCTTGGCTCCACCCCCGAGGATCTGGTTTAAATTCCACTTCTGTCACTTAAAACTCACATGACCTTGCAAATATCACTTAACATCTGTAGTCCTTAGTTTCCTTATCTGAAAAGTGATGAAGTTTGGAGCAGATTAACTCTAAGGTCCCTTATAATGTATAGCTATAATTCTACTATCTTAAGTATGATTTTCCCCAATCTAAATCCTTTGTAATGCATATTTATCTAACAATGGAGCCAAAATAATCTAAAAAGGAAGGAGTTTCTAGATGACAAGTGAATTTGAAAATGCATGTTCTGCTACTTGAGGGTTCTGTTTTTTTCAGGAAAGTTGACAACTATATTAAGTGAAATGTGGTAAATAAGCATTAAAGAAGATTGTTTAGTGGTAGCTACAATGTTCCTTCTTATGGGTTCTATATTTAAATCATTGTTTTATTCTCTTATTCAGTCCTTTTGTAGAATCAAACTATCAGGAGAAAATTCACACACATCTAACATCAGAGTCATCAGTTAATTGTACCAGTTCATTGATAGCAACTTAAGATCAGTAAATCTGAGCCCTTAATGTACTGCCACAACTTAATGATAAAATGTCACATTCTATATTCTTTATTGGGAACCTCTGAGACAAACTTTTTAAAAGACTATTACTAAACTTGAGCAATTTGGGAGATTGTTAAGCAACTGAAGACTATGTTATACTATTCATAATTGTAATACTTTAAAGTAAAAATACACAAAGCCAAAAGACAGTAAAATCTATTACTTTATATTATTATTTTCAATTATCTACTCCATTTTCTTTTCCCAGAAATAATCTGGAAGTGTAATTCCACATTTGAATTTTAGGGCTTCTCCTTGATTATCTATTATTCTCATCCATGTTTAAAAATGTTTTCACCTAGTCCTGAAAAAGAGGAGAACAGTACCTTCTAAATTATTAGACCTTTAAAATCAGATTTGACTTAACAGCTGTAGAAAGTTAACTTTGACCGTGGCAGCAAAAGCTTCTGTGATTTTCAAACTGGGGATTTGATATACCAATGCATTTCAACCTATAACTTTATAAAGATTACTTTCTAATGAAGAAAAAATTACTGAATGAAAATTGTATATAACAAATAACTAATTATTTGAACACCTGATTACTATAGATAGTGAAATTTTCTTCAGAAGGATTCAAAATGAATTTTCATGGAAAATAACTCATAGGAAAGTTTTAATTAGCTCAGATTTGGGCTATGCACCCTACATATTTCATTTTATTGTCACGGGCAAATTAAAGTGATTCAGCCCACTGGCAAAAATACAGGATCCAGTTAAATCAAACAAAATAGTTGCTTGCAATTTTGCCTGCAAAAATATAGTTTTTCAATTAAATTACATAAGGTTCAGACTGACAAGCAAGGGAATGAGTCTCAGTTTAGTCTTCCTTCACCACTCAGCTGTACTTTCTAATATTGGGAACTCACTGTCTTTAGCTCTAACCTTGGGTGAAGAGGAAAAGACAATGAACCCAGTACTGCTGGGGAATGACTAATAGGTTAGCGATATGATTAAAATGATGCTTGAGGTGCCTTTTCTAATTGTAGTAGAAGAAGCTAGAGGGAGAAGGGATAAGTAAAAATCCTTTAAATCAATCAGTGAAGGTATTCAATTCAATTCAAGCTAAAAAATGTTTATTAAATGCCTACTATATGGAAAACACTTTGATAGGTACTGGGGATACAAAGCTGAAAAGCAATACATTGTGCCTCTAGAACCCAGTGTTTTAACTGGAAGGATTTATAAGTGAGTATGGTACAAAGTAGTCTAATGAGGGCAAAACAAAACAGGAAAATTTGAGTGAGGAGTGCTCACTTTCAGCTGCAGAGAATCAAGACTAGACTTCATAGAAATTTAATAGATAGGAGAAGGCAAATTATTCTAAGTCTAGGGGATAGTCCAGCCTGAGTATAGGGAAGCAGGAGAAAGCAGGGTATGAAAACCATATGATAAATAGGGAGAAGTCCCTAACTGTGCAGTGTTACATATGGTGTAATGATCTGTTTTATTTAACTTTCTCTTTGTTAGATAGGAAGATTATAACGGAGGGGAAGGGGTTCTTGGGATTCTGTGTAGTTTAAAATACTTTAAAAAGAATCAATAAGTCATTTAAAAATTATTTTTAAAATTATTAAAAATCTTAATAAATTTTAAAAGTAGTTTTATAGGAACACAGTGTCAGTGAAATAAATGCCATATAATTAGCCTCCAAAGGTAAGTTAAAGTCATACTGTGAATTGTCTTAAATGTCAGGTAAGGAATTGGTGTTTTAGAGAAATCTTTTAACTAAACTTCTGTAAAACACAAAACAAACAAACCAAAAAAACCCTTTGTGTTTCCACAGAATTTGCTGAATGGGGGGAGGGGGAGGAGGGAACAAAGACATTGAAATTTTGCATGGTGGGGAACCTGTGACCTTGTGACCACATATGACCTTCTAGGTCCTCAAGTGTGATCCTTTGACTGAATCAAGTCCCAGAGCTCTAAAGGGCCACATGTGGCCACAAGTATTGTGGTATTGAGAGTGTTTACACAGGGAAATTCATAACACTTATGAGTAGGTAAACCTTCCCATAGATCCGAAAATTAAAGGCGTCACAAACTGAGTGAAACTGATCTCAAGGAATAACATGAATAATTTTTGAAATTTGATATTCTCAAGAATTTGCTCATTCAAAAGATGAGACTAAGCAAGTTGTAAAGCCCTTTAACTTACAGGAATTTGATCCATTCCCTTAAAAGTTTCTTTCACTCTGTATGTAAAAAATCAATTGTTTTGCACCATTATCAATGCTATAACTGCAGCAAAACATAGAAATATGAAAAATATGCACAATTTTACATGTCAATAGGATTTAAATAAGACTAGATTATCCTTAGTATTTACTCTCATTCACCATCTAATATTTTCATTTCAAGCATCTTCTTAGTCATGGTAATCAGTTTTGCTTTAATAACAAAGAAATTGACATCTTTCATATCATTGTTATCAATTAATGGATTTTTTTTTGTTCAGTTAGTAAGCCGTCTTTTAAATTCAGTGTGGAATTATTTCACTGCAATTTCTTTTCATTACAAACTCTTATTTCAAAATAGTTTTCCTCTCCGCCAAATCCACTTTACTGACTAAGTTGGTCCCCTTTTCTACTGGAATTCAGTCATATCTCATATTAAAAAAAAGAATAATTTGAGGGTATCATAGAAGTAGAGCCAGGTTGTAGCAGAAGGAGAGGTAATACATGAGTAGACAATGAAAGGTCAAACTTATACGTTGAGTGCCCTTGATCTCCTTGTCATTTGAGCTTTTGACATCCATAAACCCAGAAAAATGTGTTTTAGACAATTTTAAAGGGAATGAAGTAAAAACAACTGGACTAAGAAAAATAAAAAAAGATTAGCAAGACAAAAACGTATAGAGGTAAATAAACTGTTTTTTATAAACAAGAAAGAGAAGCTAGCTATAAAAGACAAATGAATGTACAAATATTTGCTTAAAAGCTTCAACATGGAAGATACTGTCTGTATTCTATTCACAAAGCACTAAGAAAAAAAAGACAAGGTGGTTGAAAAATAAGGGGACAAAAGCAACTGGAGAAATTGTGTAAATGAGGATTTTTAATTAAAAGGTATTTTCATTTTGATAAACTAATTGAATGAGACCTAATAAAAAACCAGGGCAGCTAGGTGATGCAGTAGATAAAGCACTGGGACTGAAGTCAGAAAGACCTGGATTTAAATCCAGCCTCAGACTAGGTATATGACTCTGGTCAAGTCACTTAATCCTGTTTGCCTCAGTTTTCACATCTGTAAGATAAAAAGGAAATGGCAAACCATTCTTGTATCTTTGCCAAGAAAACCCCAACTGGGGTCATGAAGAGTCAGGCACAAGTGAACAACAAAAAAAGAGCCTAAAATGTAAAAAAAAAACAAAACATGTAAACAATAAAATTTCATTTCATATTAAATTATCAGTATATAACATTATTCAAATGGTAGAATATTATATTTATTCCCATTATGTATTTGGAGATAAAACTGAAAAAAACTGCAAAATAAACGACTTAGCATTGTTGGTATTCTACTAATATGTGTGAGACTTCTCATTTTTCTTTCTGCTAACATCTAAGCACCGGTAAATGAGCTGAATACATTTCAAGCCCATCTAAATAAAAATCCATATAAAAATACAATCAAATATTATAACCATGTTCTTATATTTTAAGACCAATAAAATTCTATCTCAAAGAGATTAAATAAATTAACATATTTTAAGGGCTTTTCAAACCTTAAAATGCTATATAAATATCACTATTACCATTATTACTCTTCATTGCCTTATCCTGACATGGAGATGAGTCAAAAGTCTTGAGAAGCAGGCCATCACATTGTAGCCCACCATAATGGAAAAACTTTGAGTATGGAGCTAGAGACAGATTATATTTGTTTTCCCCAAATAAGCCTCAATATGTTATATGGAAGTTCATCTCCAAAACAATAGATATAATAGTGGATAAAGTAATTAATATTTTTTGCCATAGCTCCTCACAAAGAATATCTACATAGAAGGTCAAAGATCTAAGCCAATTGAGAAACTATGGGTGCTGATGTAATTATGGATCCCCGAATTATCATTAATATTTATAATCTCCTTATCTTAAAGCAAGTCATGAATCTAAAAACATTAGGTAGTTATGCAATTTTGTTCTGTACTTATGAACTTATTGGTATAGCTCAGACGTGCCACATGCATGGCCTGCAGGCCCGTAACACTCACAAGCATGGCCTGAAAAAGATTAAAATGTAATTGCTAAATAGTTAACAAAATTAGCAAATAGTTAGCATAGTTAAATAGTTAGCAAAAAATGAACATAACAATGTGTCTTCTTTAAGTCAATATTTGGCCTGCAAGGATCCTTATGTATGATTTAATTGCCCTGTTTCTATTTGAGTTGGCACCACTGGTGTAAAAGACTCCCAGGGAGGGAGCTCCTGTTCTCATTGAGATAACTCCCTCCTCCAATGCAAGTCTACAAATGCTCTATATAACTTTGTGTAATAAGATCAAATACAGAGCAAGAGGGGACTTCAGAGGCCAAGTATTCCAACTCCCTCACTTTGGTAAAACTGAGGTCTTGGAGCCTTAAAGAGTCACCTCAGGTCCTGAGAACTGAATAATTTTTCAAGGCTACCATAGCTAATGTGTTAGAAGCAGGAATTTAACCCAGGTTTTTCTGATTTTTCAGGCCAGATATCCAATACACCATGCATTAAGAGAGGGAAAAAAGTTTTTAAATGGCACATAATAGATAAAATATTGATGTGGTTTAGGGAGCATTGTCTGCAACCAAAACTCCCTGAGAGTTTCAAGGTACTAGTGATATACATTTCCTTACCCGTTTCTTGACTGTACAAGTTAAGTAGAATGAAATGTAGCTTACATAAATTCTGCTCAAGTCATTGCCTCTTCCAATTTTATGAAAGTAAAGGTATGTAAGCACCAGACCAAACTCCTGGTCTGCCCCTGAAAGTGTGGGAGTCATACTTCCCCTGAAGTCTACAGAATTCCGTTTCAGCCTAAGGAGAATATTACCAAAATCAGACCATGACTGAAACCACAGTGTTCAACACAGTAGAATCATTAATTAAATTGATACTGTGAAATAATGTATATGAAAAAACTTTGTAAATGTATTAAACAAATAGAAATTATGTTTACTTTTTATTGCTAAGCAGACAGTGACCATTTCTAATTCATGCTTTTTCTAAGCTCTCTATGTCCTTCTTATTCACCCGCCCTAGTCAACTGCATAATCTCATCAGTAAGACCAGAACAAAAAATAAAGACTGAAAAAATGTGTTGCAGCTGTTCTAGTGCATAGAAAGCAGAGCAGGGGCTACAATTGTACCTGATGCAGAAAAACAGGCTAGCTGAAGGAACCTGGATTAAAGACTAGCCAGCCTTATTGCCCAAATGTTTTGATTAAAATGTTTTTCCCTTGCCATTGGTTTACACAACAAGAGAATATAATAAAAACTTTCCATCTCAAATAAAAGCTGCATAGGTAGGCACTTTTACGTTCTGAAAATGGTTGATTCAAAGTCCTGCCTCACTGAATACTGGAAGAACTGTCTGATAATACATTCAAAAATATGTAATCTAGGATAGTATTTAGTTCAGGTCCTGTCCTAATAAAGAGAAGAGTGGCATAGTGGATAGAAGACTAGCTTCAAAATCAGAAATGTCTTGAGTTTAAATACTGCCTCACACATACAATAGCTGTGGGAGTCTAGGAGTCACTGGAACTCTTTGTCCCCGGGTAACACTATAGAAAAGTAAATTTCAGAGTAGGTACTGACCTGCAAGGGTAAGTGTTTTCTTCACCTAGAGCTACTTATGCCAATTTAATCACTAGTCCCCTGATTATTATTATTAATATATAACCATTAATTCTTTTTATAAAGCTATTTCACACAAGAAATGTTGACCACAAACAATTACACAAGAACAGGATTCAAAGAAAAAAAAAAGTAGAAATCTTCAGTTATTTTAATGTTGAATCCTATACCTTAAAATTATAAGTACAAAGATGAATACAAATTATAATAAGACTACCTTTATTTATTTTTTTAAATTTATTTATTTGTTTTCAACATTCATTTCCACAAAATTTTGTGTTCCAAATTTTCTCCCCATTTCTCCCCTCCCCTACCCCAAAACACCGAGCATTCTAAGTACCCCTATCACTAATCTGTCCTCCCTTCTAACATCCCTCCCTTTTCTTGTCCCCATGATCTTTTTTGTCCTGTAAGACAAGATAAATTTCTATACCCCATTACCTGTATTTCTTATGTCCTAGTTGTATGCAAGAACAATACTCAACAGTTGTTCCTAAAACTTTGAGTTCCAACTTTTCTTCCTCCCTCCCTCCCCACCCATCCCCATTTTGAAGACAAGCAATTCAATATAGGCCATATTGAAGTCATAGCAAATGACTTCCATAAGTCGTGTTGTGTAAGACTAACTATATTTCCCTCCATCCTATCCTGCCCCCCATTTCTTCTATTCTCTCTTTTGACCCTGTCCCTCCCAAAGAGTGTTGACTTTTAATTGCTCCCTCCTCCCATTGCCCTCCCTTCCATCATCCCCCCACCATGCTTATCCTCTTCTCCCCCACTATCCTGTATTGTAAGATAGGTTTTCATACCAATATGAGTATGCATTTTATTCCTTTCTTTAGTCAAATGTGATGAGAGTAAGCTTCATTTTTTTTCTCTCACCTTCCTCCTTTTTCCCTCCACTGAAAAGTCTTTAACTTGCCTCTTTTATGAGAGATAATTTGCCCCATTCCATTTCTCCCTTTTTCCTCCCAGTATATTTCTCTCTCACCCCTTAATTTCATTTTTAAAGATATGATCCCATCCTATTCAACTCACCCTGTGCTGTGTGTGCGTGTGTGTGTGTGTATGTGTATGTGTGTGTGTGTAATCCCACCAACTACTCAGATACTGATAAAAGTTTCAAGAGTTACAAATATTGTCTTTCCATGTAGGAATGTAAACAGTTCAACTTCAGTAAGTCCCTTATGATTTCTCTTTGCTCTTTACCTTTTTGTGCTTCTCTTGATTCTTGTGTTTGAAAGTTAAATTTTCAATACTGTTCTGGTCTTTTCATCAAGAATGCTTGAAAGTCCTCTATTTCACTGAAAGACCATTTTTTCCCTGAAGTATTATACTCAGTTTTGCTGGGTAGGTGATTCTTGGCTTTAGCCCTAGTTCCTTTGACTTCTGGAATATCATATTCCAAGCCCATCAGTCCCCTAATGTAGAAGCTGCTAGATCTTGTGTTATCCTGATTGTATTTCCACAACACTTGAATTGTTTCTTTCTAGCTGCTTCCAATATTTTCTCCTTGATCTCCTTGAATTTAGTCCCAATATTCCTAGGAGTTTCTTTTTTTGGATCTCTTTCAGGAGGTGATTAATGGATTCTTTAAATATTTATTTTGTTCCCTGGTTCTAGAATCTCAGGGCAGTTTTCCTTGATAATTTCATGAAAGATGATGCCTAGGCTCTTTTTTTTGATCATGACTTTCAGATAGTCCCATAATTTTAAAATTGTCTCTCCTAGATCTATTTTCCAAGTCAATTGTTTTTCCAGTGAGATTTCACATTATCTTCCATTTTTTCATTCTTTTGGTTTTGTTTTGTGATTTCTTGGTTTCTCATAAAGTCATTAGCCTACATCTGTTCCATTCTAATTTTTAAAGAACTATTTTCTTCAGCGAGCTTTTGAACTTCCTTTTCCATTTGGCTAATTCTACTTTTTAAAGCATTCTTCTCCTCACTGGCTTTTTGAACCTCTTTTGCCAATTGAGTTAACCTATTTTTAAAGGTGCTATTTTCTTCAGCATTTTTTGGGGTCTCCTTTAGCAAGGTGTTGACCTGATTTTCATGCTTTTCTTGCATCTCTCTCATTTCTCTTCCCAATTTTTCCTCCACCTCTCTTACTTGATTTTCAAAATCCTTTTTGAGTTCTTCCATGCCCTGAGATCGTTGAATATTTATTTTGGATGTTTGGGATACAGAAGCCTTGACTTTTCTGTCTTTCCCTGATGGTAAGCTTTGTTCTTCCTCATCCAAAAGGATGGGAGAAGTTATCTATTCACCAAGAAAGTAACCTTCTACAGTCTTATTTTTTTCCCTTTTTTGGGCATTTTCCCAACCAGTTATTTGACTTTTGGGTCCTTTGTCAAGAGTAGGGTATACTCTGGGGATCTGTAAGACCTCGGTTCCTCCAAGGTGGCACAATCAAGCGTGTACACTGATCTGGGAGCAGGAAGATTTTTGTGCCCAGAATCTTAGCAGAATTTCCTCTTCACAACCACCTGGCCTCCAGTTCAGCTAAGCCAGCACTGCGGGCTGAGATTCAGATAAGCTGTGGGGGCAGAGCTACCATTCAGTGTGAGATAAAGATCAGCTGCTCCAGGGCCTCTACAAAGGACTGAGGTAAGAATCAGATGCCCAGTTCCCCCAGGGGTTTTACAATCCAACAACGGATGAGGGCTGCTGTAGGGGCTGCTGTGGGAACTGTTGCAGCCTGTCCAATTGGACATCTGTGGGCCGCAGCCTGAGGCCAGAGCTATGGGAAGGACCTTCTCCCTTCCCGGCCAGCTGAAAAAACCCTGTCACTGACCTTTGGCACCTGTGGGTTGAGGGAATCTGCGATCTGCTGCTGCTGGGACTGGGAATTCCACAACTGAAGATTCAGCCTCCAAGGCCTGTTCTTGTACCCCACAGGCAAGGCTGGACTGGGCTCCACTCTGCTTCTGGTGCAACAGACACTTCCTGCTGGCCTTTCTGGTCACCCTAGGCTGGATATCTTCACTCTGTTGTTCTCCACTTCTGCTGCTCTAGAATTTGTTGAGAGTCCCTCTCTACAGGTATTTTATGGGCTGTGTGGGGAGAGTCAGCATATGTATGTCTTTGTACTCCACCATCTTGGCTCTGTCCCCCCAAACTACCTTTATTTTAAATAGTACGATGTTCATATTTCAAAGAATTTTCCCCCTTGGCCTTATATAAAAGAAAGTAATATAGATTTCTTACTATGTACTTATGCAGTCACTGGCATTCTTCAGACCTGGAGAGCCAGAAATGGAAAAGCTGCATTTTTGCCAAATTCCTTCAAATAAGCTCCACACTCTAATACTAATATTCGTGACAAGCCTGAAGTTTTGAAAGGATGCCATTTGTATTATCTGAGCACACATACAAAAAAAGCATCTGGAAAATTACCTAACAACTGAAACATCCTATTCATATTTTCTAGTGAATCAAAATGCTGAAAAGATGTTCAGCAACTCCCTAGTTTACACTAATTTTCAAGCTTATGAACAAGTAGAACCCTTTTAACCACTAAGTTCTTTTTGGGAAGCACACAACTGGTAAGGGGTATGATTGCTAACAGAAAATAGAAATTAATTTTAATATTATTACTTTTGTTTTACAATTTCTAATACAGTATTAATGTTTAATAGCATACTGATGACATGTATAGATACTAGGATGAAACAGAGATCCTCCCCTCTTAATTCTGATCCTTGAGACTCATGGTTAGCTAAAGAGCTAAAAGCATCTCTACTCCTTTGTAGATTATTTCCAATGAGAAAAATGACAACCTCAATAAATTCAGAATATTTCTATTAATGGCTTTCAGATTTTCATTTCAGGGAGTCATTTTGTTTGGTTTTCCCTTATGGAAAATCCTTACACATTTTTTTTTGCCATCTGTTTTCTAATTGACCATTTAATGTATGGTTCATAAGATCACAACATCATAGATTTAGAGCTATCAGAAAACTTAGAGGCTACCTAGTCCAATGCTCTCAGTTCACAGATGAGGAAATTGAGGCAAGCTAAGAGAGATTAAAGTGACTTGCCCAATCAAGGTCACATGGGTAGTTAGTAGCAGAGAGATAAGAATTGAGTCTTCATTCTCTCACTCCAAACCCAGTAGTCTTTTCCATTGTAGCACAGTTCAAGACTCACCTACCTTTTAAATTTTATTTTGATAGGAGCAATAGCTAGAATTTTTAATAACTCAGTGTTACAACAAACTATACCTTCCTTTGACTCTTATATACTTTATATCCTATCCTCCACTTGCTTCCTACACACAATGGCTCATCTTGGCCCCTCTGCCACCCCACTTTCCTTTTCTTTCATTTACTTATTAAAAGTCTGCAATTCTTCATTCAAAGAACCCTAGGACTCCAGGACATTTCAGTGCCCTCTGCAGTAAAGTCGCAATATTACAGCTGAGACAATGAATATAACAAGTATGCCTTTCAAACACTCAGCGCGTCATACTTCTCAGGCAGCCCCAGCTTTTGTTTAAATCTACATAATAATTCCCCCATCCTCATGCACACTAGAGGATAGGAGTTAACATTCTGCTACCCTGTCTTCAAAGATTGTTGACTCTAGCACCACACTACAAGGGTATAAAATTCTGGGCTATCATATGACAGTCTTCATTGTATGGTATTAGGTACTACACCATACGAATTTTACCATAAAAGATTCAGTCCGGTGTGTTAAGCATTTCTCCAGGCCCTCGTTTAAAATGCAAATACTCTGAATAAATGTAGAGCATTAATGAGCTAATATCTTCATGTGAATTACTAGCTAAGATTTCTTTACTCTGGAGGGACTTAGGATGCATACTAGTCCATGGTGCCTGCTATGAGGGAGATAATATGAGCCCAAGTGCCTTTCAGTGAAGGTGAGAAGTGCAAAGACAAGCTTTCTCTACATCCCAATTTTGCCTAGGGTCATCCCCAATGTGAACACTATTCCAATACAAAACCAAGTTAATTGAAGTGCTGCACCAGGATCTGGGTCAAGGGCTGGCAGTGTGGTCCAGAGGGAGTTCAATTAGAGTTCAGAGGTTCCTATAAATTCAGACTAGCTTTAGAACAAATTCACCTAAATAGATTTCTAAGTGGACTTGAATCCAGGAAAAGTCATCACACTGGCCAGCATGAAAATGAACTTCCCAGAATGGACTGGGGTAAACTTGAGAACTCTAGTCATTCTACTATTAACCAATTAACCTGGGGAATGTTCATTTGAGTACAAAGAGCAATTGTGCCCCCCCACACATATGTGCATATGAGTATATATACGTATATATATATACATATATATACATATATATATACATGTATATATACATATATACATATATATATATATATATATACATATATTTGCGTGTGTATCTATAATTCCAAAATAGCAAATGTTGGGGTCAGATGCAACCCATTAATGTGTCAATATGTTAACTTATCCTCTCTTTCTATCATATCCTCCTATCTTCCTATCCTCCAGTCTTATCAATATAGACCAAAAAAATTTTCATCTCCTTAATTGCAGGGACTGTCAAGTCATACAAAAACAAATCTTCCCCTCTAGTAGGTTTTTATATTTTAAAGGTAAATGAAGATGTCAGATAAAATGAACTGCTTCATAACTATTTCCTTTTTGGACATAAATAGATAAAAGCAATATTAGACGAATTACAAAGAAGGGAGCTATCAGAAATATGAGCCTGTGGAAAAAAAGTCCTGGCGACAATAGACCTGGTTTTGAGCCCATGCTCTGCCATTTCCTACCCTGATGGTATATCAATGAGCAAATAATTTCACTTCTCTGCACCTTAGTTTTTCCCAATCTGTGAAATGAGGGCATAAGATTATATGATCTCTAAAGTCCCTGCTAGCTCTATATACTATGATTCTGTGATCCTAGAATTTCTATACTTATTTACATTTGCCAAGCTGCTAACAAAAATACTTTTTTTATTAAACACATAATATGCAAGTAATATAATGTATTTCCAGAATATTGTCAATAAACAATATTTATTGTAATAAATTAATAAATAGCCAAAGCACAATGTAGAGTATAGGTACAAATTAATTTCAAAACAAAAGCCAAATTTAATTTTAAATGGGAAAAACAAGTTATTGAGGTATTGTATATGATGTGTCTGACATTATTGTAGAGGAGACGTTGTCAGAAGGACACCTAGGTGCTCAGGGTGGATGGGATGATGAGAGAAAAAATAAAGCAACTTAATTCTTATTTCACTTGTATTTTCTCTGACAACAACAAAAATCTTTATGGAAAGGATAAAACAAACCATAGCTAATAGGGAACTGATACCCAATATAAACAAAGAGATAAGTAGCACTTAGCAAGCTTTGATAAATTCAAGTTACTATGCCAGAGCTCATAGGGAAATGACAGATATGAAGGCTGAGCAACAACCAGCAATCTCTGAAAGGCTCTGAGGAATTGACAAGGAGTTGACGACCAAAGCATCAGAAAAAGGCAAATGTCAACTTGATTTTCAAAAAAAGGAAGAAAATAGAGTCTGAAAACTGTAGACTAATAATCTTAACTCTGCTGGCAAAATTCTAGTATATTATTAAAGAGATGTTTGTTAGCATTTGGGAAAGGAAATAGTAATCACAAATGCCCAGTATGGTTTCAGAAATAATAAACTGGCTATATTGGTTTCAATATTTTGTTTTGGGAGAAGTGAACTTTCTTTCCTTATTCTTATTTTGATTAAATTATCTCCCTCAAGAAACAATATAAAATTATCCTATGCAACTATAGCCAGTATATCATATTGCTGGCTAAAAGCAAACATATAAAAACAGTTAGATTTTTGTGAAGGTTTGAGTTAATTTTTATTTTCACTAATATATATATATATATATATATATATATATATATATATATATATATATATATATATATATATATATACTTAAATGAATAAGTGATCACTTTTAAAACTTCAAGCTGAGATATCAAGTGGAACATTTGTGATTACTATGTCAACTACCTTCAAAAGCTTCATGGAGAACAAAACAGATGGGACTTTCAAGTTGTTTTCTTTTTTTCTCTTTTTTGACAGCCTCAGGATTCTTAGATCAGTGGAATGCTATATGTACAATTTGACTTTAGCAAAAAAGATTTGGTAAAGAGTCTCATGCTATTCATGTGGAAAATATGTGATTATTGATTATCCTTTGCCCTTGAAGAGGACCATAGCATCAGGAAAGTGACTTGTAATTGAGTTGGACTTAAGTGAGTGAGAGTTGTGCAGTCACTAGTCTCATTTTCTCCTCCAGAGTCATTTGGGTTCCATGGCAAGATATAAATCAAAATAACTGGAGATGGCCCCCTACGGAAAGCAGAGAAAGATAATGGATAGACAATCAGCCAGATTTGGAACTGCTTATATGGCTCTAACCAAATAGTGGTCACCAATGTTTTTATGTCTACTTGAAAGGAGGTCTACAGTGGAGTATCTTGGGGATTTATGCTCATCTCTATGAAGTTTAATATTTTCATCTGTGATATGGATAAAAAGCATAGGTCCTTATAAAATTTGCATATGACACAAAGCTGGGATGGATAATGAATGCACTGATTGACAGTCATGATTTTAAAATCTAAAATTTCAATTCTAATTAAAATTTTTAAAGTTAATTTAATTTAAAAATTTAAGAAAGACCTGTGGCACTGAATCAAATCTAAAAAACTTTCCTTATATTCAAAAGATGTAGTTTAAAAAAATGTTTTATTCAGTTAGTGAGCTAAAAGAGTCAATCAGTCTAAAATCTAATGAGAGGTGCATTAGAAAGACATTCTGTCTAGGAAAGGTAACAGGCTCATTGAACTCAATCCTAGCCAGACCACATCTTGAGTATTTTGTTAATTCTAGGCATTTTATTTTAGAAAAAATAATTGGATAATGTCCAGAAAGCAATCAGAATGATGATGGTCTTGGCCATGGCATATAAGAACTGGTTGAAGCAACAATAGTCATTTAACCTGGATAAGAGAAGACTTGATGGAAGGGAAAAGAGAAAGAATAAGGGGATATGATGTTAGTAAGCCATATGGAAGGGGGATGAGACATTAGAAATTCTTGTTCCCATAAGGAAGGACAAGCAGCAATAAATAGAAGTTGAAAGGAGTTACATTTAGGTTTGATATAAGGAAAAACCTTCAAACATTTTGAGATACCTAAGAGGGAAATGGATTGCTTTGGAAATATGGAGTCCCCCCTACTTCATATCTTCAAGCAAAAGCTCAATAACCACTTATGAAGTACATTGGAGTGGGAAACTTTTTCAGTTGGACTAGATGGCATAAAAGATTTCTTCCAACTATGATATTCTGACTCGATAATTTTTAAGGCAACACTTAAATATATTAATTTTCTTCTAAAAATTTAAGCAGTCATACACATGGAAATTTTAAACTTCTTTAATACTCAGAATATGTATTAAAATACTGGACTAAATAGTCAAACCTAGTAGTAGATGGATCATTAATATTTAAATGGAGAACATGTTTCAATTATTTAAAATCCAAGGAGATATAGACATGGTTTTGAGAATTGTAATGACTTGATATGTTTGGTTCTTAAAAAACAGTTATACATCTACTCATTTCAGGGGAAACTTTCAGTTAATGGACAGAGTAATAGTTTTGAAATCCATACCCATTCTCATCTATTATTAAATATAGAAAGATTATTAAATATTAAATAATATACAGTAGCAAAATTGTCTATATATATTTAATAAGTTTTTCATTAGCCATTCTTTAGTTTATTTCATGAGAATCATTTATTCCAATCACAGTTTGATTCTTAACTATCCTTTCTTTTATTTTCATACGCCTATTAATTTTTCCTCTTTTTTGCTCTGTTTTCCCTTAGCTTTCCTTTGAAGGCTCTCTAATGTCTATTTTCATGTTATTTCCTCCAACTAACATTTTTTCAGAAAGCAGTTTTAAAAGTCCTTTTGTCCTCATTTTCCAATTCTTCTAAATTTGATTGAGAAAGGGCTCTTAGACTAGAGTTAAAGAAAATTCTTCTCCTGAAAAACTAAATGTGCCAATTTGGTGGCACTACTTAAAAAACAAGTTGGTTTTACTCCTTTACTTGGAAGAAGACTAATTTCCATAGTTATTTTTATTAAAAGGGAAAAAAGCTTCCCTTGGAATCAGGATACACATAAGTTTTAAAAACCTGATTACATCTTCTTTAATACAATATTCATTCATTAAAAAAAAATATTAAGTATCAATTTGGGCGTTGGGATCATGTTAACTACTACTAAATGAGTTAGGTTTCTCTCTTTAGAGATCTGAGAGAAGCATGCCTGGCTACACATTAAAGGTAATTTAGTTTCTTCAACAGAGACTTAAAACAATATTAAAAATTAATTTTATTTACATGAGTTATGTATTTGAACACATTAAAATTTGGGGAATTTTCTGGCTCTTGAAATTATTCTGGAAATATATAATTGAATTGCTTGTAGGGGTTTATAGGAACTCATAATAAATTAAGGAGGGGTTTGTTAAGCTGGAGATAGGAGAGATAAGTATTCCAAACAAAGAGATCACAGAAGAATATTCAAAAAAAGGAAATAACATTCTGCTAGGAAGTTGACATATGGGCTAAAGAGAAAAATAGGAGGCAAAATTGTTAAGAGATTCTTAATCAAAAATTGTGAGACAGAAAGTTCTTAAATTGAGTTC
This sequence comes from Notamacropus eugenii, assembly GCF_028372415.1. Classification (NCBI taxonomy): domain Eukaryota; kingdom Metazoa; phylum Chordata; class Mammalia; order Diprotodontia; family Macropodidae; genus Notamacropus; species Notamacropus eugenii. The sequence goes on along the minus strand of NC_092877.1, from coordinate 187,208,872 downwards.
ATGGAAGGCACTTGAAAACCCTAAAAAATTAAAGAAACCCCATTATCCCCCCTAAGAATTTGGGGGGATAATGGGGAGGACCCCAGACTTGGAGAACAATGACTGGAACTGTGTGCGGATATATTCCATTACTAGATATATGACCTTGGGTAAGCCACTTAAAGAACCTGAGGGTTATGCAAGTTATCTGCAAACTGGAGATAGTACTATGATATCTGTGTAACCTGGTTATTGTAAAGATGTGGTCCAATGGCAAGAACACTGTCTCTGCATCAGAACGTCTACATTCCATTCTTGACTCTGTTTCTTATAATCTATGTGATCTTGAAGAAATATTTAACTTCCTTGGACCAAATTTACTCATCTATAAAATGAGAAAGGGTGGATGTGAACTAGAGCTATGATCCTATGATAATTGTTTAACATCATGAAAGCATTACATAAACTTTATCTCTATTACTATTATTTCATTAATGAAACACTCAAGGGCAACGCTAAAAGTGAGAAAATATTATAATAATAATTCAGGTGAAAAGCAGCTAGGTGTAGTATGAAGTTATGAGAGAACCAAGTGGATTTTTAAACAATGAAGAGGAAATAAACTGGCTATGTAGAGTTGTGGAAAGGGGTCATTCAAAAATTATTCTGGGCAAAATTCTGAACACAATGCTCTTCTGAATGCAAATGAAAGAAATACTCTTGGGTTGGCAACAGTGTGATGGCACATAAAGGGAGAGGAGGTGAGGATGGCGTAGTGGTGGTGGAAGGCAGTTAAAGTCAAATATTCACTGGAACAGTCCTGCTTAGTCATATCTGAAAATCATTATTTGTGTCAAGGGTAATAGATATCTTTTTAAAATTCCTGCACTGCCATCTTTTCTTCTCCTACATGGTTCTTGCCTCTCATTCCCCAAGGCTATCTTCAGTAGGTATATGACAGCACATCGTTAACCCCACCCCCCTCAAAGAAAGAATTGGATTCATTTATCCTTATCTGTTCCAGTAATTAGAACAACATATGCTTCATAGAACAGTTGTGCCATTGCATGGTCTAGGGAGTCAGGGGAGACAGCTGGGCTAAGCACAAACAAATTTGAGCTGCTGACGGCTTGGAAAGTTCTATTTAAACAATAACTTTTAATAAACACACATTAATAATCACAGATAATACTACTGTGGTTACATAATCAACAAAAAAGTTGGAATCAGATTAGTCTGTCAGCACAAAGAATGTTTTTCCAATACATACATGGCAGACCACAGACTAAAAATGAATTGAGAAGAAAAAGATGAAGAAGCTCTAGGAAAATAATTCTCCTAAAAATAGCTAGTTTTGTGAAAAGTGTCCACATTACCAACCAAAATGATCAGCATTAGTTGCTTAATATTGCTGAGACAGGAAAACAAGAAACAAAAGTAAAATTCTTGTGTCAGTGTTAGAAAATATTTTTCCCCTTAGGACTAGAAATAATATAGAGATTCCTGCTATTTAAGTATGGAGAGGGAAAAAAAAAAGAAATGAAGTTGAAAGTACTAACAAATAAGGAGAGAAACGTCCCAGGGCATATGACAAATTTGTTGTTGTTTTTGTTGGCAGCTAGGTGGCAGAGTACACAGAGTATCATGCCTGGCATTAGGAAGACATGAATTCAAATCCAGGGTCAAATGCTTACTAGCAGTGTGACTCGGGCTAAATCACTTAATCTTGTTTGCCTCAGTTCCCTCATCAGTAAAATGAGCTAGAGAAGGAAATGGGAAACCACTCCAATATCTTTGCCAAGAAAATCCGAAATGGGATCACAAAGAGTTAGATGTGACTCAACCACAATAGACAACAAAAGAAACCTTAAATATTTGCTGTTGTTATTAATGATCATCAATCATTCATTATGGACTTTATTTTTCTCAAATAATCATATTATATATTTCTAGTTGCTTTCATATAAGGGAGGATATAAAAATGACCACTTTAATGTTGCATTCCTAATAAGAGACTATTTTAAAGAAATAAATCATTGCAAATTAATTTCAAATGCAATAAGGACTTTGAACTTCTGTTTTTAAAACAACCACTTGCTTCATGCTTTCATTTCTTTTGAACTCTCTGTGAACTTTCTTACTTAACTTTAATTTCCTTATTGGAGCTATTTTCTCTATTTTGTTTTGTAGGTTTTCTAGATCATGTAGAGAAATGCCTATTCATCAGAAAATGCCTACTCTGAAATGCCCTAATGGGATCCCACTAATGGAGTCAGGCAGGCTCTGGATGTCACTATAAAAATATTAAATCATACTCTGAAACTAAAGTGGTCAATATGAATAGGATGATTTTCTTAGGTTAACTTGGAATCTCATAATTTCATTAAAGGTATTTCATTTATTGATAGATTAATTGAAATCTATCCAATTTAGACTTACTAGCAATTAATGAGTCACCACTGATATGAATACAGCTGTCTTGTTTGGAAATATCTTTATTTATATTATATGTATATATATATACATATGTGTATATATATATATATGTATATATATATTTACAAAATGTTCTTCCTTTCCATACATGTATTGACTACATTTTTTGAGTTCTGAGCTATTAATATACCTTAACAAAACTGAACTGAAATGATAAGAGCTACATATATCATAATTCAGTCTCAAAAAAACCACTTATCACCCTGAATCTTTTACTATTTCAAATATATTTTCATTATAATAGATCAGCCATAATAAAATATTAACCTCAGAACAAGTCAAATATCATAAATACATAAAAACAAAATAAATTTATAAAAATGAATATAAAAATCACAGAAACAAAGAAAATATAGACTTAATTATGTCCTGTTATATTAACTTAACAACTGCAAAAGTACTCTTTGTTTCTCCTGGTCTCCTTTGAGGTAGCCACAAAGCAATACTATTTTGATTCATATTTCACAATTCTGATTGATTTGTAATAATAAAAATACTGCAGACAAGAACACATGAAATTCAAATTCATTATCATCAAACATCTAATTATAATTATAATAGGGTTCATGTAGTAATAAAGGAATCTTATAAACAATAAAACAAAATAGTAAAATAATAGGCATATCTACAAGCCAATAAAAAATACGGCTTATTTTAAAAGTCCCAGAGTTATATCACTGAATCAATAAGTGCTCATGGAAAAAGAAAAGAATTTCTGAAGTCAAAGTAAAAATATAAGATTGAAATCTATCTTTTCTCTTTGATGTCTTGTTCCATCTGTTATGATTCAAATGTTACCTTAAAATCTCACATTAAGATTTGGTTTTCAAACATAATTTCTCATCCAAAATGCTTCCATTTACATATGAAGGTACTGTCTATAATGTCAAAAGACTGTACTCAATATCTATTGACTATTAGCTGTGATGACTTTGCATAAGAATATTTAGGTTTTAATAACTGTTAACCAGGCAACAGAACATTCACCTCTTATGATTCATCAAGCTAAGAGAAAAAAATCTTCTAAGTTTTAAATAGTTTTGTTTTAAGAAGATTTAACTAGATGTGAGCTACAATATGATAATAAAAAGCCAAAATTATCCTACAGCCATGAGCCAACCTTCATTTTTGTTTTACATAAATCATACCTATATTTACTTTTCTTCTTGCATTCAACAGAAATACCTTATTTAGAAGAGACATATAGGTTAAGACTGAGGGATTTCATTTTTTTTAAAAGGAGAAAGAATAAAACATTGATTCTATGGAGTGTATAGCTTAATATTTTCAGAGTGGAAGGAATAGATTCAGACTTCAGCCTTTGTTTAAAAATAGATGTTAATATTCATAATGGTGGCTTTTCAATTACAGAAATAAATTTTTCTCTCTCTCTCACTCCGCTCCTCTCTCTTTCTGTCTCCCCTCCTACCACCACCTAAAATCGGAACCTGAAAAATCATGCAGTGGTATGTGGAATTGTGATGACAAGAATAGTTACCAAAAAATTGGCTCTTGAGTGAAATAATGAGACCGAGAATAAAATAACCAGTGATGGCATCTGTGTAGTGACAATAGCTGTGTGTGTGGTGTGTCCTTCATTCTCAGAGGTTCATGACATGAGGAAGATGATGCCATGTACTTCCTTAAGTACAGAAGATAAATGAATTTGAGTAGGGCTATTGCAAAGGGAATGTTTTTTTTTTTTAAATAACTATAAACATATCATGAGTAATAACTTTCTTATTTAAAAAGATAATTTTATCTATGCATCTATTTTTCCTGCTTACTAGCTTTGTTATCAAAGGCAAGTTACATAACTTCTACATGCTTTAGATAACTTCCTAAAAAATTATGAAGACATAAATGGACTGACATTTGCCTTTGTAGTAGGAGTTACTACAACAGGAGTTCCCCTGCATTGACAAAATCGTATATTAATTCACAAATTTATGATTCACAACCATTTTAGTCAATATTTGGAGGCTGTATGATAAAATAGAGCTGGCCTCAAAAGCTAAGTCACTTAACCTCTCAGTGGTCTCGGCATGTCTCTAACACTATAAGTTGCAGAGAAGGTGCCTATATACATTAGTAAAGAGTGTGTCTTCACCTCTGAGTTCACTCTACCAATGGTCTAGACTTTGAACCTATCTCTAAATCAATTTACCTTTTCCCAAACTTTCATGACAAAATGGTACAAATATAGTCAAGATCACATATTTTATCCACATCAGGGGTGTCAAACCTGAGTGAGAGTACTGACTGATAGAGGTTAAAAGATAATTGGGAAATATTTAAGAACATAAAAATAAGATATTTTTACATTGTTAATATGTGGTTTTCTAAGTCAATATGTGGCCTGTCTTTTAGTTGCTCTGTTTCGATTCAAGTTTGACACAACTGATCTACATGATGCTCAGTATTCAAGTAATTAGAACTTTCTGTTTGTTTGGACACATTTTGTTTTCATTTTTCTTTTGAACAATTTGGTATTCTGTAGATTGGCATCAAATACACAGGCTATTTTGTATGGAGGTAAACCAATGGAATGCAGTCAAATAGCTTGGGAAAATTGCTTCAAGTCTGGTTTTAAAATAAAAAAAAACAGTAACTAAAATGTGACAAACTGTGACTCTGTCATGTGTATGACTTAAACAGGATGAGAGCCATTTATATAAGAAAACTAAGAAATAACAGACAAACCAAATGTTAGACTTAGAAACATGAACTATTGCCTCGCACACTGGGCAAGATATCTATGTAAGACCAGTGGAAAGACATGAACAAGAATCACTCAGGTTGAGAAAGATGGGTTGTTTTCAAGCTCAAGAATTACCTACACTACCCAGATCAAAGATCCTTTGAAATACATAAGTAATTATGTTTGTATCTACATGCAAAAATGGATTTTTAATTCAAAGAAACAATAGACTTTTCAGATTTTGCTCATTTCAAACTTAAATACCATCAAGAGTTATTTGAACACTTTCAGGGTATTTTCTAGGAAAATAACCTATGAATCTAATACAAAAAAGAAAAAGGTTTAGTAAAAACACAATGTGAGAAAGACTGGGCATAAAATCTTGGTCTCCCAGGTGGCTGAATGATATAGTATCCCCAGGACACTAGGATCATCATTAAAAGCTTGATTTGATTATTAAAATGTTAGAGCTTAAGACTGCATTTTTCATTAGCCATTAAGTATTTCCCTCCTGTGAATTGATCAGTAGGACATTGTGGATTTTGTATAAACTTGGCTCATGAACAACAGTTCAAAGATAATGTGTTTTGGACTTCCCTTGTGGATTAAAATGATGCCTTGTACTAAAATATAATTGTACTTCTGACCAGAATAGAAACAGCATAAGATCACCCCACAGACCTTGGCTAAAGTTTCGAATCTAGGGATACAATTTTGGCTAAAGTGCTAAGTATTTGTACTCTAGAACCAATATTTCCAAAAATAATACCAAAAAGATGATGTATTTCATCTCCTTTCAAGGAAAATATTTAACACTTGGAAGAAAGCAAAAAATCCACTTAGTGGTATATTCTAGTCAAAAGCAGGCCAATAAGAGATATTTCTGTTAGAGTACAGAAATGTTTCTTATGCTCTTTCATGTTATCTTCAGGCAACCAGTACCAGAAATGGAAATAATTTATTTTCTATTGACAATGTTACTGTTAAATCATTTATATAGCACCTTTCCTCCAAAGAGCTCATTACATGATTTATAAAGTACTGTGGTTGGGTTGGCAAGGACTGAACTGTCAGGTTCTTCCCTCAGTCCTCCTAGTCTATTGCACCCTCAATATCTAGCATCCTCATGCATATAATTCTAGTCTTTCACATGGAGGATTTGTAATGTCACTGCCACATAAATATTTCTTTTGAGAAAACATTTAATTCACCTTCCTCAGTCTTTATCGGTTTATCCTATCATTTACATACCACCAGTGTGGTATTTCCAAATGACTAACAATGGTTATATAAAATGTCTAAGATGTAATTGTATAAAGAGTGCATTTAACTAATTTTTAACTTAGACACACAACCAGTATTTAAATAGATTTATAACATTACCAAAACATATGAAAATATAACTTGAAACTGATCTATGTTTTCCTTCTACCTACTGTGTCACAGCACCCCAACATCCAACAATAATTTACTACATTTAAGGTAAACAGGAAGAAGAAAAATGAATAGTATACTTTAGTTTCTTTTCAAAGCATGAATACTATGGTCATTTAACTAAGTGCATGTATTAAGTAGCATTCTTTGTCTACATGTTTTACAGCTCACATCAAATTAATTTGAAAATCATTAATAGGGAAGTGAAATGAGCATCACATGAATTAAATTTTCTAAGTCTGTTCCTTCTATGGCAATTGTAAAATCTGCAATGGGTGGAACATTTATTCCCTTGCAGCTGCATCTGACGTTTTGGCAAGCCCAAGAAGCAACTGTGTTGGCAGCTTAGAATGGCATCTGGGTCTGTCATTTGATTAGGCTGCTGACTGACCTTCTAGATTGTCTACAAACAATTTTACTTTGATTTGCCCCAGATTTATGAGAACTTAACTATTTGTACTCTTTTGGTTAGAGAACCTTAGGAAGCTCTCTATATAGGTAGACCCTGGTTTAAAAGTTTCAATGCCATTCAATTGTTTGAAAAATAAAATGCATTTCTCCATAGAAACAATGTAAAAAAAATAAGGTGACCAGGTCCCCAGGCCAGCCCACAAGAATCCATGTATATCAAATTATCAGAAGATTAATATACTAACAATAAAATACCTAGCCACAATGTATAAGAATGAAGCAGAGTAATAGCTTATTATCTAGGATACCAGGAAAACACTGTTAGACCTCCCCACAAGGACTGGTCTTCCCATTTCCCATTTCAAGATTTCTCCTATCCTCTATATCATCCCTTCCCTATTTTACTTAGATTCCACGAAGAAAATTACCTGTCCGTGTTAAAAGTAAAGTTTGTGAAAACATAAAGGAAAAAATGATATTTCATTGTGTTTTTAAATCACACATTCATTACTGTGACAAGTCTTTCTAGTTCAGTTGTTCTGTCTTCTTCTTATCCTTCATAAGACTAGCCTTACTTATGTGTAGTGATCGTGCATTTTAATGTTCAGAGGTTCAGAGGTTCACAAATGTTCAGAGGTTCCCTATTACCTAGGGATTCAGTCTATCCCTAGTATTCAAAGTCCTCCACCACATGATACTACCCTGCCTCAATGCCACTTGCCATAGTCTCTACACTCCAAGCTAATGCTTTTGTCTCTACTATATGCTTTTTACTCTCCTGCTTTAACAACTTTTTTTATACCATTCTTTTGTCCTAGAACATCCTCTTTCCCCCTCCCTTTTTTCATATCAAATTCCTTTTTGTTTTTTAAAGCTCAACCCAAATACCATCTCTTCATGATGTCTTCTCTAATTCCTCCTACCCCATGCCTTAGTAATGCATTTTTTCTACCTTAGAATTTACTTTTTTATTCTTCCTTAATGATCTCAGAGTAAAGGCAGTAGTGTACAGATGACTCACCTTATAGCAAGGAGTCTTGCTTGTGACATATATTAGCTGTGTGACCATGAGTGGGACCTGTCACTCTTAAGGATATTTATGCACATATGCTATATATATATGTAAATATATAGCACAAACACACTTATATGTGTTATATATAATGCTGTTTTGCATCATATCTGTGTTGTATACTTGTACTAGACTGAAAGCTCTATGAGAGTAGATACTGTCTTCAGTAAACTTCATAGAAACCTCAAGATTTAGCAGCTTATTCCACCTATACCATACACTTAATAAGTACTTATTATCAAACTAAAGATTTTAATTTACTGAATTTAAAATTAATTGTTCTAAAGACATAAAAATTATGACTATACAAAAGCCTCCTTCTATATATCCAAATGTGAGGCTGGTGGCCTGCACAGCCCTCCCTCACCGAAAACAAAGTCAAGTGCAAGTCATGTCATCATTTCTCTGATGGCATGGTCTTCTTTGGGAAAGAAGGATGAACACAGTTTTCATAACCCTCTAACTTAACATGTATATGTGTATGTGTATAAATGATTGTATGCAAAAACACACACATTTTCCTATGTAAATTTGACCACTTAAACGGAATATAGCATAGCGGTAAGAACAGTGAACCTAGAGTCAGGAGAATGGAGTGAAAATCCCACTTCAACTACTTAATAACTATCTAATCACAGGCAAATCACTTAACCTGGGTTTCCTCATCTGTAAAAGGAGAATAACAACTGTTTTACTTACAAATTATTTAAGTAAAGTGGATGGCAAACTTTAAATTATTATACAGGTATAAGTTATTGGTTTTACTGCATGTTACTTAACCACATCCAGGTCACATTCATCCACTGTTATACTATCTGTTGATAAGCTTCTTGTCTAATTTCCAAGATAACTAGACTGCATACAGTAATATCTAGCAAAATTTTAGTTCATATCCTATAGAAAATATAGCCTATTTTAAGATTTAGTGATACTTGGTGATAAAGTTCTGTTTTTTTCTAACACTATTAAACTTCATTTTCTATTTGCATATCTGTCTTGGTAATGTCTCAAACTTTTTCATTCATATATATGTGTGTATATATATATATATATATATTCATTCATATATATGTGTGTATATATATATATATGTATGTATGTATGTATTCTCACCACTTAGTTCTCTTAAACATATATTTAACATTATGATCATTTCCTAACCCATTTCACTGCCACTTTTATTTTAATTCTGATGATTATTTTCATTTTTGGTTCTTTCCTCTATTCATTTTGTTATATAGCATAAGTCTAGCCTCAAACCCCTCCTCCCCAAAGCCTTTGACTTTTTTTTCTTTTCCCCTTTCCCTTCATCCTTTCCATATGCAAGCACTTTGAGAATTCTACAAAAACCAGTCCTTCAATGTGGATGAAATGTGACAGGATGAAAAGATGGAATTCCTTCATGAGACTCTGAAGGAGCATTTGGAGAGGTAGGAAGAGATCCCAGAAATAAAGGGGCATGCCAGGATAATCTGTTTGCTGCTATTGATTACCAACAATCATTACTTGAGATTAATCTTCATCAAAAATAAGTAGAGAGAAAGCCTCTTCTCATTCCAATACAGTCTTTCCAATAAATAAAATAATGACCACAAGACACTCCTTAAACAGAATAGAGTGTTTCTTTCTGGTCCTGCATTTATAGTCCCAATCTGGAGAGTGAAACTCATTGCCTGGGTTGCCTTTTGTTGATATGCATCCTTTTCTCACTTCTAACCGGGAAAATTTGTTAGAATTATATAGTCCAAACCTGTGTTTTTACTACAAAATGAAATGAATAAACCATGCAGAATTTCTCTATCAAGTAAAATAAATTTAAAATGTGATTGTTTATTAAATAAAAATTCAGATAACATCTTTTGAGCCTTTTCTGAGGATAGCAGATATTCATAATACTGATATAAAAACCACTGATTCTTATGAGATTCACATTTCACTTTCAACAAGGCAATGAATAACAGCTCACATTTCTGGTTTGCCAAGGACTTTCCTCACAGAAATCTTATGAGGTAAGTAGTTCAGTGACTCTTATCCCAGTTTTACATGTGAATAAACTGAGATTAAGAAAGCATGTTTTTGGTCTTGATCACACAGCAAATAGATGTTCATTGCTCTTTAATGAAAACATATGTATATTTATATATATGTATATATATATATATACTTACACGTAGTTATGTATATGTATGTTTATATCTACAAATACCTTAATTAAGTCACTTCTTTCACATATATACATATATATAATATACATACATATATATATATATATATATATATATATATATATATATATATATATATATATATATATATATATCTCCCAAATTCCTCTTTACAATTTTAACATTCTTTTGCGTTTTGTTATCTGTGACTATCACCTTTATAAATTTCCTTATTCTTGAAAAGTAATTACTAAGTCACGACTTGGTCATTCTTCCTCAGATGAAAAACATCCCATTTCCCTTACACAATTTTTCTTCATCAATATTATATGCCAATTCTGAACATTTTGTGGCATACATTCCAACCTACTTAGAGCCTGACTTTATTTGGGGGACCCAGATATGAACATGTAACTCTCTCAACTAGCCAGGCTTGTCTAGACAGTGTTCATCTCTCAGATTGCATCTCTCCGTACTACAAAATGTCATCTTATGAATCCATGTTAGAGAACAGTATTGATTCTATGTTCCACAGATGAAAGATATGGAAGGTACAGAAAAGAGCAATTAAAGGCATGTCTAGAGACATATATTTCGCTCTTAAGCCAGGACATGAAGGTATGTATATAGATTGCAAGAGGAGGGATTCATTATAACAGAGATAAGAAATAATATCATATCTTTAAACTTTTTAAGGGACTTCCATAGCTAAGATGTGTGATCTCTGATGGAAGCATTAAGGATGAAGCTACAATCTTCGAATTTTATATTAGAATTTTATATTCAAAATTTCAAAAATCATCTAAACCATGTGCTCCAAACAGACCATAAAATTATGGAAGACAGTGATTGACCATTATACTTTCTTATCCTTACATAAGGCCTAGACCATGACAGATACTAATTAAATTACCATTTAATTTAACTTCAATAAGCTAGATTTACTACCTATAGTTCACCAAAAGAAAAAAATCAAATATTTTATTTTTTCCATTATTTATATGTACTGCAAAAATTTAAAGAAGCTCTAATTCTAGCTAAACCTAAGTGAATTTAGAAAAATGTTTAATAATTTGGCTTAATGTACCTAATATTATATTAAAATATCTTGCTCTTTTAAAAATGCTTTACAGAACTCTAAGTTGCTGTAGAATAGTGGACCAGATGATTTACAAGTTCTCATAATTAGGAAATTTTAATTTGTTTCTGAAAGGTGAGTAATGACTTGCAGGTAAATTGATATACAGTTAAAACAGAAAGGAAAAGAAAGAAACCAAAATTTTAAGATAAATTATATGATATTAAATAAGACTGGCAATAACAATAATAACTAACATTTATATAGTGCTTACTATGTACCATGCTCTGTGCTAAGTTTGTTACATTTATTATCTCATTGATCCTCACAACAGCCTTGGAAGGTAGGTGCTATTATTATCCCCATTTTACAGATATGGAAACTGAGGCAAACTGGGGTTAAGTGACTGCTCAGGGTCACAGAGCTAGTAGAGTAGAAGCCTGAAACTAGATTTCAACTCAGGTGTTCCAGATTTCAAGCCTGATGCCATTTATTTCAAAATGATCTGCTATATTCTTTAATAATTTGTATACAAATTTTACTACTACACAAAACATCTAATTTGCATTATGGTAATATCATGGTAAACAAGATATTCTAACACAAAGGCTTTTAGTAGACACGAGAATAGAAGGACAAGCTAAAAATCAACTCTAGAACTTGGATACACAGTTTTAAAAGTAAAATAAATGATAATTTTAAACTCATATCTTCTGTCACTAGAAAATAAATAAATGATCTACTAAATTTTTGAAATTCCAAAAATCTTCATAAAAATTAAAACTAACATGTAATTTGGAAATTAAAGATAGGAAGAGTGTATTACTGATTTAATGAACAATTTTAAGAAAGCAATTTGATGATTAAGAACAGTAAGAAAGAATTCAACTAAGATACAAAGATGAAAGAACAGCACCACCTAGTTCCCTCTATAAAAGTTTCCAAAACTATCACTGACATGCTTTGTCAACCAAATTCATGTTACTGAAAAGTCATATAAATAGGTACATATGTATGTATGTATATACATTGAGCTTGATTTATAATTATTGAAATTATCTACAAATCAATATTAATGTGAGGGAAGAAAATTCAACTAAACTTTTTTGCTGCTTTTCTGGTTGTTTTTTTTTTAAGTAAGAGACGGGGAAAATATTTCACACAAACTAGGGTTTAGGACTACATGGTGTAACTACAAGTGGCTACCTAGAAAAAAGCTCCTTTTTGCATAGTAAATATAAATGCTGTACCACAACTAAACTGATTTCCATATTAACATAAAAATATAATAGCTCAAAGATGTCATACTATATTTTATAAAGATATATATATATCCCTTCTATTCCTTGCATCATTTTCATATAAAAATGCAGAGCATTCAGATCCATTTTTGTTCAGGTATGAAAGTGCAATAGTATGTCCTAGGACTACATTAGGCCAAAGCTATGTCCTGAACAAAATAAAATGGAAGATTTCAGTTAAAAAGTTGTGTTGTTAGACCTATTATCTTTTTTATGAAACATATTTTAAAGATATTTTCATAAAATTGCTTCTCCTAACTTTTCTTACCTTCAACAAATAGTTTCTGGTTAACATTTGGTTAATTCTTCTATTACAGTTACCAGGAGGTAGGGTGAAGTGAAATATGTGAACTATAAAGAAATAATACTGAAGAGGATTAGACTTTTATTAGATAGAATTTAATGTAAGCAAGAAAAGAAGCATACATATGTATGTATGTATGTGTATATGTGTATATATCTACATGTATATGTGTGTATATGTGTGTGTGTGTTTACGTATCAGTACAAGAAGCACTGTTTCTAGATGGGATACCTTAAAATGTTTTCCCTGAGGCATCGGCAGCTCTTATAAAATTACTGTCACTGGTAGCATCAGAATTGCTCATGCAGAACTCCAGCTCTAAAAAACTAAATATTTTTTTGCTTATTACATAGATACTTCCCACAGACCTCTTCTCCCCAACATTCTCTCTGCTGACCTGGTCATTTAGTGTTCTGGCCCACTGAGCCTTTATGAAACTATGAATCATCCTCTTGAAAAAATGAGTTAGAATACATGCTTTAGTATTTCTTGTTCACTTGTTATCTTCTCTCAAGTTGCATTAATAATAACAAAAAAAATACCTAGTGTCACAGTGAGAATGTATTCAGGATAAAAGGCCAAGAAAAATGAAAGTTATTTAATCCAGGTTTAAATGAAAAACCTTAAAAGCACGGTTAAGTTTACAGCATTTAGGCTTCATATAGTGATTTTGTATCCCCTACAGACATACTTTGTTCCTCTTGGAAAAGGCATGCAGATACTCTTTCTTTTAACCTAATAATGTGGGGATGGAAAGTCAAACAGGTTCGTTGGTTTTGTTTTTGTTTGTTTTTTTTTTTTTTTTTAAAGAGGGGGATAGATCTAGAAGGAAAGCTGTGACACTTTCAGATTTACTTTCTAATTTAAAATAATTAAAATTCTGCTTAGAATCTTGAATTAGGCAGAGCATATCCAAAGGAAAGGTTTACAATTAAATATTGAACTGCTGTATATAAAATCAAGTTTTATCTTTTGTATTCATTTTTCAGCAAAGCGTGGTTACCAGAAAGCTGGTGAAGTCAGAAAGACCTGAGTTCAAGTTCTTCCTCTTACTCATATCGACTTTGTGACTGAGCAAGTTAATTACCAGTTGCAGACAAGTCGTTGAAAAATTGGAAGATGGAGCTTTCTCAACTTGCATTTTGTTTGGCATCAAATGTACAAGAAGAATATGAGTCATAATTACATATTTTGAATGAACTCTTGATTGTTTGCACTAATAGGAAGCACATAGAAAAAGAAAAATGCTATTGTGGATAACTAAAATTCACTATGCATCCAAAACCTTCATTTTGTCTATCAACATCAACCTTATCGTACTATTTTCTAGAATGTTTCTAAATGTTAAAAGAAAAATGTTTGAGTCAACTACTTGTGTTCACTCACTTAATTAGATTATTATCCTAACAGGCAGCAGAATGACCACAGGAAAAAGATTTTAAGGAGGAAATATGATTCTGGAGAATCAGCCTTTGACTAAACCAGGTTGTTGTAGTTGATAACTTGAAAAAAAATAAATGAAAGTGTGTATTAAATATGCTCAGGTGATGATGGAAGCTAATCTTTTTTTCAAATGGAGTTGTTAAAAAATATTCATGAAGGGCTGAACTAGCCCAGGTAGTAAACCATGCTGGTCCAAAATTTTGTGATAAGCAGTGATGATCAGCAGAAGGATCCACCCATGAATTTTATTATTCTATTACACTGCCAGCCTAGGTCAGATAGGGATACCAAGGGGGAAAGGGGTGTGGAAGAGAGAAGGGTGGGGGGGAGAGAGAGACAGAGAGATAGAAAGAGAGAGAGAGAGAGAGAGAGAGAGAGAGAGAGAGAGAGACAAAAAGAGAGAGAGAGACACAGAGAGAGAGAGAGACAGAGAGAGACAGAGAAAGAGAGAAGGACAAAAAGAGAGAGAGACAGAGAGAGATAGACAGAGAGAGAGAGACAACGGAGAAAATGTGTTCAGGCAAATTTGACTTTAGTGGTTATCAACCAATCAATAAACACTTCTTAAGTAACTACTATGTACCTGACACAGTGCTAAATGTTAGGGATGAAAAAGAGGCAAAAACAAAACAAAACAACAACAACAACAACAAAAAAAAACAACAACAAAAAATGGTCTCTGCCCTCAAGGACTTCAAAACAAAAGGAGAAAAGAGCCTCCCTATCACATCATCAACGCTCAACTTTTGCCATAGAATGAGAGTTAAATTAGATGCCATACTATTTTATTAATTTTTCTTAATCATTTTTCGCTCTTTGTAAAAGTACAGGACAGCAAATATGAAACATTTTACCATCTACAAAACTCAGCAAGACCTTGGGCAAAGTTTTGAGCAAACACACTACACTTTTTTAAAAAATGGCACAACATTATTTTTTTCCTCTTTTTTGAAACTGAATGTAATTAGTTTAATATTCTTTCAAAACAATTTGGTTAAGGTCAAATATTCTGGATAAAAATAGGTTCTGGTCATTTTTAATTATGTTAAGTTGTAACAAAAGACCCAATATGAAAGAAGTGTAAAAAGAATCATTTATATTCTTTTTAATGCTACATATTTAGAAAAATGAAAATTTAATCTATTAGTAATTAGTTATCTATGTTTAAATATGGTATTAAGAGGTAGAATTAGACATGTCTATGTTCCTATGGGAAAAAAGAATAAAAATTAATAATTCACCACATATTTTTCACTTAACCCAAACCTTTCAGAAATTATCCCTGAAATATAAACATAATTAATTTAAGTAAATAATATCACAGTGCAAAGCAAAAAGATAATAAAGCACCAACTTCACCTCTTTCCCGTTAATTAACCTCCTAGAAATGGCATTGAATTGGCAGAAAAGCTGTTGCTTTAGGAGAGATTATGTAAAACTGATGCCCTGGATGCCTTTTAGTCAAGAGCTGAAGAGACTGTGTGAAAAATGGGAGTTTGAGTAAATTCAGCTTCTTAAAATAGTACACATCATTATTATATTTCCAAAAGTTTACTTTGTGGGATTACACTAATGAAATAAATTTTTTAAAAAGATAGTGATAGAATGATTTTTCAAAATCATGTGATGTGATAAACCTTGATTCCATTTATATTATTAGGAACATTTCAACCACAACAATAGTATCATATGATACAAAATGATTGAATTTTAAAATAAAAATATCATATCACATGTTTAGCTATCTTTCATATGTAAATTATAATACGTATGTTATACATATTATTTATATATTTAGTGCTCAGTTCTTGTGAATATTTAAATTTTCCTTAGAAACTGTGTGATACTTTTCTCCTTCCTACTTTCACAATCCTAAGTAAGATTAAGCAAATATCACTAATTATAAATATGCATTCTTAAATATGGAAATATGAATAAGCATAAAAATCACTATTTATTAAATTTAAAAAGCCTAAAAATTAACCCTGTGGAATAGAACTGCTTTTAGTCCCAGTTAACTGGCAGCATCAACTCTGGTATGCAAAACAGGGACTAATCAGCCCTCTACTACACAGCCTGGTAAAAACAAAAGCAGGTCAAGTCATAATCTGGCAGATCGAGGTCAGTTGATAATTCTCCTGTGCTCCTGGTTTTTATCCTGAAGTATTAATTACTACTACTAGCAATGAAGCATAATTTAGATTTGAGATAATTTAGTTAACTTTCAATCCGACACTTACAATTACATGTGCATGGTTTTACTAAGTAGAAAAAGAGTTAGGGTTTCATGTACCCAAGACTACTAGTTCAGAAAAATGCATACACAAAGGATAATGCATAGCAAATGTGTATTGACTACCCCGATATAAAGAGATGAATCTTTAGTTTCCATAAAAAGATAATCATTTAGAAGCATTTATGTTTTCCTAGTATCAATTTTATTGTATTGTATGTTACATACAAATGAACATTCATCAATGCAAATATTTATTTTACTCAGAATATAGTATTGACATTTTGGCAGATATAACCAAAATACTTGGATATTATGCAGATTTAATTAAGGGGATGTGTAAAGATTAATATATTGGAAAAGATTAACCTGTGTACACTGGAAATGGAAATCTGGAGGGGGAGAAGTAAACAATGGTAATGTCCCCCCAAATTCTTCTGATTTTAATTTCTCATGAATAAAAGGGAGACAAAAATCCTGAAAATAGTTAATGAGGAGTAGACAGATTTGGGTGCCTGCTAGCTTAAAGGAGTTTGAGTTTCAGTTTTTAAAATCATATTATTTTCAATCTACAGATTCTTAAATGCTGCCATTATTTTAAAGTCATTATTGAAAATAATATAATAGCTTCAAATAAAACAAGAGTAAGCATACAAAGAAGCTGGTTGAATTATTTGGCTATTTACTTGTATTGCTCTAGTGCCTAGGAAAATAAATATAAGAAGAAATTAAATTCTTATTAAAAGTAAAACATTAAAAGACTGACAGTATAATGCACTGAGGAAAATATTGCAGTATTGAAAACACAAATGAACTCAAAGTTTTAAAATGTGAGAAAATGACTTCCTGCTATATAACTTACACAAAATACAAAAATATATTAACAGACATGCTGTCTGAAAAAGAAGTTACTATAAAAATCTTTTTTTCTCCTTCTTCTTTGACATCCCCTTCACCTTGCTATGGTTAACATTAAGTTCAGGTTACTAGGTGGAAATGCATAATAGTCAAAGATTCTGACATTCGTTAATTCCTGAAATGTTTTGTTAGTACCCTTCATGAATCATTTCCCCATATATGATGTACCTTTTCATAACTTCAGTATAAAATCATGTTGATGCTTTTTTATAAATATAAACTTCATTCATAACTTATAATTTCAATGAGAAATTGTTTTGATGGGCATGAGGAATAGATGGAGCACTGTGAGAAAATGTATAACTTCTTTTTGCTTATAAGCAGGAAATGAACCATTTCTATTCAGTGTAGGGAATATTCATTTTTATGTAACTACAAGGGCAAAGAACTGTATTTAGAAATAACAGATACACTATTATGTATCACAATGATCAATTTCTTTCCATCTTGGCAGAGTACCTAGTAAAAGTAGAATGTGACTAACTGCTGCGCCCTACACTGGACTCATAGCTATATAATTGCTTTCAGAAACATCTTTCTCTGAATACCACCTACACATTAAGACATGACACTGAACTTACAGCCAGCACCCTGTTCTATCTCACATGATCACTGAAAAGGCTTGGAAATGAGGACACGTGCATAATTAAGGCACACAGAATTCATAGTATATGTAACAAACCAGAGTATTATGAATCCTTAGGGTAACTTCATAAGACTAATGTATTTTCAAAAGAAAGCTTCACATAAACGGGAAAATGAAAAGTGGATTCTAAAATACTTAATAAACTCACTCAGTGCTAAATAAATTGATTCTTCTGCCCTGAAAATGTATACCTATAAGTAAATTTATAAGCAGAAATATGAGAGAAAAGAGGAATTTGGTGCTAGGGTCCTTCAACTGATAAGGTACATAAGGCCAGCAGAACCTCAGGAAAAGACAACAGATAAAAATGATTGAGGGAAGATATTAAACATGTTCCGAAAGGGTTAAGTGTTAGCAGTGATTTCGTATTAGAAAAGGATTATGTAACAACAGGGAAATACTGAGCAGAGCATATGCTAATTTAGTCTGCTTGGCCAAGCTTTTCTGTTTGTTTGGCTGGCAAACTAAAATTCTTTCACTCCTCTTTTCCCCCATTTTTATTAAGAGACTAAGCAAGCTGCTCTTAAAAAAATCTTGCCTATGTTTTATAGTTGGTAGAATGTCACCTTAAAATGTGTGTGACAGAATATAATCTGTACAAATTATTTCAGAGTTTAGCTCTTGGAAAACTTGCCTTACTTTTACTGTTCTCCATTCCCCATTATTTTCTGTAAGGTGAACATTTCCTAGTGGCAATTTATTTCATATGAAAAGAGAAGACTATTTCTAGGGAGTAGGGAGAAAACCAGAGTTACACTGATTAGACTTCAGTTCATAAAACAGAGTGCAATAAAGCAAGGAATATAATGCACTTGGCTTATCGTATTTTTTTTTATCCTCTGTCCATTTGAATACAGTTTTAGTTAGAATACCCAATGCCCTTTGCAGCGTCCTAGACTGACTTTTTAAGATGCAAAAGGAAGGGAACCATAAGGGCTGAAGATCAATATAGGTAGTATAAAAGGAAGATTCTCACCTTAGAAGGTAAAATGTTAAGATTAATAAATTAGAAGCATATCTAAGCTATATACTTTGTGTCTAAGTGATTAAATAGGCATTACAGAATCTCCTTGCATATTTAAATACCAACATTTTTAGCAAAGGCTCTAAATTATTTTTTTCAAGAACAAATTAAGTGGCTTTATAAATTACACTGAATCAATATAACAGTTATACATTTAGCAGTCTGCAGCTCATCCTTGTCAGAAATGACACTCTCACACTCTGAGGCTAAGGTGGCTCTAAACAAACATGTATAGTTACTGTAATAAACCTCCTAAGTTGTGAAGGTGATAGGGAGTCATCTTGGTCTAAAAAAAAGGATTCTCCCATATTCCAATATACAATTAGTCACTATTCACTGACAGTTTTACGTTACTTCTATGCACATTCAAAATTCTACTATCTTCAGTTCTCTTTAAGTCATTTACAAAGTATGTTGGTTTATAAACATCAAAATATCTCTTCAATTAAGACTAAACAAGTTTCCTATGAAACATGAATAAGGTATTTAAACCATTTAAGTAAAACATACTGACTCACAAGTTATCTCCAAAGTTGAAAATTAATGGCTTAATATTTATTTCAAAGTAATTTAAAATATGTGAATAATTGATGGTTTTTCTCTATCAGAGATCTCCTTACAGACTCAGCTCTCTCTATTCAGGTATCAAAGGGAACAACAGACTAGATGTTCAGGTCTATTTCAAATGCAGAAATTTTAAGCAGCATTTTAATGCAGAAAGCTACCGTACCAAATATATGATTTGACTACTAAATTAATACAAATTCTACTTACATTTATGCATAAAAATAAATAGTTTATATTATGAATGCAACAAAAGGGAAAGTTATGAAAATCTGAAAGTAATGAGGGGTAATAATATTAATTACCATACTCCAATTGCCCCCAAAGTACCAAACCTAAAACACTGAATAAATCTAAATTTCAAAGACTTGCAGGAAATTTTTAAAATTTTCTAAAAAAAAAAAAGGAAATAAATTTACCTAGCAAGCTCTAGAGGTGAATCATTTGAGATCACTTTCCTCTCCCTTAAAAACTTACTATTTAGATTTTGTGTTAAATATTCAGACCATTCCTAATTAAAAATCTTTAACACAATCTACATTTCAAATATGTGCATTTTGGTTTTGAAAATTCCAACATTAAGTCAATTTAGAATGCCAAGAAAAATAAATTCAGAAGACAGATTAAACTCTATATTATGAATGATTTTGGTACTGGTTCTCTTAGCTTTATGTCAATCACATAAAATAATCTATACAAAAATAAATATTGACATGCACTTCCTTTGCAAAGTAGTGCTCCATATATAAGCTGGAAGCACAATTAAGTTACTAAACTCTGAATGAACTAGTTAGCAAATAATAAAAACAATGGGAAGGTTCTTAATAATTGTTTCAATTCATGTGCAAAAACCAATATGCAGAATTCGACATTTTTTCTGTAGCAAATTGAAATGCAATAAAAACAATTATATCGGTTATATTGCTATTTGATGGGCTCATTCTGTCAGTCCATCCAAAATGACAACTCTTAATTTGTTAAGGGACTTACTTGGTGGCTTTGTTTTTATGACAAATAGCATTGGCTAGAGATAAAAAACATTCTCTAAGGTTTTGGCATGGCTCAAATTACATTTAATCTTTGTAAAATGTCTTAAATAGCACTAAATAAACTGTACAAACATATTAGTCACCTCGTATTTATTGGAAGGGCAATATTCATATGCAATGTAGCTGAGATGTTGTGTGGGAAAAATAAGGAGGTGACAACTTCTTGTTCAGGAGATGGAGATAATGGCATCACATCCACAGTAGGTGTTAGATCAAACTTCTTAATAAAAAATGGAATTTACTATTCCATTTAGCATTTGTTAATCATTTTAATCAAGTTCAGCCTGTGTCCTCTGGAGTTTCACCCAACAAAAAGTTTACATTTCCAAAATGTGCTTTTTTTTTCTTTACTATGCTTTCTCCCTAAAACTCAAAGCAAAATACTCAGTTTTATCTCTTGCCCATTATTTGGCTGTTTGATTTAAGTTACAGAGGGCAAAGGATACCTTTGCTTTCAAGTAGGTATAGAAACAAGGAGAAAACATTTGTGCACTATACTTCACTATACCAATTTGTTTCAATGTTATGATACCCGATGCTTCTGTGTGTGTGTGTGTGTGTGTGTGTGTGTGTGTTTTCAGAAGCAGAATTTATTTAAAGCATTAGATGCTATTTGCATTATCACACAGCAGGGGGCTTCAGCAACTACAGTTCTGGGTTAATCCTGACCCACCTCTTCACAGGAAGAATTAGTAGAAGATTCCTTTGTAATCTACAGAACTACACTCTAAAAATGCTTGACATTTCCAAATAAAATGCTGGCAATGTACTTGTCTATTTCAATATTTTAGGTTAAATTGGTTAGTTTCAATAATGTATTTCAGTTTTTCACAAGTGACTTTATGATTGGAGGCTAATGGAGAAGTAACCTACATGTTGAAAGGCAGCATTGAAAGAAAAATACAATGTGGTACCAAAAAAAAAAAGGACATTCAAGTTCAACCCAACAAACATTTATTCAATGCCTATTACACATAACACATCACTGGGAAATATTGGTCCTTTTTTAAGCTGTTTTTCCACTTAAAAACTTTAAGATTTAAGTAGCTTTACAATAAACCCATGAATACGTTAAAATTATTAATTATTTATTATTTAATAAAAAAACTAATATTAAAATAATAAAAGGAGTAAGTGGGGAAAATTTAACCCTATTGTGACTAAATAGATTAAAAATATTTATTAAATACTGGTCCCAATGGCCAGTAGAGCAGTTCAAAGACATCAACATCTTAAACTATGCAAACTGCTTCACAACACAGCCTATTATCAATCCCATTTTAATTTATGGTTTCCCTCCTCTTTCCCTCTTCGAGCCAAGCTGTTATAGTCCCGTTGTCTGTTTTTGGCAGGGGAGGTTTTTTATAGGGAGGCTGTCAAAAACAAGACTCCTCAAAATAGACAAGGAAAATATGAACCTTCCTAGTACAGAGCACAAAACTCCTGTCAATCACCCCAGCAACAAATATCAACATGGTAACAGTATTGAATTACTTTATTTTAGTATGACCCAAAGCATTTACAAGGTAAAAAAAAAAATTAAAAAACCCTATCTTAATTCCCCAAATAGTTCAGTAGTGTATTATTATTTATTTTTATATTACAAATATGTAAATATCTTTCAATGTTAATCCTCAGCCACATCTAAATATATGAGTAGATATAAAAGATTTCTTTATTTCAAATTCCCATTATCATGGAATTTTAAAACAGGAAGAATATCTGGAAACAATTTTATCTGATTCCCTCATTTTCAAGATGGAAAAACTGGTCAAGGGAGGTTAAGACACTTCACCCAAATTACTCAACTAGTTAATGGGAGGAAGGATTAAGGCTCATGCTTCTTAACACCCAGTATATCAGTCTTTTCATTACATACACTGTCTCCATATTTTTCTCCCTTTTTGTGGAAAAACAAAAACATTTCTCAATCTTAGGCATTTCATGTATCTGGTCTTCTAGAAAAAGTAGAATGTATTGGTTCTCAACCTGAGCAGCTACTTAGACTTTTTTCATCTTAACATCCACAACCACTTTGGAGATACACAGAATCAAAGTAGGAGTAAGACAGGAAGACAGCAAGAGTAAGGAGAAAAGGAGTAAATCCATATATGAACTACAAATTAGTTGACAAATTAATCATCAAGGAAGGTTTCCTTTTCTCCTAGCTACTATGTACAATTATGTATTGAAGAATTCAACACAAGAAAGAAATAAAAAAGAGAAGGCAAGGTTATTATATTAGAGGCGATAAATGAAAAGGCAAAAGGCATCATTAGTGGGTCTTTGAATGGTTAGGTTTCTTTGGGAATCACTAACATGTGGGTAATTTTGATTTTGGATGAGTAATCTTCAACCTGGAGAAGTCTGCTTCTAATTAGTTCAATTGTGCATCTGTTATTGTTCCAATGTAGATTTGAAATTAAAAGTGGTCTTCAGTGTGTATGTATATACCAGTAACCCAATGAGAAAGTTTCTTAAGAGGAACCTCAGTAGAGATTCTCTCTCTCTCTCTCTCTCTCTCTCTCTCTCTCTCTCTCTCTCTCTCTCTCTCTCTCTCTCTCTCTCTCTCTCTCTCTCTCTGTATATATATATATATATATATGTATATATATATATATATGTATATATATATATATATATGTACTTGTAGATTTCCAATTCTCTTTTATTGTTATCTTTGTTTTTTCCCCTTAAGCCACTTTGACCTGCTTAGGAATGTTCATTAATTTAGAGGCATTACATATTTTCCTACAGCTTCCAATAAAATAGTTTTAGTACTTGAGTTTTGGTGACAGATGGCTTTGAGTTTCTCCATTGTAAGGTTTCTTCTAACTTTTAGAGGTTTGTCTTTTAGTTTGTCTCCTCTCATGACCAGGGAAAAGGAAATCTGTCCTGAATCTTTAAACTGAATTGGAGAATTTGAAAGTAGGGTGAATTGCATATAATTTTTTGAGCTTGAGTTAGAGACTTACTTCATTCACTACCTAATGAATTCAACCCCTAATAGCCATCTCCTAACATAATTCTGTTTTGTAATGTTCAGCAGTTTATATAAGACTTCTTTTCTCATCTTATCAGTGGTCTATTTCCCAACACTAGCTTATCACTTCATCTATTAATAGGGCAAAAAGTCAATTTTGCTCCTGACTAGAAAGAAAGTAATTGAGTAAAGAGGTAAAAAATAATGATATGAAGCTCAAATAAGGAGAACAAGTCTCCTTGTCAAGAAGTGTGGACTTAAAAACATACAAAAGGAATAGCAAATGATAAATTGTTGCTTCTATTTTAATGCAAAAAAACCAAACAAATATTCTACAATTGATCAAGCATTAAAATTAGGTCCTGGTCGTAGAATACTGCATTTGCTTAGTCATAACTATTACTTGAAGAGTAGATTCTCTAAGGAAAAATGAGATGTTGACAGTTTTCCCTTTCTACCTTTCATTCCCTGGACCTAGAAAGGAAAGGGTTGAAAACTCCTGGATCTGTGTCCAGGAAATAAAGCTTTCATTAATTTAATGCTGTCCTAATAAAGCCTTGTTCCTAAGGGGGAAAGCCTGAGCCCTGAAGCAATGCTCTCAACCAAGGCTGAGACAACGGAAAGCGTGAGCAATTTGTTTGAGCAAGAACTGACAATATCAACAAAGTGTGATGTGGCTATGGAGCAGCACTTGATAAATGTGAGGCAGCCATAAACGTGAGAAGACAGGCCAATGGTGCGTTGGGTTTGTTTATTTCTCTCCCCGCTTTTTGGGTACCAATACTGGCCTGATCTAAGGCATTCCTAGGTCCACATGCTCAGCTCCGGTTCGCACCCTTTTGCTAGTGCTATATAATATTTTTCTTTCTTTAAACCTTCTGCTGTTCTTTGCAGTGGTGTGTTTTCCTTTGGCATAACCCCCCATTCAATTCTTTACAGAAGTACTGTGAAAAGCATCGTCACTGTTTTAATCATTGATTTATACACACTTAAAACAGGAGACACCAATATCCAGAATACTGCTCATCAAATCTCTGGGCAGAGAGAGTAAATCCTCCTTTTGCCTGAGAGCCAAGGGCTGGGGGATGGCAGAGATAAGTGTGGGGGAGAGAGAGAGAGAGAGAGAGAGAGAGAGAGAGAGAGAGAGAGAGAGAGAGAGAGAGAGAGAGAGAGAGAGAGAGAGAGAGCAGTTATTTTGCAGCGCACTGAATAGACAATTCACGGGGAAATGTAGAAGGCAGAGAGGAGGCGACCCCCAGGTGCAGTCCACTGCACACATGCCCTATAATAAATAATCTTCTCGCACCAGCACAGCAGCAGCTCCTTTGCAATGACGTACGGGGGCCAGCACACACAGATTGGCAGGGAAAACATATCCAGCAGTGTAAAATTTCATTGCAATCACCAAATTAACTGATTTCCCCACATACTCCCCCTGCCCAACACAAGCGTTGGCGCACACACATACATAACAGAGAGCTGAGAAATCTAACTTACTGAGAGGTGAAGTAGGGTCTCCATGTGCACAGGTTTTTTTGCATGTATTAGAAACCCAAGTGAATGTATAAGCCACTGTGGTTACTTCCCGTAAGGGTGGGGGCAACTGGGAAATTTTCTACCCTTTCTGGGACAGCAACACATGATACATGTAAAATACAACTACAGCATAAAATATACTTTCAACAAAATATTGTAAGAAATCTCTCGACAAGGTCGATTACTTAACTCAGTTAAATACTGTCTACATGCAAAAATATTCATAAATAAAATATGGTCTCTATCCAGTGTGTGTGTGTGTGTGTGTGTGTGTGTGTGTGTGTGTGTGTGTGTGTGTGTGTGTGTAGGGGTGGGGGGGGTGGATGGGTGGAATGCATTCAAAGAACTTGGTGAATGATGGTTCATTGACCTCATTTAAATCCTCCAAAGGCCGCTGGGTTTTGCCAGTCGGTGCGTTTGTGTCTTACTTTCAAATTCCTTCACCCAGGGGCAAATAAATTCAGTCAACTTCTCTCTTTCCGCATCAATACAAAATAGGCAGAGGGTACAGAGGTGGCTGAAGATTCACCAAGAAATCTCGAGTAACGTAGCTGGAAAGATTCCCCAACCACCACCCTTTCACCTCCATCCTCTCTATACCGCACACTAAAGCCACATCCCTACACTACCCTCACAGCACCACCTCATCCCCATTACAGCCCCTCCCCCCCAAAAGCGCCCTCTCTCAATGGACTACTCCTCTATGCATGGCCATTTATTTTATAATCAGCACTTCCTTCTCCTACTCAATACCCCTCCCCTCTTCAAAAACAGGTCTGAGGAGAGTGCATCCCAATTCCCTGGTCCCCCCACATCCACATCCAGTGATTTGCATAATAACAGCATTCTGTGCAGTTCTTTCCACTACAGCCGCAGTGGTGGTTACATTTCACCAGAAAAGATAATATTAATTAAGGAATGAGGTGGCGACGAGGGGACCAAGAGGTAGGGAATCCACGCGAAAATCCCTGGACAGTAAAGTAACTGCTCTGAAGCATATTTCTATTTCTTCAAAAATGGATACCACACAGAATGATTTTTTTAAAAAAGAAAGAAAAGTCATCTTGCTGGTAAAGTAGGCTTGGGGGGGGGGGTGTCTTTGTAAACCCTCCCCCCCCTTAAAAAAGCAGATCACAGTCTCCTCTCTGTTCCTAGGTGAATGGCACGTCTGACAACACATTTCCCCCCGGGGATGTTATTGCAATGCACCCGGTGCGGCTGCTGCTGCTCTCGCCGTCTCGGTCGCTCTCTCCCAGGCTCACACACTTTTAAAAGACACAGTGATACTATGGTGGTCAGAAAGAGGGAGGAAGATGGAAAACGCAGCGGAAAACCGGGAGCTTGAAGGAGATGACAGGAGGTGGAGAGGGAAGTCAGAAGGGTGATGTGAGGGGTAGTGTGGGAGGATGGAAGGAGGAAGGGAAGGAGGGAGGTCAGTGGGAAGAAGAAGTTTGCAGCCAAAAGCCTGGGGTTCGAGGAAGGGGAGGGGTGGAAGAGGATGAGGAAGGCTCAGGTGAATGAAAGGGGTAAGGTGCAGAGAGTGAGGAGCCCACGGCTGGGAGGGAGGGAAGGTCTGGGATGAGGTTGTCTAGGGGAGGTTCTGGTGCAAACTGCCACTGCCCCCTGCTGCACAAGGGAGTTTATAGGGTGGGGTGGGGGCGTGTAGTGGAGGATGGAGGAGACGGTGGAGCGGAGGGGGAGAGTGGAAAGGCAGGGTGGAGTGAAATGGGGATGACGGGGAATGGAAGTGAAGTTGATGCTCCCCGCGGCGGGGCGGGGATTACCTTGTAGCAGGAGCCCGCAGACACTGTAGAAGCGGAGCACGGCGCTTCGTTTCCAAATCATGGTCCCCTCTCTAAGGGCTCGGGAGGGGGAAAGGGGAGGGCAGGAGGTACTGGTGGAGGGGGCGCCCAAGCGAAAGGCTCCGAGGCTTCCCTTCTCCGGGTGTAGGACCCGCCGCCACCGCCGCTGCGGCGCTTGAACCCCGGGGAAAGGAGCAGCCGCGGCAGCAGCAGCAGCAGGATGGGGATGTCGGGGGTGAAGTAGTTTCTGCTCCTCTTCCTCCTCCACCTCCTCCTGTCGGTGCAGCCTCAGCAGCGCCTCTGTCCAAGCAGGGGTGCAGTGTTTCCTTTGCACCTGGGGTGCAGGAAGTCCCAGCGCTGGGGCTGCCCGAGCAGGTGGTGCACGGATTCCGGGGTGCGGGGAAAGACGAGGGCTGGGGCTTCCACGAGCGGATGGGTCAGAACCGGGAAGGGGGACAGGGGTAGAGCCGCGGAAGGCAGCAGCCGCCCGCCGCTGCGCTGGCTCTGTCCCGGGGTCGGTGCAGGGAGGCGGTGGTGGGGCTGGCGGCGGCGGCGGTGGGGCTGGTGGCGGTGGCGGTGGCGGTGGTAGTGGCGGCGGCGGTGGCAGCAGCAGCACCTCAGTGAATGCTCAGGCTCCAGCAATAGCGGCGGCGGCGGCAGCGGCGGTGGCAGCTCTCGCTCTCTCTCCCTTCCTATCTCTCTCTCTCTCTCTCTCCAGCACCAGACACAAGGGCAAGCACAGCGCCGCGGAGGCCCCGCCCCTACCCTGGCTTAGGATAGACACCGCCCCCTGGCCAATAGGAAGCCACCCAACCACAAAATTTGACCAATAGGGGGGCTGAGTGGGTGGAGCCAGGCGCCGGGAAAAACAAACAGGCGTCTCAAGGACCCTTCGGGCGAGAAGACACCGAAGCCTTCGCCCCTACCCCAGCCCGGTGGCCCCCTACCTCGCCTGACTCTCAGCTTCCCTCCTTCAGAAGCAGGCCGCCCCCCAGCTGGATGAGGGAAAGCCGCTCTGACTAATCAGAGCTCCGCGCTAGGGCAGGCTCCGGCCAATCGTGGCCGCGAGGGGGCGGGTTTGCGCTTGTGCTCGCCAGGTGCTGCCATCTGCGGCAGCCCGGCAAGGTCTCGGCTGCGAAGCTTCTGCACGCGGTTGGCGCCCTCGAGCAGACGGCGTCTACACCGAACCCTCGTCAGCTGCCGCTGCGGTGTGCCCTCCGCGGCACGAAGCGCGCAGGGATTCATGGAGAAAGATGCATGGGATACGGTGGAACCGCGGGTCTGCAGGAACTTCAGAGGAGGCACAGTCAGAGCTGCAGGGAAGGAGTGCATCGATGTCCTCAGATGAGAACTGTTTGGGTTTAATGTCCTTGAAATGCCCACAGATCCGCATGAGCGAGGGCGGCCGGCAGTTACCGGAGGGAGAACTTGGTTTCCTACCTTCTCTCTCTCTCTCTCTCTCTCTCTCTCTCTCTCTCTCTCTCTGTAAGTGTCTCTGTCTCTATCTCCTCTTACATAAAGAGGACTAGAAAAAAACCAGGAAAATAAAGAGGCTTATACCAATACCGGGACAGCTAGCAAGACTTATCTGGGTTCTTGAACTTATTTATGTTTTCAGATGAATTTCACTTGTAGAATTCCAATGTGATAGTGTCATAGTTGGAGCAACTGATATATAGAGAGAGGAAATTTTGAAAAGCATCAAGTCTAGTGAGTTGAGATATTAAAAAATACTGTCCACTTTGACCGAAAAACAGAAACCAACAAGTCAACAAGGGACAATGGAAAGGCAGAGTTAACACAGAGGAACTTATTACTTTATGGTTGGGTTCTTGGGGTCACCTATTTCAGTCTCAACCAACGTCTTAACAAACAAACAAACAAAAAAACCCAACAACCCCACAAACATTACTTGGGATCTTCTTTGTCGCTATCTTTCTCGCCGAAACTCAGTAAAAATCCTTGTAGCGAAAATTTAAGAGTTTAAAACAGGACCCGATAATATTCTGTAGCAAGGGCAGTCTTTGGTAGCTTGAGGGTATTTTTACTCTTGTGGAAAATGTTTCATATATATATATATATATATATATATATATATATATATATATATATATATATATATATATATATATATATATATATATATATATATATATACATATATATATATATATATACACACACACACATACACACACATTTTATATATATGTATGTACTATACATATACTTTATATATATGTATATACATATATAAAGAAAAGCTTTTTAATTAATCTGAACAATAAATAAAGCAAAATAAATCCCCATGTTGGTTGTATCTACAAAGTGTTTCTTACTCTGCTTATTTAGTCCATTTCCTCTGTGTCAGGAGGTGGGTAGCATTCTTCTTTTTCCACTCAGAATTGTGGTTGATCATTTACTTATTTTTCAAAATTGTTCATTTTTATAATTTTTTTTGTTAATTTATTCTCCCTATTATTTTCACTTGTTTGCATTCGATCAGGGAAGTCTTTCCAGGCATC
Organism: Notamacropus eugenii; assembly: GCF_028372415.1. Classification (NCBI taxonomy): domain Eukaryota; kingdom Metazoa; phylum Chordata; class Mammalia; order Diprotodontia; family Macropodidae; genus Notamacropus; species Notamacropus eugenii. The sequence goes on along the minus strand of NC_092877.1, from coordinate 187,179,208 downwards.
TCAGAAAACTGCTCCCTTTATAACTTCTTATGACAAAGTAGTATCCCATTTCATACTTATACCATAATTGTCCAGCCATACCCAAATGATGAACAGTCTCTTAGTTTTTTACCATTATACGAAGAATGACAGTTTTTGTATATATTGGACATTTTTAGATTTTTGAAAAAATCCTTAAGATATAAACTTAGTAGTAGCATAATTGGGTCAAAGGGTATGCCAAGTTTAGTAACTTTAGGGGCATAGTTACAAACTGTTTTATTAATCGCATAGCTGTGATTAATAGCTCCACCAATAGTGCATCAATTGTGCCTGTTTTCCAGTAGCCCCTCCAGCATCTCTTTTTATTTTTTTAATCAACTGCAATCTCATTGGGGGAAGATGGCACCCCAGAGTTGCCTACATTTGAATTTCTCTGTTAATAATCTGGAGCTTTTTTTTTTTTTATGTGGGTATAGATAATTTGGATTTCTTCCTCTTAAAATTTTCTCAGCATCTTTTGACCATTTATCAATTAGGAAATATTTCTTAGTCTTTCAAATTTGAATTAGTCCCTTATATAACTTAGAAAAGAGGCTTTTATCAGAGAAACGCTGCATTTCTTTTTAAAGTTAACTGGGAAATTGATTAAGTCTAAATCTGTCATGCACGTTCTACATATTCATCCTAGTTATTAAGTATTTGGCTATACTTAAAGCTCATGATTGTTATATCATGTTTATTATATAGTGTTAAAGTGATTTTTAACACAGATTCTCACATAACTATTTCACTATGAAGTATTTCTCCACATGTGAGCATAGAGAATGTATGAGTTTGAGAGTAATACTTAGAAGGATGAATTCTCTGAGCCAATTGTTTCTTTGGCAAATGCTTGAGGAATTCACCTTTTCCTTTTCAGTCCTTCTACTGCACCAAAATAAACTCATGCACAGGAATTGACTGAATGATGGGAATTTTGTATAATAGTTTGACTAAGCACAAAGAATGATGTATGGAAAGGCAAAGGACCATCACGTATGGGTGGGCCTAATAACCATAAGACTCAAGGGTTATATGATTAGTTTTCAGAAACCCAGATGTATTCCTCTTCACCATTCTCCTCATAAAATACTGGGACAGTTAAAATCATATCAAAAATTAAACATTATGAAAATTACAGCTTCACATGGAGAAATAGGTTAAATTCTGACCTGTCTCATATTAGTGGTTGTAAGGGTGAGTAGAGATAGCACAGATGAGCCAAAGCATTCATACCACCACTGTTAGAAAAGGAATCAAGTGTCAATCAAGTAATTATCATACTCAACAAGGATATATCTCCTTTTTATCTACCTCTAACCTATTTTCAACTAAACTATGTACCAACTAAGTGGGATAGTGACAACTGTCCAATGATCAGTAGTTAATTGGAAACATAATAAAAGTAAAACCAATAACACATAAACTTAATATAAATAGTTTATACATATTTATACTCTTATTACACAAGAGTAACCTGTCTTTAAAAGAAACAAAATTGATATTGTCATATAGATTTAAAATTTTAACAAGGTTAGACTACTTTAAATAATTTAAAAATATCTATATTTGAACTGAATTGTTAGGCATAGCTATTAACGATATATGAAAAAATATTCAAATTGAATGAAAATTTGAGTTAGGAGAGACCTCAGATGCCAATTAGTCCAATCCATACTTGACCAAGTATTCCTTCTGCAACACTGCAAATATGTGGTCATCTGGCTTTGCTTAACACTTTCCACTGATGGGAAATATCCTCTTTTCTAACTGATGGGAAATACCCTCTTTTCTAACTCTAATTTTTAATAAGTTTTTTTCTTAGATATCTCTTAAATCTATCTCTCAAAGACTGAATTTACTCAAAAAATGAATTGATTCATGGTAATTTAATTAGGCAAAATGAATTTCATGCCCTAACAAAAAAATGAAACAATTATAAATGGGAAGAAAACCCCTCAATGTCATTGTTCTCATAGCATTGATCCTCAGTCTTGCAGTTAGCCAGAACTTTAACAAGAGATCAGGCTGCCTGTGGTACAAACCATCAATGGAAATATTATATAGTAAAATTAATTTTTAAATGTGTTATTTTACTTTGAGATTCTGTGAGTCTTTGAATCTTTCAATAGTTTTCCCAAGATCAGTGGACCAGTACTTGGAAAAATGAATACTAAAATTTCATTGTTGATAGTGCTAAAATATGGAGGAAGGGGAAAAAATCATGGGATTTCAGGATATTAAGAAGCTCAAATTTACTATTCAAGGATTATAGACTTATATCTTAAAGGTAAGTTTTAGGTTCTCTAGTCCTACTCCCTTATTTTCACAATTGTGGAAACATAAACACAAATAAATTATTTTCCCAAGACGGAAAATGTAATTAAATAGAAGTCAGGATTCAAAGCCAGATCCTCTGAATCTTAAATGCAGCACCACACCATTTGCATTGTACTATACTTTCTCACTACTAATGATGAAAGCACTAAGAAAATGCTTGTTATTGGTGCTCACCCTTATAATGAAGAATGTGGGTGCACCTCATATTATTTTGAAATTGTAAGACATAATGCTGAAATATACGTCAAGATGTTTTCCAATACAAATACTTTAGGTGTGATTGTACCTTGTACCAAGGTAAATAGTTGGCACCCTCTTCCACAAGGTCACTGTAGATGCATGGATGAAAATGCTCCTTTTAAATTTGTTAATATATTTAAGCTCTTTTGCCATCAAGAAATAGAGAATAGGGGAATCTAGGATATTGCAGTAGAATAGACAAGTGCCATAGATTCCAAAATCTGTGAGGTTTACCATAATGTAATCTATATATGGGGTTGCAACCTGAAGTTTCAGAAGTGCTGGATGAGTGGTGAGTGGAAAAATTTTAAGAAACTCTGCTCCACACCATTAGGGTAGGCTTGATCAGAATTGCATTAAATCTATGTCACAAACATAGAAGTCTATCTATTAAAAACATTCTGATTAAAAGGCTCCCAGGTTATCATATTCCTCCCCAACTGGTCATATCATTCTTCTTTTAACCTGTTTTCCATCTTTTCTATGTTTTTTACTAAAACATAACAAATACTGTGGGAAAGTAGTGAAGCGTCTTCAGTTTGTGTTACATGAATATCATTTGAAGGAAAGAGGTATTTTTAGTCTGAAGAAAAGGCCAATCAAAGGAGCAGTAAAGCTGTCTTCAAGTTTTTGAAAGGCTGTCACATTCACGAGCATTTAAACTTGCTGTCTAAATCAGGAATAATAGGTGGATATTGTAACAACATAAACTTGATGTCAGAAAACAAACAAAAAAAACTTCTTAACAGTTAAATCTGTTTAGAGTTAGTAGGTGACTCACTTTTTGGAGACTTTCAAACAGATGGTAGACTACCAGTTGGTGGGTATGATATAGTGGGGACTTCTTTTTCTAAAGATTGGACAAGATGGCCACTAAGTTTCCTTCCAAATCTTAAAATCTGTGATTGTGGCTCCTCAAACTGAGTACACTTGAAGTCTTTAAATGTAGAAGGAGATTGTTTCCAGAGGTTTGCCATAACTAAAAGGTATTTCTCCTGTTTTTCAGTGCTGCACACACATCAGTGTTGTCAATACTGCATACCCAAGTGTTGTATGAACTTTGTTATTAATAGCATATTGATAATTTATTTTTAGCTTTAGTCTCCCATTGCATAGATATTTCTTCTGGTTTTTTTGGTCACTCCTGGTATTGTATGAAATGTTTTAATTTATTTATTTTCTTTTTTTTTTTTTAACCATATGACCTACCAAATAAACTTCATATAGAGTTAATGATTAGGTTTTTTTCAAATTTTGTGAGCTCAAATTCTAAAATAGTCTTACATGCTCAGAGTAATTGAGTTTACTCAATTCAATTTATTACTATAGTATATGCTGCTAATTTTATGTCTAAATGATAAGGAATAACATTTTGTGTGTCAAATTCATATTTTCTATTCAATATAAATAGTTAAGTTTTCTTGGAGTATGGAATCATCATGCCAGGACTTGGACAGCAATTAAATAGGGTAAAATAATTGCAGGGATGCCAGAATTTGGATTTCAAATTTTGAATTTTGATATGATAGGTCTGAAAGGTTCTCTAAACTACAGGTAATATCAACAAAGGTTATGTAATACAAGGAAAATCAGATATGTCCATTAGGTAGCAACAGTTAATGAATTAGGGTCATGAAAATAAACCCAAAGAATTTGTATCTGGGAGCCACTTTTCCAGTCCTGTAGGCATAGTCAGGCAAGAAGTTCAAGACATGAAGAAGAAGGGTAAATCAGATCTGTAACTGAGGCTGTATGGAGGTTAGAATCCCATGACAAATAAAGTATCTAAAAAAGAAAAGATTATTAGGAGGGAAGCACCAACAGCAAGAATAAAATATGATACTAAGCCAACAACTTTCTGAGCCAAACTGTACTTATGTGTGCTTTGCTTAGGTAGAAAAACAAAGTGTAGGTACATGAGCACTGAATAATGGAGGACAGAAGGCATAAATGACTGGAGTTAGGGAATTGAAAGGGCATGGAAACAGGAAGGGTTTGAACAGGGCATTTTTCTTTTTACAATTTTTACAAGTAGAAATGTGTATCTATAAAAAATATTAGATATTTTCTACTACTGTTATCTTCATTTTCTAAATTAGAAAACAGAATCCCATACAGTTTAAGTTACTTACTCACCATTACACAGCTAGTAAATCTTGTGATATGACCTACTCATGTCTAGAATCCAAGTTTCCCTAACATTAGAACAAATCTCATGGTAGGGATGACTTCATAACAATATAATTATAATATTTTCTTATATTGTTCATTCACTAGACAATGTGAGGATAAATAATGTGTTATCTTCCATCAGAGCTATGACATCATGCTTTACTTAAGGAAAGCAGAAATCATTCCAATTGTTAATTCTTCATTTATTATTGTAAAATTTTGATTTGCAATTTTTTTCCTTCCCTCCTGACCCAAGACAAGCAATCTGTTATAAGAAATATATGTACAATCATATTAAAAAATATTTCCACATTAGTCATGTTCTAAAAGAAATATCAAAAGAAAAAGGGGAAAGCATGAGAAAGAAAAAAATGTGAAAATAGTATGCATCAGTCTTCATTCAAACTCTGCTGTTTTGTTTTGTTTTTTTTGGATGTGGTTAGCATCTTCCATCATCAGTCTTTTGAAATTGTCTTGGGTCATTATACTGCTGAGAAGAGGTGAGTCGATCATAGTTAATTACCACACAATGTTGCTGTTGCTATATACAATATTCTGGTTCTGTTCACTTCACTAAGCATAAGTTCATGTATATCTTTCCAAGATTTTGGGAAATGCACCTGCTCATCATTTCTTTTAGCATGCCAGGACTTGTTCAGCCATTCCCAAATTGAAGGGTATCCCCTCAATTTCTAAATCTTTGCAACTACAAAAAAAGAGCTGTTACAAATATGTTTGTACATATGGGTCCTTTTCCCTTTTTATGATTTTTTTGGGCTACAGATATAGCTAGTATTGCTGGATCAAATGGTATGCACAGATTGATTGTTCTTTGTGCATAGTTCCAAATTGCTCTCCAAAATGTTTAGATTAGTTCACAACTCCACCAACGTTGCATTAGTGTTCCAATTTTCCCACATTTTCTCCTACATATCATTTTCCATTTCTGTTATATTAGCCAATCTGATAGATGAGAGGTGGTACCTCAGAGTTGTTTTAATTTGCATCTCTAATTAAGAGTGATTTAGAGCATTTTCATATGATTACAGATAACCTTAATTTCTTTATCTGAAAACTGTCTGTTTACATCCTTTACCATTTATTAATTAGGGAATGACTTATGTTCTCCTAAATTTCTCGGTTCTCTATGTATTTTAGAAATGAGAACTTTATCAGAAACATTGACAGTAAAAAAAAAAAAAAAATGCTTCCCAGCTTTCTACTTCCCTTCTAATCTTGGTTGCACTGGTTTTTTTTTGTACAAATGCTTTTTAATTTAATGTAATCGAAATGATCAGTTTTGCATTTCATAATGTTCTCTATCTCTTGTTTGGTCATAAATGCTTCCCTTCTCCACAGAGCTGAGATAAATGATTCCTTGCGCTCCTAAATTGCTTATGGTAATATTCCTTATGTCTAAATCACGTGCCATTTCAACCATATCTTGATATAGGGTGTGGAATGTTGGTCCATGCCTAGCTTCTGCCATACTGTTCTCTAGTTCATGAGCAGTTTTTATTAAATAGTGAGTTCTTCTCCCAGAATCTATAGTCTTGGAGTTTATGAAACAGTAAATTGCTACAGTCGTTTTCTACTCTGTCTTGTGTATCTAACCTATCCCATTGATTCACCAGTCTGTTTCTTAGCCAGTACCATGTAGTTTTGATGTTTGGCACTTTATAATGCAGCTTTAGATCTGGTATGGCTAAGCCACCTTGTTTTGCTTTTTTAAATTAGTTTCATTGATATTTTGTACTTTCATTCTTTCAGATAAATTTTGTTATTTTTTTCTAGCTCTAAAACATACTTTTGATAGTTTGGTATGGCACTAACAAGTAAATTAAGTAGAGTTTTCATTTTTATTACTTTAACTTGGCCTTCCCATGAACAATTTATATTTTCCCAATTATTTTGATATGACTTTACTTGTGTGAAAAGTGTTTTGTAATTTTTTTCATATAGTTCCTAGATTTGTCTCAATAGGCAGACTCCCAAATATTTTATAATGCATATAGGTATTTTAAATGAAATTTGTCTTTATATCTCCTGCTGCTGGTCTTTGTTGGTAATAAGTAGAAATGGTCATTATGTTGGTTTATCTTTTATCCTACAACTTTGCTAAAGTTATGAATTGTTTCAAGTAGTTTTACCACTTGATTCTGGTTGATTCTGTTAGTTGATTCTCTGGGATTCTCTAAGTATACAATTATATCATCTGCAAAGAGTGATAGCTTTCTTTCTTTCCCTATTTAAATTTTTTCAATTTCTTTTTCTTCTCTTATTGCTAAAGATAACGTTTTTAGTACAATATTTAATAACAGTGATGATAATGGGTGTCCTTGTTTCACCACTGATCTTATTAAAAATGCTTCCAGCTTATCCCATTACATATAATGTTCGCTGATGTCTTTAAATAGATACTTCTTATCATTTAGAGGAAATCTCCATTTATTCCTGTACTCTTTAGTGTTTTTCATAGAATTGGTGCTGTATTTTGTCAAAAGCTTTCTCTGTATCTTAGATGATTATGTGACTTCTGCTAGTTTTGTTATTAATATAGTCAGTTATGCCAATAATTTTCCTAATATTGAACCAGCTCAGCATTCCCCATATAAATCTCACCTGATCATAATGTATTTTCCTCCTGATAAGTTGCTGTTCTTTGCTAATGTTTTATTTAAAATTTTACTTAAATTTTTTTCTTCAATATTCATTAGTGAACTTTGTCTATAATTTTCTTTCTGTCTTTTAACTCTTCCTGGTTTAGTTAACAGCACCATATTTGTGTCATAAAAGGAATTTGGTAAGACCTGTTTCTTTGTCTATTTTTCAAATAATTTATATAGTACTGGAATGAATTGTTCTTTCGGTGTTTCATACAATTCACTTGTAAATCCATCTGTCATTGAATATGTTTTCTTAGGGAATTCATTAGTGGTTTGTTCAATTCCTCTTTCTGAAATGGAGCTATTTAAGTATTTTATTTCCTTTTCTATTAATCTGAGCAATTTATATTTTTGTAAATATACATTTATTTCACTTAGATTGTCAGACTTATTGGCATACAGTTGGGCAAAATAACTTCTATTTATTGTTTTAATTTCCACTTCATTGCTGGCAAATTCGACCTTTTCATTTTTGATTCTGGTAATTTGCTTTTCTTCTTTCCTTTTAAAAATCAAATTAATGAAACCTTTATTTTTTTGGTTTTCCTCATAAAACCAGTTCTCAATTTTAGTTATTTGTTCAATATTTTTCTTACTTTAAATTTTATTAATCTCTCCTTTGATTTTCAGAATTTCTAATGTGGTATTTAATTGGAAATTCTTAATTTGTTCTTTTTCTAACTTTTTTAGTTGCATGCCCCATTCATTGATCTTCTATTTCTCTATCTTATTTATAACATTTTTTAGAGATATAAAATTTCCCGTAAGAACTGCTTTGATTGTATCCCATAAGTTTTGGTATGCGGTCTCATTATTGTCATTCTCTTGGATGAAATTGTTGATTGTTTCTATATGTTGTTTGACTCATTAATTCTTTAAGATTAAATTATTTAGTTTCTAATTGGTTTTAGACTATCTTTCCAAGACCCTTTATTACACATAATTTTCATTACATCATTATCTGAAAAGTGTGTCTTTACTGCTTTTGTCCTTCTGCATTTAACTGTGAGGTTTTTAATGCCCTACTATATGGTTAGTTTTTTTTTCTTTAGGTGCCATGTACCAATGAGAAAAAGGTATATTCCTTTATTTCCCCATTCATTTTTCTCCAGAGGGCTATCATATCTAACTTTTAAAAAATTCTTTTCACCTACTTAACCTCTTTCTTGTCTATTTTGTGGTTAGATTTATCTGTCTTATGCCCAGAAGGCTATAAAACCATGCATTCCATTTGATATAGCAATACCACTATAAGATATGTATGCCAAAAAGATCACAAAAAAAAGGAAAAGGATCCCCACAGTCAAAAATATTTATAGCAGCTCTTTTCTTGTGGGCAAAAAATTGGAATTTGAGAGGATGCTCATCATTTGGAGAATGGGTAAAAATTGTGATATATGAATTGCAGTATACGAATGTGATGGAGTACTTTTGTACTCTAACAAATGATGAGCAGGTAGATTTCTAAAAAATAAACTTTGAAATACTTACAATAACTGATGCTGTGTGAAGTGAGCAGAACCTGGACAATGTTGTACATAATAACAGCAACTGAGACAATTCCTCCCCAAAAAAGATCATGATGGAAAATACTATCCACATCCAGAGAAAGAACTATGAAGTTTGAATGGTGGTTGAAGAATGCTATTTTCTCTCTCTTTTTTCTTTCTTTTGGTTTTTCCTTTTTGTTCTGATTCTTTTTTCACAATATGACCAATGCGGAAATATATTTAATATGATTTTACATGAATAACCTATATCAGATTCTGTACTATCCTCGAGTGGAGGGGAGAAAAAAATTGGAACTCAAAATCTTATAAAAAAGTGAACATTGAAAATTGTCTTTGCATGTAATTGGAAAAAAACAAAATACCATTAAATTGGGGAAAAAAAAGATTTATCTAGATCTGTAAGGGTAAGGTTGAAATCATCCACTAGCAAAGTTTTGCTGTCTGTTTTTCTTGTATTTCACTTAACTTCTCCTATAAGAATATGGCAATTAAAGTTTAAGCGACTTTGTTGAGGGTCATACAGCTAGTAAATATCTGAGGCTAGATTTGAACTCAGATCTTCCTGAATCCATGCTTAGTGCTCTATTCACTGAGCCACATAGCTGCCTCATGTCATAACTGTGCAGAAGCACTGTAATTTCCCTCACATAATTAATGGAAGTTTTATCCTCAATTATATCTGTTATTTGTAATAATAGAACTTAGTTATTTATGTTTAATTCATATGAAGCATTCTCTCCCCTAAAAGAGAAAAATGAATGCTTTCTAATTAGTTTCTAACAGGATTTTTAGGCTATATCTACATATTATGCAACATATGGATTGATCATTTTTTGTGTTTTTTAAGCTAAATTGACTGTCTGACATTTTCACTACCATTCAAATCACCCTGTCTTCTAATTTCAAAGTACAATATACACGGAGGGAGGAAAGTAAATTGGGTATATAATAGCTTTATTTGAAATTTTCATCATAAACTTTTTTTGGCTTTATATAAACATGAAATAAACATAGTATTTATAATTTGTACTTATTTCACAAGAAATAATATGGTATAGTGTAGATCAAGAGCTTGTCTCAGAGTCAGGAATGCTTGGGATCACTGAGCCTCTGACATAACTTCTTAATATTCTAATTGGCTATCTAAGACTATATGTTGCAGAGAAGATATCTCTCTACATTGTTAGAAGGAATTTCTTTATCTCAGAATTCTTTATTATCATTAAAATCACAGACACAGTCCCCATTCCTGTTTATATCACATATAAAGTATTACTATCTGTACATGCATATATATATATATATATATATATATATATATATATATATATATATACCTACATATACATATATATATATATGTTTGAGTGCAATTGACTTAAAAATAAGTACAGGAATAAATCTAGAGTTTAGTTTTGAGTGTTTTATTCCAAATTTCTTTATGGTGTGTTGACTTTTTTTCATCACCTAGATTTGATAAAAAATTCACTTTCTTATTATGTCATGGATTATTTTTGTTGTTGTTTCCATCATTAATCTTTATTCCTTGTTTTAATCATTTCCAAAGAAGTAGTAATATTTCAGAGCAATTGATACATATAAGGGCACTACTTTGAGCACTTTACAATTCTGTACTTCAGCCACAAATTTCAAGAGTATTTAATTTCCCCCAAAGGCTCCAAATCTTCTTTAAGAAACAAAAAGAATGATGGTAAGTATGTCAAACTCATTTTAAATAGTGTTGATTAAATTTTATGTGATGAAAGAGGTTTTCTAACTTTCCTATTTTCCTATTCAACATTTTATCATGGTTTCCAAGTATACTGTTATTATTTTTGTTCCATGTTCTTCTAGTTGTAATGAGAACATGTTCTGTTTTCCTACAATTGATAAATGTTCTTTCTCCCATTCGTCTTGTATGCCTTGAGGTTAGCCATATTCTCTGAATTTTATTTTTCACATTTCTACTGCTATAATACCCAAAACATTGTCATATCTGCTTCTACAAAGTTGACATTCCATTTCATATTTTCTTTATGGCTTTTTCCATTATATCATGTAGTACATCTTTCCGTATTTTCATAATTGCTTCAGAATCAACTCTATTGTTCTTTATGTCTGACAATCTTAGTAAGCTGCTGTGAGAGAGCTGCTTCTCTTCTCTTCACATGACAGACATCTCTGTAGTTCAGTCTTAGGAAGACCTTACAGACTGCAATCAGTTTCTATTCCACAGACCCATACATAAAACCCTCAAATTGTAATTTCTGCCTACAGATCTTTGCAGTGAGGGTGTTCTTATGAGAATTATGGGCTAGAAAAGGCTGAATTGAGATAAAATAACATATTCTGCAACACATTGCTGTGTGCTTCTTTAACTTGGTTGTTTGGTCATGATTAAACTAGTGAATGATAGGCTAGAAAATGGAGTACCTCAAAGCCAGATCTGAATCTTAAGAGACATTGTCTAAAAGTAAAAGCAACTTTGAGATATGCTAATTACTTTTGTCAACAATGAAAGTTACTTCATAATGATGATTATGTTTCTGTAATAAGAATCATAAATTTTTAAGTACTAAACAAGATTAAAGTTGTTGTTAGCCTAAAATTTGTACTAAAAATAGCTTATCTCTTCTCTCAACATGTCCTCTTCAGTTTCAGTTCTTAAGACAGCTAAACTAAACCAATGTTTTTCATAATTTGTCTCATTCCTTCCAGCGATGATGGAAAGTTTAAATTGTTTCTTCATTACCTTTTTCAGTCTGTCCTTTTGATTAAGATTTCTATATAATTGAAAATTATATATTGAGTAAGATTTACAGAAAATCTACCTTATAAAAACCCTTGCATTGATTTATGATTGATTGAGTTACAGTGAGTCTTAGAAAGGTATATTCTATTTCTTTGCTTCCATGCAAAGTTGCTACTTTATTTTTAATGTTTTTAAAATTGATTTTTCCCATCAGCTCATGAATGTATTCTTTCCACTGTAGCTTTCCACAATATGCCCAAAGACGTAGTTAAGTGGTTTTCCACAAATTTCCCCAAAGAAGTTTTAGTAATATTTTTTGGATTAATATTTATCATTTAACAATTTCAAGGATAAGTCAATATAATCCTAGTGAATCACTTAACCACTATTTTTATAACTAGCACTTTTAGCATTTCCATTTTTTTCTGTCTCTCATCTCTGTTTTCCAGATGCTGTTTCGTTAGTGCACTTCAGTGTCTAAACTGCATGTTTAGTAGTAACTATTCTACTCAATTCCATTCATTTCAGTGTTCAATACTAAATATTATTGAATCAAATCAAGGGTTTGGTGGTTGAAGACATATGGATGATTTTGAGGAGTTAAGGTATACCTAAGGCTTTCTCATGGCTTTCACATTTGAATTTCTGAAAATCCTAAAAGCCACCTTACCAACCATCAACCAAAAAAGGAGACACAGCTATAATTGTCTTTAAGTCTATTTTAAGGCTCAGCTTTGATGCCATCTTCTACTGCAAGACTTCTTGTTCTAGCTGGAGGTTCTCTTTCCTCAGATTATCTATTTCATATCTGTTTTAATGGTATATCCACCAATAGAAGGTATGTCACATGATGGTGGGGAATTTTTTCATTCTTTTTTACTTTATATCTCCAGAGCTAAGCATAGATATTTGTATAATTAATGAATTTTAATCCAACTCATAATAAGTGAAGTACTTTTTAAAAATTATTTTCAAAAAAACTGATAGACTCTGAATGCAGATTGAAGCATATTTTTTCACTTCCCTTATTCTTTCTCGTGTATAATTTTTCCTTTTGATCTGTTTCTTCTTCCATAACTTGATGAATATGGAAATATACTTTACATGATAGCATATATATATAGATATAGATATAGATAAACTGTATAAAACTGCCTATCATTTTCAGAAGAGGGGAGGAGAGAGAGAGAGGGAAAAAATTTGGAACTCAAAGTCTTGTAAAAAATGAATGCTGAAATTTTTCATGATATGTTAATTGTGAGGAAAAATAAATTTAAAGAAAAAATGTCCGGAGTTGCTGTGTAAGTGGCCTGGTCAATAGAGGACTCTCTTTGACTATGGGCAACTCATTTAACTTCTATTTTACTCAATTTCCTTAATTTTAAAATGGGGATAATAACAACTACTTCCCAGGTTGTTGTAAAAATCAAATGAAATTTTATAAGTCCTTAGCAGTGCCTGTCACATAGTAAATACTATATAAATACTAGTTTTATTATTACTGTTATTGTTGCTGTTATCTGATCTGTAACTCTGAAATAAGCATAAAGGCCCTGGAATTGCTAGTGATACTGAATCATTATGTGAACAGCTGAGCATAAGGCTGCTGACAGACTGTAGTCAGAGTACTCCCAAAAGAAAATGCACATTTCAGTCAGATATCTAAAGTTGATTTTCCAGTGTCGTATACTTTGACAGTGGTCAGAAAACATAGCTTAAATTATTTAGAAGTAAAATCGTGAAAAATAATGGCTTATGGCATAATAAATAAATAAATTAATTAATTAATTAAAATATAAATCTTATGGCAACAATCTCGATGATCATGACCTCTTTTTTCAGGTCACCAAAAGATAATTTTATGAACTGACTGCCATCTTCTCCTAAACTCTCTCTTGCTCATCATTACCTCAGCAGAAATAGGAATAGGGAAGAAACCTGAGATTTCATTACTATAGGAGACTCTCATGTAAGGAATCTCCATACATCTACTAACACAGGACAGCTCCTGAAATTTATGATCTTAGAATATTGCTTGGAGAAATGGTGTCAAACTCAGATAATAGGGTCACTAAACTATAGAAAAGCATTATTGTTGCCACATGCTGACTTAAAGAATCACATATTGGGGCTCAGAGCCAAGAAGGCAGAGCATGGGCCTGCTCGAGGTTTTCCCCAAAAGCCCTTAAATACCTGTAAAAATGACTCTAAACAAATTCTAGAGCAGCAGAAGCCACAAAATGACAGAGTGAAACGCATTTCCAGCCCAAGACGTTCTGGAAGGGCAACAGGAAAGGATCTCTTGCATCAGGCTGAGATCAGAGTGCAGCCAAATGAACTGGCACAGACAGGACTGAAATAGGTTTCAGCATGCTGAATCATGGCCGGCTGCTACAGTTTCCAGATTTCTCAATCCACAAATGCCAAAGACAGTCAAAGGTCAGTGAGAAAGTTCTTTTACCTGGGCAAGAGAGGAGCATCATGGCTTGGCCCCAGCTCTAGGGTGGCTGCAGCCACTGCTGCAGCTGCCACAGCTTCTGGAGCTCTCGACCTAAAGATGGTGGGGCATCAGTGGCTGATCTGTGTTTCAGTCCTGAGTGGTGGACCTGAGGTGAGGTGGTGTGCTGGTATGGTGGAACTAGTGGCAGTTGTGGAGAGGGAATCATACTTGCAGTTACAGGGCAAAAAGAGTGCTTATGGTGGCTCATACATCAGAGCACAGGTCAGAAGAGGAGTAATCACCTCTCCCTTGACTATGCTACTTTGGAGGAACTTAAAACCTACAGGTCCCTAGAGATATCTTGGAGAACAGCTGCACAAAACCTCTGAAGTCTGGGGAAGTATGCACTCCACTTGACAGAGGACTCAAAAGTCAAATAATGGGGTAGGAAAATGCCCCAAAACGAGAAAAAATAACAATATAGAAGATTACTTTCTTGGCGAAAATATTTTCTTTCATCTTTTCAGATGAGGAAGGCCAAAGCATACAATGGAAGGAAGACATCAGGTAAGGCTCCTACATCCAAAGTCTCCAAAAAAATATGAAATAGTTTCAGGCCATGGAAGAACTCAGAAAGGATTTTGAAAATCAACTGAGAGAGGTGAAGGAAAAATTGGGAAGAGAAATGAGAGCAATGCAAGAAAATCATGAAAAAGAGTCTACAGCTTGCTAAAGGAGACCCAACAAAATGCTGAAGAAAATAACACATTTAAAAATAGAATTACACAAATAGCAAAAGAGGTCCCAAAAGCAAATTAGGAGAAGAATACCTTAAAAAGCAGAATTGGCCAAATAGAAAAGGAGGTCCAAAAGCTCACTGAAGAAAATAGTTCTTTGAAAACTGGAATGGAGCAGATGGAAGCTAATGACTTTATGAGAATTTAAGAAATTATAAAACGAAACCAAATGGATAAAAAAATAGAAGACAATGTGAAATACCTCACTGGAAAAACAACTGAACTAGAGATAGATCCAGGAGAGATAATTAAAAACTTATTGGTCTACCTGAAAACCATGATAAAAAGAGAGCCTAAAGATCAGCTTTCAAGAAATTATCAAGGAAAACTGCACTCATATTCTAGAACCAAAAGATAAAACAGAAATGAAAAGAGTTCACTGATCACCTCCTGAAAGAGACCTCAAAAGAAAATTCCTAGGAATATTGTAACCAAGTTCCAGAGTTCCCAGGTCAAGGAGAAAATATTATGAGCAGCCAGAAAGAAACAACTCAAGTATTGTGGAAATATAATCAAAACAACAGAGGATTTAGCAGCTTCTACACTAAGGGATCAAAGGGCTAGGAATATGACATTCCAAAGTTCAAAGGAAGTAGAATTAAAACCAAATACCACCTGCCCAGTAAAATATAGTATAATACTTCAGGGAAAAATAGAATTTCAATGAAATAGAGGACTTTCAAGCTTTCTTGTTGAAAATACCAGAGCTGGATAGAAAATCTGACTTTCAAATACAAAAATCAAGAGAAACATGAAAAGGTAACCAGGAAAGAGAAGCCATAAGGAACTCATTAAAAAGTTGAACTGTTTACATTCCTACAGGGAAAAACGATATTTGTAACTCATGAGACCTCTTTCAGTATTAGGGTAATTAGAGGGAATATATATATGTGTATATATATATATATACATGTATAGACACATATACATATGTGTATATATGTATAGGTGTGTATAGGTATATATGTATATGTGGGTATATTATATGTGTATGTATGTGCAGGTATGTATATGAGTATGTTATATATGTATATACACATGCACGTGTGTGTGTGTACACACACACACACACACACACACACACACACACACACACACACACAGACAGAGGTGAGCTGAATACGAAGGGAGAATAAATACCTAAAAAATAAAATTTACCACTAAGTGGAATGTACTAGGAGTAAGGAAAAGGGAAAGCTGGAATGTAGCAAATCATCTCACATAAAAGAGGCAAGAAAGAACTTTTACAGTGGAGGGGAAAAGGAAGGAGATGAAAGGGAATAAGTGATCCTTACTGTCATGGATTTTGGATTAAAGATGAAATAACGCACACTCAGGTAGGTATAGAAATCTGTTTTACCCTGAAGGAAGTCAGGGGGGAAGGGGATAGGAGAGGGAAGATAATAGAAGGGACAACAAATTGGGGAAAGGAATAATCAGAATTAAACACTATTGTGGGGAGACAGGTCAATGGAGAGAATGGAATAAATGGAGGACAGGACAGAGGAAAATGTGATCTGTCTTTTGCAACATAATTATAATGAAAGTATTTTGCATTGCTACACATGTATGAGTTATATTGAATTGCTTGCTTTCTCAATGATGGTGGGTGGGGAGTGAGCGAAAGAGAGATTATGGAACTCAAAGCTTTAAAAATGATTGTTAAAATTGTTTTTATCTGCAACTTGGAAATAAGTTGTATGAGCAATGGGATATAGAAATCTTTTTTGCCCTACAAGAAGGAGGATGAAAGAAGGGGAGGTAATAGAAGGGAGGACATACTGAAAGAAGGGGTAGCTGTGGTGCACACTGTCCTGGGATGGGGGATGGGGAGACATGGGGAGAAAATCTGGAATTCAAATTCTTGTGAAAGTGAATGTTGAAAATTAAATAAATAAATTATATACAAAACGTAACAAAATTTTAAAAGCTACAGTTTCAAAAAGAATCACATATTAGTATTGCCTGTGTTTTATTTTATTTTTTTATTTTGTTAAATATTTCCCAATTAGAGTTTTATTTGGTTCAGGTTACAATATTGATGACCATCTCATGAGTCCTGTGTTTGACACTTTTAGCTTAACGCACTAAGTCATTAAGTGGCACGCCCAGAATAACAGTGCATGTATCAGAGACAGGATATGAATTCATGTCTTTCTGGCTGTATGGCTGGCACTCCATCTATGTCTCCATATTACCTCTCTTATAGCATTGATTCAAATAATCTCCTTTAAGAAGATATGATATGTAATTAAAATGATTTAATGCAACACTATTTTTCAACAGCAAAGTATCTCCTAGGCATAAACCATGGCTATTCAGAATTCCTCATAATATGCAACATTAGAAATGACCCCTCTTCAATGACCATTGATAATAAACATCAGGCAAGGTTTAACATAGAGAGTTAGACACTTATCAGAGGTGTTTATCACTGTGATGGAGGTATTTCTGTGGATGGTGAGACCTTGCCTATATATATCATTGTATTGATAACACCAAGTCCCAGGACTTTACACAAAGCTTCAAGGTAAACTATTTATGTCTCCCTATTTGATTTAACACACTTAATAAGTTTTAATCCCAAGCAGTGGTAATTATGAGAGTTAAAGATCTTCTTCACTCATTATTGTGTCTGCCCATTAAGGGAAGCTTGATTTGGGGAGATCCACACTGTTTGCTAATTTTCTAATGGGGCACTGGTTCTCTTGATGCCCTCTGGCTCTGAAAAATGTGTAAGTACTCTAAGGTGAGGTTTTAGTGTGAGGATTAGTTTTTGGATGAAGGTTTGTGTGCCAAAAGAGACTCTGGGAAGTTATTAAGCAGCTCCTTGGCTTTGAAAACCCAGATGTTGGTACTTCTCTCTCTGGTAACTATGTATGTATGGTCAGACAGTTATCTGTCTATTGATCTATGAAGTATGTATTGCATATGGTCAGAAAGCTGGAAGCACTGTCTGTTGATCTTTATTTCTCTGTATTTTTTGAAATTCAGGGTGCTGACTTTTCCCTCTGAACTAAGTGAATTTTATATATGTATATATATATATATATATATATATATGTATATACACACACACATATGTATGTATGTATGTGTGTGTGTGCTTGATTAATGTGATTGTTGACCCCTCAGAAGTTGCTTTCCTTTTGAAAATGCAGATCTTAGAACCTGTGATAGCAGGCTCTCCTGTGTATGACAGGGTTCTTGCTTTTACACCCTCTTAACACAGTTGCTCTTCTAAACATTTATGTTCCTTCTTTTCAAATCTTTTCATCCCTGCTCAAATCTCTGATGTAACATTGCATATTCCAATATTTTAACTAAAAATTTTATTTCATATTTCTTCTTTCGTTGTAAAAAGAGGCCATTCACCAAGAGTTCCTTTTTTGCCTCTTCATCTCATATCACTGTGAAGTATTCTACCACTTTGTTTCACCCCTGTCTCCTACGTTGAGGAGACTCTTCTGGTCAAAACCAGCCCCTCTATTGGCATAACTTGTGCCCTCTATCATACCTCTTCTCTTATTATCTTCAATGTATGTCTATTGTCTGCTTCCCCATTTTCTATAAATATTTCAATGTCTCCCCCATCCTCAAAAATTCTCAAGTAATCCATTAGTCTCTAACAGTTATCATGCTGTATATCTTATCCGAAAAAAAATTGTCTATAATAAATGCCTCCGTATTCTCTCCACTCTCTTTTTAACTTGCTGTATTCTAAGTTTCTGATTTTATTATTCAACTGAATAATTTTTTCAATTCAATATTCAACTGAAAAAAATTATTATTCAACTGAAACTGTTCTCTCCCAAGTTATCAATGATCTCTCTTAATTGGCAAATGTAAAGGTCTTTCCTCAGTTCTCTTCCTTCTTTTTCTCCCTTGAATATCCACTTCTCCTTTACACTTTCTTCTCTTTAGATTTTTCATGACATTGTTCTCTTCTGTTTCTCCTCCAAAATATACATATCTGATGTATAATTTGCTATTCTAAAATTCATATTAGAAATAAAATAGCTCTTCTCTCAATGTATCCTCTACAGTTTTAGTCCTTAATCACTTTTGCTGGTTTTTCATATAGATCATTTCTGCTAATGATGAGAGTCCCTTAGGGTTCCCTCGCTGGTCTTTTCTCTTCTCCCTCTATACTATTTCAGTGGGTGATCTTATCAACTCCCATGGATTCAACTATCATTTCTATTCAAGGAATTCTAAGATTATATGTCCAGTTCTAATTTCTCTCCTAACCTCCAGTCTCATTTCTCCAACTGTCTCTGACATCTTGAATTGGAAGCTTCACAGACAGCTTAAACTCCACATGTCTAAAATTGAACTAATCTTCCTTCCAAACTCTCTCTTTTTTCTAGCTTCCTATTACTGTTGAGGATATCATTACTATTCCAGTCACCTGTGCTTAATATTTAAATGCCATCCTTGATTTCTGACTTTCTCCCTCACCATATCCAATACCTTGCCAAGTCTTATATCCCTTCCTAATACCTCTTTACATGTCCCCTCTGTTCTGACACTGCACATTCCTTTGTGAAGGCCCTAATCACCTCACTCCTAGACCACTGTAATATTCTTCTGGTTAGTCATTTGACCTCACTTTCTCAAGTCTCTCTTTGCTCCAAACCATCCTTTGTTCAGTTGTCAAGTTGATCTTCCTAAAGTGAAAGTCTAATGACATAAACACCTTAGCAAATCAGCTCTAGGGTTGTCTGTTGCACCCAGGATCAAATATAAAATCCTCTATTTGGCTTATAAAGCCCCCTTTAACCTGCTTCATTTGTACCTTTCTAGTCTTCTTACATTTTACACCCTTTCATCCTACCTGCCTGCCAAATACTCTGCCTTTAAAATCCTGGTTCTTTTCAGGCTTCTTATAATTTCCTTCCTTCCATGTACTCTGCAATCAAGTGACACTGTCCTCCTTGCTGATCTTAGCACAAGAATCTATGCATTTTTACTCTCTATCCTTCATGTCTGAAATTTTCTCCTCATCATCTCTTCCAGTTTCCTGGGCTTGTTTCAAGTCTCAGCTAAAGTACCATATGCTACAAGAAGAATTTCCTAATTCTCTTTAAGAACAGTGACTTTCTTCTATTGATTGCTTTCAATTTATCTTCTATAAATCCACAAGAAGACAATAGAGTGGTTTGCATTTTGTCTCTCCCTATAGCTCCTAACTAGGTAGCACAGTGGATATAACAATGGACCTGGAGTCATGAAAACCTGAGTTGAAATCTAGCCTCAGGCACTTATTAGCTGTGTGACCTACGTAAGTCAGTTAATTTCCATTTGACTCAGTTTTCTGAAGTATAAATGGGGATAATAATAGCACCTACCTTACAGGGTTGTTGTGATGATAAAATTAGATGACATCTGTGTAATCTCTTGACATAATTCTTGTCACATATGACACATAGTAGGCTCTTAATTAATGTGAGTTGACTGACTCTTGAAAATTATCTATAATCACAGTAATTTGGCTTATCTATCTACCTAGGAAAGATCAAGCAATTAAAGATGTCTGTTGCTCAGAAGGTATCCTTTGAATTTTGTGCAGTAATGACTATCCCTGATATATGCATGTAGAGATAGATAGATAGATAGATAGATAGATAGATAGATAGATAGATAGATAGATAGATAGATTTTATATATGATATGATGTGAAAAGCTATATCCTATGATAAATAGTGATCTGTTTGGACACTGAGTGATCTGCACTCACATTTGTAAATGAAATTGTCAAGCTTCTTCACTGATGCTAAGCTTACTGTGAAAACAAAGGTCCATCTTTGTCACTGATTTTGGCAGTCAGAAGTATGTAGTGAAAAATGGAATACTGCTGTCTCTGCATAGCAAAGGATAAATATCTGTAGTGCCAACATGATATTCAAGCATCAAGGGCAACTATGACTATGCTGGCACAATTCTGAATTGCAAAATACAACAGACTCTCCACATGGAAGACAGAACCAAAACCTTTATTCAGACACCAGAAAGCCAAATCTATCACAGTAACAAAGAAATTTATAACAATAACAATGGAGAGGGTCCTATCATCCCCAAGCCTTTCCCTTGCTAGGGTCTTCCCACAAATCAGCTCCCTTAAACAAATTACAAACAGACTCTCCCACTGATGCTAGTTACTGCCTTTTCTAGCTCTGACTCCTCTCTAACTTCCTCTCAGCTCAGTTCTAGCTCTGCCTCTTCCTGTTGCATCCTTCCTTCTCTACCCTTTCCTGTTCCATGTGACTTGACTCATGTGACTCAGGCTTCCATGTGACTTAAGTAGGTCACCTGGAACTATTAATGAATGGGATAGGTTTTCCATTAGGAACCAAAATTACATTGACAATAAGCAAAACTGCAATATCAATACATTTTGCCCCAAGATCTTTCATATCCATTTCATAAGTCAATGTGGCAACTGACATCAATAGAACTTTAACAGGGATGACAGAAAATTAGCATATGAAATAATATCTTAGGCAACTGGTGTCAATAGAATTTTACAACAATATAACAGGGATCAGACAAAATAAGCACATCAAACTATCTTTAGGGGGGGCTTGAGCATAAGCACTCCATCATTCCCCCCTAGAATGAATAGGGTCTAAAATCTTAGGTAAATGGACAAAGGTCTGTTCCTCCATAGCTATTTGCTGCTGAGATTTTACATAAAGTTGTCCCTTCCCTGTTGGGATTGGAAGCTCAATTCCATGTGGACAGTCTCGGGCGGGTAAAGGTGGGAGCTTCTAAATCTTAGAGCTCTCACGAGACCCTCCCAGGAAACGGCAGGGAATAGAGGTGAACTGAGCTATCTCGAGTAATTCCTCCTCTTCCCGTGAGAAACGTGATGGGAGAGAGATCTCCCCGCCCTCGAGATGGTCCCAGATCTGGGCACACTATTGTTATCTAACAGCACGGTATTGAGATGCAAACTGTGTGGCTGAAGGTTAAGTAGGATTGAGGAAGCCTGAAAGCTCTTAGCACGTGAGGAGCCAAGAGGACAGTAGGCTCCGCTTTCTTCTTTCCTCTCTCCCTTCCCCCTCTCTCCCCGCTTGTACTTCTACTTCCAATCCCTTAAGATCTTAGCCTCCTTAGGAAATCTCCTCCTCTTCCTTCTAAGGAAGACCCCCTTGCACTTGTAACCTAGGCCCTGAAATAAAGCTCAACCCTTGTTCGACTCTGGAATGTCCTTTCTCTCATATGAGCATCCGGTTTTGGCCAACCGAAGACCTCGGAGGTGAGGTAAGAAGACTCAGGTAGCCCACACAGGCCTCTAGGCCTGGCACTTCCCCAAGAGGTCTCATTCAAGGATTCATTTCTTCAGCTGGCGTCAGGAGCTTAGTCAACATCAGGTCCAGGAGTGACACATCATAGTCATAGATTGGGGGTTGACATCCCTCTGAAGTGATCAAGTATCTTCAGGTGAAGGGTACGAAGGCTGTAGAAAATAAATCTGACAAACAAAGTGAACATACAAAAAAACCAAAGAAACAAGGAGACAGCCAGGAGCAAGGTAGATATAGGGTCTGCCATGCTTCTGGAATCCACAAACCCATTATCATAGCATCATTCACTATTGTTTACTATTTTCTAATTTACCCTTTGGGAGTCATCACTGCAGTTAGAGCTATACTTTCTTTAATGTATTTCCTATGCTACCTGCAGGTATGCTGAACTTGAATATGTTTCAAGAGGATTGATAGGGGTAGTTCTTATTTCCCTGCTCAGTCTAATATCAAGCCTTTTTCTCATCTATACATTTTGTAATGTTCATTAATTGGAATTCCATGTATGCTTCCAAAATCTGCCCCTACTCTCAGCAGAGCAGTAAACAATTCTTTTCTTGTCAGTCTACTCTGACTTTGAATCCACTGGCTGTTTACTCTTCTCTCTTGAGGAAATTTGTCTTCTACATTGATTCTCACCATTCAAGATACCAATGATTCTCCCATCCTTTTGGTGAACCAACTCAAAATATCTGTGACCTCCTGCTGAGTAAAATCCTCAATTAGCTCCCCAACCACTTTGTGGAGCCCTTGATTCTCCTGTTGTGCTTCTGCCTGAGAAACCTCCCAAGCATCCTTCCTCTTATTTCAGTTTTGCTTGTTTTTGTGAGCTAAACTAACAACAGCTTTTTCTTCTACCACCTGAGACTTTCTAGTTTGCTTTATAAAGGAGAATTTGAAGGCTGCCACATGAAAATCTTCTCATGCAAACTACCCAACTCCCTTTCCATCTGAGCTTTCTCTTCCAGCAGCTTATATCTGCTTTTACACATGAGGCAATAACTTGTTAGCAAAGCCCAATTTCTCCTACATATTCCTGCCAGTTATTTCCCTGTTTCTATTGATATTCCTTGCAAATACCTTTTCAAATCTCTACATCCTCCCTTCTGTAGCTTTGGTTACCAGTTTTCACATTCTCTTGCTAAGGAGGAATAAGGTAAATCTGCCCATCCTGGGATATCCATTTCTTCCTCTGTCTCCTGTGTCTTTCTGTCTCCAAATAGAGGTTTGACATTTATCATCTCATCCTTGTAGTCGTTTGTAGTGTTAATACAATATTCACAGAGCCTATGGCAATCATGAATACGCTGCCACAATTCTGAATTATGAAATGTAATAGACTCTCCACATGGAAAACAGAACCAAAACATTTTTATTCAAACCAGAAAGTCAAATTCATCATAGTAAAAAATAAATCTACACAATGCAAAGGACAACACCATCTGCAAGCTTTCCCTCTGTTAGGCTTCCCACAAACCAGTTCCCTTAAACAAATCACAGACTTCCTTAAACAAAATCACAAACAAATTCTCTCACTCATACTAGTCAGCTGCCATAATAGAAATACCAAAAAACCCCAACATTTTTCCCCTTAAGCTTAGATGTGAAGAAATTGAAGGGCTACTAAAATTGAAAGAAGGAAAAAAGTCTCGAAAGACTTATATGAATTGATGCTAAGTGAAATGAGGATAACCAGGAGAATATTATACACAGTAACAGCCACAGCATGAGAGCTATTTCTGATATACTTAGCCCTTCACAACAATGCAAGAACCTAATACATTCCCAAAGGGCTCTTGAAGCAAAATGTCCATATCTAGAGAAAGAACTATGGGGTCAGAATGCAGAATGAAGCCAACTATTTCCTTTTATGTTGTGTTTTGATTTGGTTTGGTTTTTCTCATGATTTCTCCCACTCGTTTTATTTCTTCTATGAAACATGACTAATGTGAAAATGTGTTTAATAAGAATGTAAGTATAGAACCCATTGCATTCCATCTTGGGGAGGGAGGGGGAGAAAATTTAAAACTTATGGAAGTAGTTGTTGAAAATTCAAAAGAAATAAATTAATTAAATTTAAAAGAAAAAAAAAGGAATAGTTGAAGAACCCGAGATTCCAGAAAATCTTTACTTAATGCAAACACTAGAATGTATATCTAATAACAAAATGGAAAATAAAGATTATCAATATCTCAAATAATTTTGAAATGGAGATAGAAATATTTATACTAGCATTCTTAAGAATTCTTTATCAATTTTGATGACAAATTCAAATAAAAAACAATTATTCCTAAAGAGTGATTTTAAATGTTGATATCCACCATAACAATCTAATTGTTAATGAATAAATTATTCCATGTTATATGACAAAAACATATCAAAATATTATTTGGATTAGTACACAGTGGTATCTACAGCAATCAATCATTTTGGTGGTAAGAACTATTGGCAATGCTGTTAACTTTCTTCTTCACATCAGAAAAGGTGCCAGTGAAGCACTGTGACTTTCTATTATCCTCCTTTGCTTTTGCTATCTGACCAACAGATTTTCCCTTCCTGTATATCTCTTCATCTTATCCTTTACTGCTAATCTTCAAAATTTCTCTTTAGTTAAATATTGCAGATGTTTACTTACACCAAAGTCATTCCACTATCTTGCACTTAAAGATACTCATCTTCATTTCTTTAGAGGTAGCAGCATGTCACTTCTAACTGATATAAACTAGAGCATGTAAAGTGCTTCATCATTCACAAGAAATTATCCCTTTAGTCTGGGCTCTGGAGTGGATCTCCACCATTAAAGTAGCAAATACCTTAGAAAATCCAAGGTTTCCTGAATAACCTTGGTAGATGGTAGATGGTAGATACTTTGCTTTAAAAAATCCTCAACAATTCTGGTTTGTTCCATCCAAACAAATGTTTATTTGAAATCTACCACCAATAAGTATAATGGGATCTTATATTCTCCATTCAGTTTAGTTAATTGTGAGGTAACAATGTGGTTGATTTTTGAATAACACTTGGAAAAAGTGTGTGCATTACCACAGACCTCACTGAGAATATCCTCAATTCATGTGTAGCTGACCTTCATAAAGATTTTGTGTAAATTAGAGAATGGAGGAGTGGAAGGGAATAAACATTTATAGTGTATCTACTGTTTAGAAGCACTGTGTAAGCACTTTATAAATATTACTTCCTTTATCCTCACAACAACCCTGAGAGATGGATGCTGTTATTACCCTCATTTTACAAGTAAGTCAAATGATTGCAAGTCTGACTTAGATGCAGTTTCAGGCTCCTCGTTGGGGTATTAATTTTCACTTGGTTAAACTTCCAGATGAAATTATCATAGTCACTATCATTTTCATTTGTATTGTTTCTTTCTCATTTTTCATCTTCAAAAACTTGTTAAAATAGTTAAAAATCTAATATTTTAGTTATTTTCCATATATTTTTTCATTTTTTCTCTTTCTTTTTAGTCTTTGTCTTCTTCACCATCTTTTCCTTTGCCATGAATTTGTATGGTCTGACCTTGTACTGATGGATAACTCAGGCATCACTACTACATTAATAATAAATCTTTACCTGCTATTTAAAATGTGCTTAAGTTTTTGCTTTGTGATATTTCTTGGTGCTCACCATGTCCAGCAACTAAAATTATTTTTCTAAAGCATTCATAGGGTTGAGTTGTTAGTCTTCTCTCTAATCTGCAAGTGTCTTAATTGTCTTCTGATCAAATTTTCCAATATGTTTCTTCCCATCTTTACATTTGTCCATATTTGCATTGAATTAAAAAAGTGTTAGGTTGTGTATTGTTGTGTCTTAGGGAGTCTTATAAAATTCTTCATACAGATTCTCTATCATATCATCCTCAGCAACATACAATGTGCACTGGCATTATGTTCATGATTTTCTTTTCACAAATACTTCTAGTTAGTACTACAATGTGTGATGACCAAATGTTCCATAAAATAATATTTCTGGCAGTCTTTGGTCATATGAAAAAGGCAACTCAGTGAATTCCTTTCTTTAATTGTCTTTTTTCCATCTAATTACAACTTCCTTCTACTGTTTATATCAAGAATGTCAGGACTGATATAAAATCTAGCACCTTATCTACCAATTTGTAATTAGAAGAAACAACCCATTTTACAAGTTTCTAAGAACTGAGATGCTTCCAGTGGAAAGCAATTAGCTATAATGATTGTGGAGGGTTTATAGATGGAAGCGTATGAATATTTAAAATTTACTTTATTCAACATTTTCAGCTTTCAGCATTTATTTCCACAAGATTTTGAATTCCAAATTTTCTCTCCATCTCTCCCCTCCCCTCACCCCAAGACATCATGCATTCTGATTACCACTTCCTTCAGTCTGGCCTCTCTTCTATCACTCTTCATATCACTGTCTCTTATTCCCATCCTTTCTGTTTTACTATAGGGTATGATAGATTTCTATATCCAATTACCTATATGTCTTATTTTCCAGTTGTTTGTAAAAACAAATTTTAACATTCATTTTTAAAATTTTGAGTTCAACATTCTCTGCCTTTTCTTCTCATTGAGAAGGCGAGCAATTTGATAAAGCTCATACTGTCTAGAAAGATTCTGAGGATCACCTGGCATGATAAGGTAGCAGACACTGAAGTCCTTGGTCTAACTGAACGGTCAAGTATTCAAACTGTGCCTCAGAGAGTGTAACTCCGATGGTCTGGTCACGTTGTTCTAATGCAAAATGTATGCTTGCCAAAAAGATTATTTTATGGAGAACTTGCATGGGGCAGGCGATCACATGGTGGCCAGGAGAAATAATACAAGGACACTCTCAAGGTCTCTCTCAAGAACTTTGGATTTGACTGTGCAACATGAGAGACACTGGCACAGGACTGCTCAGCATGGCATGCCCACATAAGAAAAGGTGCTGTGCTCTTCGAGCAAAGCAGAATTGAGACAACACAAAGTAAAAGCAGGATGTTCAAATTTGGGATATCTACCCCAAATATTCAAAAGGATTATCTGTGCCCAATCTGTGATAGAGCATCCCAAGCTCATAATGCTTTGATCAGTCACAGTTGTACACACTGAAATTTTACTTTACAATGGTGATGTCATTTTGGTCCTCTTTGAAAACGAAGGACAACAACCACATGTATAATCATACAAAACACTTCCATAACAGTCATGTTGTGAAAGGCTAACTACATTTCCCTCCATCCTAGCCAATCCCCCATTTATTCTATTCTCTCCTTTCACCCTGTCCGTCCTCAAAAGTGTTTGCTTCTAATTACTCCCTTAACTCTTTTGTCTTCCCTTCCCCTTCCTCTTCCTTTTCCATAGGGTAAGAGAGATTTCAATACCCAATTTAGTGTGTATGTTATTCTCTCATTAAGCCAAATTCGATGAAAGTAAGGTTTACTCATTCCCTCTTACATCCCTCCGATTCCCCTCCATTCTAAAAACTTTTTCTTCACTCTTTTATGTGAGATAATTTACCCCATTCTACCTCTCCCTTTCTCCTTCTCCTACTACAATCTCCTCTCATTTATTAATTTTATTTTTTTAGATATCATCCCTTCATATTCAACTTATCCTTTGCCCTTGATCTATATAAATATCTGCATATTGATATATGTTTACATATAAATATATGTGTGTATATGTATACATACATATACACAATTGCAAATATCTTTCCATGTAGTAATGTAAATAGTTAAACTTTAATAAGCCTCTTAAGATTTCCCTTTCCTGTTTGCTTTTTCATGCTTCTCTTCTTTCTTTTATTCGAAAGTCAAATTTCCTATACAGTTCTAGTCTTTTCATCAAGAGTGCTTGAAAGTCC